>NC_046187.1:13353552-13658157 GCF_011004875.1 Balearica regulorum gibbericeps | reverse complement strand
TCCTGCATGGTGAGGAGAGGACGCTGTGAGGCTTCTCCTGCCTCAAGGTGGAGAGAGAGTCTCTGTTTGCTTTCTCTGACTGCTTTGGAGGTCCTAACAGGCTAAAGGGTTGAGGGCTTCCTGACAAATCATTTCAGCCTCTTGTCTTTCAAAAACTTGCTTAAAGGCTGGTTTTCTAAAAGCTGGACTGTGGAAGGCTTCATATTTGATAAATATAATAAAATATTTCTCTTGGACCTTTCTGGGCTATTTGGAAGCAAGAAGGCATTTGTGGGAGAAAACTTCTTGTTAACTTATATGTGTCAGAACAGGTAGTTGCATTCAATTACTAAACCAAGCACTCTGTTTAGGACCAAAGTATTCAAGGTAAAGAAACCAGAACAAGGTCTGCTATTCCTGGAGAAAAGAACCTTAGTTCTTCTCTAAATGCGAGGTTTACATGTATATATACTTTTTATCATCCACAACATGAGCGGCACAGCCTTACTGCCTATTGAAACATTTTGCTAGTTTTTACTGACAGTTTGGATACTAAGAGGAAAAAGATTTATAGTGGAAGTAACTTTTGCCTACATTCATGGATACCTTAGGAGTCAACTAATGAATTTCTACAAACTTACTCTGAAGATCAAAAATTAGTTTGTAAAGTTTGAGAAGGATAATGGAATATAAACCCCTATATAAATTCTTGAAATGCCAAGAAGTTGAAAAATTACTTTTTTTTTGATGTATCATAAAACATGGACCTAGGAATGATATCTGATATTAAAAACAATATTAACAATTTAAATGTTAATAACATCATTAGCATTGTAGGAAATTAGAATAGGTGATCATAATGGACCCTCTTACAGGAATCCTAATTTGTTTTTGCAATCTGTAACAAAAACAAACCCATACTGACTGCAGAAAAGCCTTTTCTTCTCCCAAGACGATGTTATAATGAACCATTACATTGACTTGTATGACAACAAAACTTTTAGTCTCTACACAAAAAGAAGCTTTTAGACAAGATATTGACTAAGGCATATGCCAAATAAAGGTGCAATGTAATAAAGGGATTTGAGCAATTTGAGTTTAACTCTGTCAGACAAACAGCAGTGTTATTGCAAACTGCTGTGCTCAATTCTATGGGAAAAAAAAAAAGCCCACATCAGAGATTAGAACTAGAACTTGATGAACAAACTTCCTTGAATGACTTTTTTGCTAAAAGTACTTATAAATCATTCATCAGTTCTTACCCTGCATGGACCATTTCTCTGTCGCTTTAGCATGGACCATTTCTCTGTCATTCTAATTGTAGCAGTAAACAGTTTATAAATGTATGAGATAAGAAGACACAATACAAAGGATGGGGCTATTATCTAAACTCTAAATGCAATGTCTGAAGTATTTGAGTGATGAATTCAGAACACTCACTTTTAAAGACTAGACTTGTAGGAGGACAGAGATCTAAAGCATGGAGAGGATGAGAAGTGGTAATAGCCCAAAATTAGTAAAACCCATCTGAGCTCTATCAATTTTTTAAGTAACAACTATGTATACTTTTTCCTTTAACTCTGTGTTCAAAGTCTTCATAGACTGTAGTCTGGGTCGCAGTCCAGGTAACAAATATCCTTCCACTTAATTTAAAGAAAGATCCAATGAGGGAAATAAGAAAATGAGACAGCAAAATCCTGGGCTCTCATCTTTCTCATGTGCTTGGCATCCTTAGGATTCAGTGCAATTTCCATTCAAACCAGTGGTAAAAATACCATTTGAAGAGGAATTTTAATGTCTAAGTATGAAAGTGCTTCCTTTGAGCAGTAGCACTGCTTCTAAGAACTTGTTCAGTCACAGATTTGAGCAGCAAACAAACTTTAATAGCATATGCAGGTACATCATAAAATACACTTAATGTGACACAGCTACACAGCATTTCGACCATAACCTGTAAAAGTGGAAGTCTGGATGTACTGAGCTTATAAAACTGTCTGTGACAGCACCATCTGGTGTCTTCCAAAAATGCTATTTATGCTATTTTTAGAGGAGGGTAAGAAAAGAAATATCCTGTCAACTTTTAAAGCTATGTTTGGATGTAGACAAAGGGGATTTCTTGGATAATCTAGTCCAAACCTTGCTATTGCATGTAATCCTTTAATAATTTAATAATTCCTTCACATCAGTTTATCATGTCTTCTTTAATTCCAGTTAGGTAATTAGAAAATTTCACAGTTCTGTTAATGAAAAACTTTCCTCCATTTTTTATGTATTCGTTTATATATGATCAACTTGCAGTCCTTTTCTTAAGTGCCAAATCCTAAATCGCTATTTTCCTTCCACTGCATTTAGCCTTCCTGATATACCAACAGAGAGCAATCGTACCCCCTTCAGCCTTCCCCTTGTTGCCAAGCTTGTAACTTTTTCATAAATAATTCTTCGTTCCCTCGCTCTCCTGGCTGCCCTTTTCTACATCTTCTATGACTGCAGCTCCTCTTACACACAAGTCCAGGTGGGCTTTCTTGAGGCCTCGTGTGAGAAGATTTGTATGCCCCCCCCATCGCTGCTGATCCTGTCTGCTAATGCATTTTAAGGCTACATTTGAAATGGGGGGAGTGGTTAATGGAATCTTTGTGACGTTGACATCCTCATCAACTAGTATCCCAACCAATGAGCTTCCAATTAAGAGTAGAAGTATGTATTTTTAGTCTGTAAATTCATGACCTGGCATAATGTACTATTGAATTTCATCCCATCTCTCTGAGTCAGATCAATAAGGTTCTTCTGTACTCCATACATGCCTTTCTCTCTATTGCCAATGGCACCTTATTTTGTGTCACCAATGAGTTTCCCATTTTGTTTGTATGCACTATGGTCATTAATGATCATGTTAAATATGATCAATCCCAGGAATCTCTTCTGGAAAATCTCCATTAGTAACCTCACACTTCTGTTTTCAGCAGAATGTATTACTGTTTCCCATTTGGCCAAGTGTCAGTATTTGCCACCTGTGTGGCACGATATAAATGCTCTGTTGAAGTTCATCAGCAAGGTGTATTTGTATAGGAAAATGTCCCGTTAATTCAGGTATATGCTTCCTGTCTCTCAAGCAAGACTAGGAATCTCTGCATATGTCTGAATTGGGCCATATACACGTTCCCATCGTCATCCTGGGTATATCTATTTTTTTGTTACTACATTCAGAGGCTTGTTGGTGGAAGTCTTGACAAACATTAGCATCTCAGTGTCACTGGGTACACTCAACTTTTGATCTGAATGTGGTAGCTTTATGGAAGTGTAACACTGTAAAGGAAATGTCACTTGTAAGCGGTCTCTGAATCATAGCTAGGATGTGCACACGTAGCTTGGCCCCTCACACACCTATTATGCTGGCAATAGCTTCATTTTGGCAATGGTGGAAAAATTTTAGGGGTGTCCTCTCAAAAGCTGAGCCTCAAACTAGAAAATCTTTCACTCAGAACTTGGGGTGTAACCTTGGCGAGGTGAGCATTGTATTTTGTAGCTCTGTACCCTCTTCTGCTGGTGATTGCTTAAGGAGCAAGACATACGATGTCTATTGAGCGAGTAGTGAATGCTACCTCTTATGCAGCATATTTACTGGTATGATTCAACCAAAATAGTGTGAAGCAGGATTCTGCCACTAATTTGAAAACTGCAGTAATATTTAATATATGCTGTCCACAATAGACAGTGTGTTTTTCTGCACGGAGACTGAACTCTGCATTTTGTTTAGGCGTTAGAGAATGCCCTGTAGCTGGCAACCTCTACTTCCAAGATTTATCATTACACCGCAAAAGTTATGAGCCACCTAACTAGTACTTAGCATGACTCTTCATTCCAGATCACATGAACTTCCAGCATGAGGCACAGATGATCTCTAATCACACATTTCCATGCAGCTTCTGCAGCAGGTTCCACTCTTTACACAGTCTTGGCTAATACATTTCCAATTTGTCTGGGTTTTTTGGAAAGAATCTCCGTCATAAGTTAGAGCTTCTTTTAGGTTCTTCACAGTATTTCCCCTGGAAGATGATTAAAACACTAGGAACTGGCACTGTTTTGGAGCTTGAATTCTGCCTCAGCAGGACTGTGCTTCACTCTGTGTATGTCTGTCAGCACCAGAACAGCTAGCACAGACACAGAGATACAAGTGTGAGCCTTATGCCACACTTAAGCTAAAGGCTGTCTCCAGTCAGTCTGGCTGACCACTCAAGAAAGATGATGGAGAGGAACCTGGATCTGATGCTAATCACAGTAGTTCCCTCTCTTCCCCCCCACACTGTAGGCTAGGGAAGACGGTAAGCTTAATAACAGGAGCTTGTTAGGTCCTGGTAAACCTTTCATATATTTGGTTACACATGCTCTGCCTTAGAAGGAGACAGGTAGGAAAGGAGCAATAAGTAACGTGAGCACTTGTAGTTGAGTTACAGGTGCACTGCAGGAGAAATCGCCCCATTGGGATAGCAGGAAATGCCAGCCCAGCGCTGACACCTTGGCTACCCTGCAGCGCTGGGGCTGGATTCTGTCAGTTCACTTTCTCTCTGAGTAAGACTTTTAAATAACTCGCTTTACAGGACAGCAAGGAAAATAACCTAGTAACAGGAGAGAACTAACTTTTTAATATTTTTACGTTGCAAAGGAAAAGCCAATATTTTGACTGAGGGCTTAGTAAGCCTCTACATGTGAGTAATGACAAATGCGGAAAATGCTGAAAGTTTAAGGGGGCTGAGTGAGCTATTACAGAAGAGAAAGAAACTGCAGAAAGGAGACGTGTTTCTTTCAAATGTTCTTTATTTTTAAGAAGCGATAATAGAAGAAGGAACGGGAAGATGTTCATCAGCAGGAATCTTCTGGGTTCATGTAGTTTACAAAAAATCTCTATAACAAAAGCAGACGTTAAACAAACATGATAAGACATGGCAATTTTTGCCTCTGGGACACAGGGAGCACCATCTCACTATGAAAACTTGATAAGGATCAAACAAGATAAAGCTCCTTTCAACTGTTTTCATAATTTTTAAATGAAAATGTCACTTTCCCTATAAAGTCTATTGAACCTTCCCTATAGCTCCAGTGAGGAGTTTATCTTGGCTGCAACACAGGGTTTTTTCTGGAACTTTACTCTGAAGATTTCTTTAGAGCGTCAGAGCATTATCCAGAATATTAGATTGACCTAAGTAAATGAAACCAGAACTACAGTAGCAACTATAGTAATTCAAACAATGTTACAGAAGAATGAAGCTGTATTCCAATCTCAGGCAGGATTTTATGATTCTGTAGTAAAGTGACAGGCAATATAGCTATTAGCATATGCATAGGAAGATGGATGGAGTATTAACAATGTCAGGTCAAGAAAAGATGTATTGCTCAACTCTTGAACAAACTTACTGGGTTTTTTTTTTAACTCAAAGCAAATGGGTGAGGGGATGGTATTGCTTTATCCTTTGTGTGGTCTTCTGGTGTTAACATCTCTTCTGTTCTTCTCCATCTGTAAACAAGGATCAATTTCAGTCTCATAGCTAGGGAAGGCAAAAGAACTCATTTTCCTGAACACCTGCAGAGACATATCAGATTTCAGTCAACTTTCCCTGCTGTCCATCAGCATCAAGAAACCTTCACCCTGAACTGAAGTTAGCACTAACCCCAAGCCTCTCCCAGCCGGCACCTGCTGAGGTCCTACCCCTGCGGGGGCTCATCACACTCAATGCAGAGGGAATGGAGCTGTCAACCAAAACCTCCTGAGAGTGGAGAGAGAGGTGGGATTTCTCACCTACCCTGCGATGTGCGTTTTCCTTAGGTTCGCTTTTGCCTGTGCCCAACTCAACACAGGATCACTGATCTTTGGGTGTATCTAGGCCCTATATATGTCCATCAAGTGAATTGCTGGCTGCAGGATCTTTCCATTAATGGTGAAGGGAGCCAGCACACTTAATTTAGGCTTTTTCAATACCCTGCAATGCCATCTTCAGCATTCTTCTGGATTAAGATTCCTAACTTCCAGGTAAAGCCCTACTTCAGCAGAATTCAGGCAGCCTAATCTTTAAAAGCCTAGCTTTTAAACCTTTTGCCATTTTACCTCTTGGCAATGATTGTCCCAACGGGCAGAGATAGAGGTCCACAAAACACGGTGGGATTCCATAACAGTGACTTAGCAACCTGGAGGAGATTCCTTACCTTTAACTGAAGCAATTTCTAGCCATTCCCTTTGAGATGGTTTGAAATTTTGGGTACAGACACACAATCTAGCACACTCTAAGCATCTAAGCATAACAAATGTGCGCTTGTTTTTTTTTTTCTTTAATTTGAATATGAGTAGATTGTCTTTCACTTCCCAGGACAGTCTCACTTTTCTCCTATGGACAGACACTGTTTAATCAGCTACGTTTGCTCTAAGTTGCATTGTCTAGTCTAAACTGTGGTTCTTGTTACGCCTTTATCCACTAGCTTAAAGAGCCTAGTAGTACCTGCTGTTATATCCCTGTGATGGTACTTACACAATGTAATTATATTGCCTCTTTTCTTGAAAAGCTGAATAGACTGGGCACCTGAAATCTCTCCCTGGAGAGGAATTACTTCAAATTATTTTTAGGGTTTCTTTCTTAACCTTCTCTAGTATTTCAATATCCTTTTAAAAATGCAGATACCAAAACTGGACAGCTTCCAGTATCTGTCTCACTGGTGCTTCATGCAGAGAGAAAATCACTTCCCTATACCTACTTCTTACTCCTCTGAAACATCTGAGGACAGCTGCATCCTCTTTTGCCCCCTTTTCCCTAGGAGTATAGCACAATTCCTTCCTGCTCTGACCTCCAAATCCTTCGCTGTGTGCAGAGTAAACCACACGCTCCCCAGTTCTGCTCAGAGTGAAGCTGCTGGCAGTTTCGGTCACCTGGAGTCGGATTTTTGCATTGCACTCCATTAAAACATGTTCTGTTTCAACAAAGCTCCTCTTATCTGGTCCTTAATAGGTTACATGTGCAATGAGAATGTCATGTATCATTGAATAACACACCTTTCAAAAACCTGTGATGGCCACGGCTGTGTAACTTTAGTAAGCACACTGATAATTTCCTCACAAAAACATGAATCATGTTTGCTTGGCAGGCCACTTCCTATAAAAACAAACTTTATCCATGCATTGGATTTTTTTCTCTCTTGTTTTTCTTGGGGTTGGTTAAGGTTACACTAACATGCTAATTTTTTCTTCTTAGTTGCTGACTTCGCTTCTCTAGGAATGGGCTTTCAAGGAAAGTTGTTCTCTTGCTTCATGGTAGACTTTTTGGCAACCCACCATGTTTCCCTGTACTGCTCTATTTTATTCCCCTATTTGCCTATACATTTTTCTCCCAAATTCCCTTTTTTCAACTTTGGGGAAATAACTTTTTCAAAGCAGTGCACATGTGTGCGTGTATGCATGTAAAAAAATAGTTAAGGCTGTTGTCTGTTTGCTTAGATCAGTGGCAGCTACGAACATAAACTAGAAACAGGCAAATACTGACACTAGCAAGATACTCAGGCACCTTATCTAAATGAGAGGGAATGGCATTTCTAGGAGCAGGTTTTAATAATGAGGGGGCTAAAATAAGCAGTATCTATTAATTTTGTGAGACATCCTTCTGTTACTGAACACAGTTATGAAAAAGCAGAATGTTAGCTACTCACTTGAACTAGGATAGACAAACATAGTTGTGTTTTGACCCTTTTGAAAGGCATTTGAGTCTTGGCTGAAACTCTTCTAGGGTGTTTTATACATTAAAAATCCCCAAATCTGAGCTTTCACTGAGCCAGGATGAAACTATTCTTTCCTGTCTGTGGCGTTTGAGTGTTTCCAGCGAGCAGTTCTGTCACTCTCTCAGGTTTCACCTTCAAGGTTCTCTGTGTCACACCCAATCTTGGTAAACGTGCCGGTTAGTGTCATTCAGGCATGTATGGTAAGAATTTTATTCGGTTTGTATTTTAAAACCTGATATACAAGCAATTATCCCTTTAAGCTGTGTAGCATAATTACATTATAACTTTCACATTTGCAATTTAACTTATCCTACAGCGCTCAGGAGAGAAAAAAATATCAAAAATCAAAGTTAAACCTACGACTCGGGGGTGTGACCGACTAATTGCAAAGCACCCCCTATCCGGGCGCCCCGGGGCTCCGCTCTCTCCCGGGCAGAGACGGCCGTTGGCCTCGGCTCCCACCGCCGTGGCGGGGCTCCCCCCGCGCTGCCGCCCCTCTGCCGGCAGGTGCCGCCGCCGCGCCGCCCGCTCCTCACGCACACGGCGGCAGCCGGCCCCCCCCCGCCCGCCCGGCGCCCCGCACCCCGGGCAGCGCAGCCCCTCCGGCGGGCCGCCCCGGGCGTCCGCAGGGGCTGGGCCCGGAGCGGGAGAGGCGCCGCGCGTTTGTGCGTGTGGAAATCCCCCCCCCCCCCGCGCCTTCCCCGCCCGGCGGCCGGCAGGGCTGCCAGCAGTGGGGGAAGCAGCTGTGCGGGGAGGAGAGAGAGTGGGCAGGAGGAAGCGAGGGAGAAGGGAGGGCGGAGACGGGGCCAGCCCGAGGAAATCAAACGGCCCCGACATGAATTAGGCAGCGGGCTGCAGAGGGGAGGGCCCCCCTCCCCCTCCCTTCCCGCACGGCGGGAGCAGCGCCGCCCCGCACGGAGCCGCCTGCTCGGGGCACGCCACACGCGCACGCACACACAGGCGGGCCGGGGTGGGGGGGGGGCCCGGCAGATGAAGATGGCAATGTCTGTGATCCAAGCGTGCCGCAGCCTGGCTCTCTCAACATGGCTGCTGTCCTTTTGTTTCGTGCATCTGCTGTGCCTGGACTTCACCGTGGCCGAGAAGGAGGAGTGGTACACGGCCTTCGTCAACATCACCTACGCCGACCCGGCGGCCGGCAGCGCTGAGCTTCGCAGCGAGAAGAGCGAGTGCGGGCGTTACGGCGAGCAGTCGCCCAAGCAGGACGCCCGCGGGCAGGTGGCCCTCTCCGCCTCGCCCGCCGACCGCTACGCCTGCGACCCTGGCACTCGCTTCAACGCCCCGGCACCGGGCAAGAGCTGGGTGGCCCTCATCCCGCGCGGCAACTGCACTTACAAGGACAAGATCCGCCACGCCGCTGCCCAGAACGCCTCCGCTGTGGTCATCTACAATGTGGGCTCCAGCAATGCCAACGAGACCATCACCATGCCCCATGCAGGTGAGCCCCGCCACCCTGCCCGCGCTCTATGGGTACACCCCGAGGTCTGTGCTGGGTGGGCAGATGGGCCCCATTTTCCCGTGCTTGGCAGCCTGCTCTGCCGTCCTGCATCCTTGGGGTAGGAGCTGCTGAAGGGGAAGGTGTCCTCGCACCTCCTGGCAGGGAACAGAATGGACTGCAGGCCTCGCTGGGTGGTGGGTGCCCATCCCGGGAGCCATGGAGCACCTCTCCATGCTGCCATGGCGAAGGACAGATGTGCCGCCAGCAGCAATGCACACTGGTGCTCTGGGGTGAAAAGTTTGGGAGATGTAAAGTTTGAGTCTAGTCAGAGGAATGGATGGGATCCCAGCCCGCTGTGGGGTACTGATGGGTTTTTTGGTGTTCTGAGGATCCTTGTCCTGGAATGTGGCAAGTGGGACCAGGGATGACTGAGACCCACAGAAGAGAAGAAGCATAGTGTTTATGGTGCAGGCTTATCAGGAGGTGCAATAAAGTAGGGAACACATTGTCTACTGTCTTGTCTATGATACTGTAAAAGCTGTGGAATTGAGTAGGAATGCCAAGTATCTGATTTGGTGAGAACATGAGATATTTTGTCCAGGGCTGGGCTTGGAGGGGGGGGGGGGTTCACCCTCCCAGGCAAATGCTCTGATGGAGTTTGTGCTCGCAGTGTCAGCACACGGGTACTCCGGTCCCAACATGTGTGCGTCAACTAGGACTGAGCAGAAATCCAGTCATTGGAAACAACCCAAACCTCAGGTTATGCCCACAAAAAATGCTGTTTCTTGTAACAATGTTTGAAATAGTGTTGTTTTAAAAACAGATTACCAGATTTATATTTAGGGACAGTGTTTTCTGCTGGGGTCACTGGTCTTTTATATCAGCAGCCTATGCCATGGAGACTAAAATGCCACCTATTGTGAAATCTCAGTTTGGTTTGCATCCAGTAACTAATCATGCCCAGCTGTTTCATGCCAGTTGAATCTTAGCAGAGTTAGGGGTAAATTGAAACACAGGCTGCAAAACAGGATGTTATTTGAATGACATTTTAAATGTCACACAGTAAACTAGCTAGCATGGATGTGCTGAAAAACAATTTGTTGCCTAACTATAATGCTGTAATACTTCTGATGCAAAAGTAGCGCTTTTGGAACCTCTTTTGTGCAGCCTCTTTAAGAGATTAACTGTTTATTTGGGCAAAATCATGTTTCTATGGTAGGATTGGTGGAAGATGAGGGGATTTTTAGTATTTTCCATTGGTTTTTGAGACAAGCAACTCATAACCTCTTGAGCTTCTTAAAACTGTGCTTTATAACCTGCACATGGTTTAACAGCTCTTCAGATTATACTTCTTGGTACTTTAAGTATCACCGATTATATACAAAGCAGTATAAAGTAGTACGAGCTTGGCATACTTACGTACCCTTAAAGTAAAGCTCAGGCTGTTTCAAAACGTAAGATGCATCGCTTGTTCTTCTCTAGTTTCTCTAAAACTGCCAACATGTTGGATCAATTAATGGTTTGCCTGCTTTTAAAGTATGCGCTAAGCTGGTTTCCCACACAAATGGTGTTTTATTAAGAAACAGTGGGAGTAAGAAATGTGTCTAACCTTTTAAAATATTAGAGCTTTTGTTTGTTTTAAAGTCTAAAATGAAGTAAGCAGGCAATCTTTCTTACTGAAAGTGGTCTCAGCTTTCAAAAATACGAACACTGTATGACTTATCTTGGGGGCAACTTCTTTTATGTCATATGATTGCTTACAGTTTATTCTGAGAATCCTTTTTGAGTACTGAATTGATACCCAGCAGTGTGATTGTACAGTACCAGGGGCTAAAATGAAAGGAAACTTGCAGAAAATAATCTGGACTTGTTGAATGCGGTCAGTGAGACTGAAGAGCTTTGCTGATTGATTGTATGAGGTAGTCTTCATTTTAAGGATTTTTGTTCTGTGAACTTGAAAAATGGTTGTTGGTCTTACCTTAGGGAAAACCTGCCCTCTGTGTACAGTCAAAACTCTTCAGGAGTTTTAAAGCATAAGTCTGCCAGAACAGGAGGAAAAAATAATTATTCTTAAACATTTGACAAACTACCAGGAATTCAGCACTGGATTTATCTTTACTCTTCCTCTTGTACCACTGTTACGCTGGGACAAAGTGAATGTACAAGCTGTGTAAAATTATCTTTCTGACTTGCAGTCTTTGACGTTTGCTTGGTCCCGGTCTAAATGACAGCACAAGATTCAAGGGAAGAATGAATCAGGTTCTTGGTTTCTGAGTTCAGCAGCATCTGTGATGCTCTGCCCACGCCAAATCCTGGAGTGGGAAGAAGAAAATTCCATCCTGGAAAATACTTGGGGGGGTGGGAGGGGAGAGTGAAATATGACCTAAAAAGCAATTTAAAAGTCAAAAGAAATATGATGTTACTTTCCTTTTTTTTTCTTTTCTCCCACAGATTTTTTTTTTGAGGTTTCATAGAAGCTTAAATAGACTCTATACAGAAAACAGTATATCCTGTTGCATAACAATGTGGCTCCTGCCCTTACTAAGGAATTATTACTCCTACAAGAGATGCTTTTCTTTATGCATGCTCTTCTCTTCTGTGTGCTTTGCCTTCTTTCTTTTACTGTCATTTTCTCTCTTTCTGCTTCTTTTTGTGCTCCTCTTCCTGCCCCCCCCCCCCCCCCATTTCTTCATCTCTGCCCCTGTGGTTCATTCCCCTGTTGACCACGTTACTGTGCTACTTCATAGTGCTTTGCCCTTGCCACTTTCTTCCCAAAGCTCTTTCTCTTGCCAAAGATATTACCTCACAGCTGTATGTTTAATTATATTTCCTGTTTTCTGCTACACTGCATGCTAATAACCCTTTGCTAACATGATGCCTCCTGATTTTAAAATCTATAGGCAACTGTAGCAAGTTACCATTCTTGAACTTGAAGGAGGGTTGATAGACTTCCCTCCCCCTCCAGCACCCCTACCACCCCCAAATCAAAACCAGGGTGGGATTATACCAAAGCTTGTTCTGGAAATCTTCAAATACAACTTTCCAGGATTTATTTATAGTGCACCAGACAGAATAGATGAAGCATGCTATTTGAACCAGTTCAGTCACCGTTTTGAAAGCCTTTGCTTTCAGGGAGCTTGTACTTAGGTCACTGCTTGCACATCCAGAAGAACGAGGTAGAGTTGTGACATCTGCGTTCACAGACAATGCAGAGCTCTGTGGTTCTTACGCTAGGACACACTTAGCTTTTGCATCATCTGCTACAGCCTTTGCAAACAGGTGTCTTTATTTTTATTGACTTGAAGTATGGTACAGGAACTGTGAGTCCAGGTTTGTTTGCTTTTTGACTAAGTAGATTTTAACAAGAGAAGGACAAAAGCATCTAGAATTTCTGTTTCAGATGCTTTTTATTTCTCCTAAATCAACTTTTTCTAGTAGAAAAGTAGAAAGAGGATGTTCTTTTTCCTCCAGAAGCGTAATCCTCGGTGTTTGCTAGGATGTCTAATTGGCATTTTTTTCTTACTCAGAAAGAATTAGCTGTTATTTAGGTTTGAAAATAGTCACTGTGTCTGCATTTAATAACTTAGTATTAATTGGAAGTATTCTTACTACCTGTTGTAGCACATGTCCTAACACTTCCTCTGAGTAGATATGGTAAGGGAGCCTTCCAGAAGATGATTCAAAGTGAGAACTTCCCTTTCTCCACTTCTTATTTGAGGGAGCCTAGGTTGACCACTTCTAACTTGTGCACCGCTCAGGTGCTTGGGGCTAGGGAGGGATGTTAACTGCGACTGTACACGATTCATATGTGGGTAAAAATCAAATCAGTTTGTAACAGCTTGTAACATTCGGTTTGAATTCTGGGGTGCATCAGAATCTCTCACAGAATGGATATGATTATTATGTGGAGTAAATTGCATCCTAAGTATTTTGCGCCAGAAGCATATGTGAGTCAGGCAGTTTTGCATTCTCTGTATTCTACTTTTCCAGTGCATGTCATCATAAATTTTACATCACGTACTGCACACATGACAACCCGCTTTCAATGAGAGGCAAGATGCCTTGTTTTTTGTAACGGCTCGTGTGCACTGGCAGCAACTGTCAACTGTATCTTTGAGACGTGAATCTCATGTGGTCTACAATGACGCTGTCTTCTTCCCTCCCTGTTTGGCCTTCAAGTGCAGCATGTGTGCACCAGATTGCATGAGGAGGGCATGGCCATCCCACTGCAAAACCAGGTGTGTCCCTCCACACGTACTGTGAATGTGGCCAGCCTTGATCAGTGCATGTTCAGTTTCTTCCCATGTACTCAGATTTGTGTTCCATGACCAATGACTAGTCTTGCCTTTTAGATATTTTAAGATGTGTTGGTAGTAGTTTTGGCTTTGTGCTCCCCTGTAGATTTGTACTGATGTGCAAATTAAACACTGAAGTTCAAGATTTCTGTCTTTACAGACTTAATTCAATACTGTAGCTACATTTGTTCCTTTAATAAAACAATTGTTTTTCTAAACTTTTTTTGAATTCTAGTAAAGAAAATGTGCTGACAGCATTCACACTGAATTTACATATGGATAAGTGTGAATTAATCGAGGGTTGGAGATTTCAGGCTTCCGGGGCCTGCCATAATTATTTTCTGTTCCAGGCACCCAGGGTTCATTCCTAATAGAAACCAACTCAGTGGGGGAGGGAGATGGAGATTACTGCATCTCTGAGCCTTGTCCATCATAAAATTGAGGCATGGCTGGGCTGTGCTGCCATCTTTAGGAACTCAGAGGAGCTCCTGGATCCATCGTGTAGTCCTGGCTTTCAGTAGTTTTTGAAAATCGGGTTTTCTGTATTTATCAAAATCAAGGATTTATAACATTGGCTAGGGCCAGCAGTAGTGCTGACAAGCTGTGCCACTGCATTGGCTAGTGAGCCATGCTTCTGCCTACTAGTTCTGCTGTGGTTCAGTGCTGGACTTTTCTACTGCAGACAAGAGGTGGTGGGACTTTGTGATCACAGGTGACTGGTTTAGCTTAACTGAATTAAAAGGGATGAATTTGACCTACAAGAACTAGGGCAGCGAAATAATCTTAGTCTCCAGTACTACTGGGGACAGCCACTTCAGTGCTGGGTGCTGAGTTTTGTCATTAGATGCTTTTTGCCTTGTTGAATCTCGCATCTTCTTGCAGCCTCACGACTGGCTTGTGTATCTCCTTCAGAGCCCCTTGCAGTCAGTGGAAATACAGTGAGTCCGCTGAGCTTTGGATCAAGTCGTAAGGTGCAGCTTTCCCTACAAAGTGATGAAGTATTGATGCATTGAAGATTGCATTGATCCTCCAAGCTTACTGATTGCAAAAGCAGATTTCTGCATGCCCTTTGGTTATCTGCAGCAATTGTTTGCAATGATATTCATACAAGTGCTGTCTTCAGATCTCTGCAGTAAGAAGTGACACAGCAAGGAGAAAATCTTCATCAGAAACAAATCTGTATCAGCATTGATTCTAACTGCTGCCTGTTAATCTGGAGCACCTCCTTTTGGTATACTGTCCCTAGGAGAATGGCTTGCTTTTGATAAGGTGATGGTTTGCTCTAGTCCCATTGGTATTTTGGCTTTAAAATGGTATATGTTAGCTTGGGTTATTAGTCTGTGGCTAGTGTGTTAACTCCATTGTAGCTCACTAATTCCTGCAGATATATTTCTGTGCTACCCCCCTTCAGGGTATGTCACAGAGCACAAGAACATTTTCGGCACAAGGGGAGAGAAACCTACAGTTAGTTCAGTGTTGGTACTTTAAGAGTATCTTTTCCTGCTGAGACAAGAGGACGCTTTCTACTTTTCTCATGTAAGCAAAATACTAAAAGAACCCATTATTTTGCCACACTTGTTTGATGGAGCTCATAGTGTGTTGTCATGTGAGATGGCTGAGTTTCAAGTGACCTCTGCTTCCTTAACACCACGATGAAGAGTTAGATCTTTATGAAGGGATAGCCCAACGAGTTCTCCACTTCCCAATAACTTCTGCATAGCTAACCTGCACAGAAACAGCATTCATTTCAAGTCAAGCCCCACTTCTGCCCTTTCAGTTGCATTTGAGTACTAGTTACTTGATGACTTCTTTGGTACAGAAGGGAGCGAACAATACAATCATTGACTCATAGAAATCAGATATGGGAAAGACTCAGTAGTCCATGTAATCTATCACCTTACTAATGCAGGACTGCTTCCTGCAGCCTTACCATCTACTACGGTGACAGTGATTTTTTGCTTAGCATCTTGTGAAGGAAAGAATCTTGGGGTGTTTCAGAACCAAATGCAGTCTGTGTAAGCAGCAGAATGGTGCCAAGGTAAGAGATATAAAATGTAGGAGGATGTTAAATAGTAATACTGTATCTTTCAATAATGTTTAATTCTCATAACTTCCACAAAGTCATCTTGGCAGAGGCATAACTGCTAAAGGATAAGGTTTAAAACCATCTGTATCCATTGTACCACACAGTTTAGGGGAGTATATGGCAACTGCAAGAAGAAAGAGAAGGCAAAATATTTTGTAACTGGTTATGTCCAAACCGGCTTACTCTGCTGCGTCTTGATTCCATAGTGGGATGTGACCTGGGACTTCATTCGTGCCCAGCTGTATCCTCATTTCACTCCATCGTGTTTTGGATTCTGTGGAAAAGAAATCTAGATGGATAGGCCACAGGTCAGCTGCTGTGGAGTTTCACCAGGTCCTGAATGAGGATGAGCAGAGGTCAAGGACCCCTCAGGGTATCCTGCTTGTTCATGAGTGCATTTAGATGTAGTATCTCAGAAGGTAATTTTATTAAGAACTACAGTTTCTGTTACCTGGATGAGAAAACCCAAATCAATTAGGTGAAACCTCAACTTTTGAAATTTACTGTATTAAATCTACCAGCTTTATATCTACTGTCTGACCCACTGCCCATATTAGTGGATGCCAAGCTTCATAAACCTACAAGTTTGCTAATGAATTTGCTGTGAATATAAGCTCACCAGTAATAGGCTTCCTGTTATCCAGTGCATTTTGTGGACCCTTTAGCAGTAATTCTCGAGCCAGGATAGGTTGAAAATTACTGATTTAGGTGCTTATCATCCTGGTGGAAACAATGTTTTTTAGTTCAAAAATGGGTAAGTGGAAACACCTCTTCCTTCACCAGTTGTAGTAGATAGAGAAATTATGTAAAGGTTGGTTTGCTTATGAAACAATACTATGGAGCTGTGTTTTACAAGAGAGGCTTAACAAGGGCATTATTTATTTTTTTGGCTTCTCTTCAATAAATTATTTGAGATAAACCTTAGAAAACTGAACTGAGGAGAATGGAAGGAGATGATGAAAAGATTAACCTGTTTGTTTTATAGGTATTCTACATTGAAATATTTTGATTCTTTGCTGCTTAAAGATATAATAGCTTTTTCAAATAATTCTTCATTTCTTTTTCCTCTCCAGAATGACTTATAAATAACATCAATAAAGTGAAGTGCGTGTTCATTTGCTTCTGACAGTATAATCATAGTGATATTCAATTATACTGCTAGACCTAAGGGTCTGTCAGAGTTTCGATCTTGAATTTGATGTGTCTAACTGTGTTTATGTAATAGTCCCTGCTGTAAATTGGAAAGGTAGCCCATTTATTTTAACCTTATTTTCAGTTTGAGACAAAATTGTAGGAAAAAATGTTTATCTTTTTAGTTTCCAAAACACAGAAACATAAATTACAGCCACGTAACTCCATAGAGTTCTGGTTTGAGTATATCTTGTGTACTCCTTAAACGCAGATAGAAGCATTACACCTGCATAGGAATGTAGAATACATGGAATAGGATGAGTTGGCAAGTGCTCCCTTGTGCTACACTCTTAATGAGACATAGCTTTTTAAAATTAATTTATATTCCATGGTGTCTTGAAGTCTTTATCATGAGAGAGGACCACCTGGCACTGGGGTGCTCCATAACAAAGCAGTTCTCTCTGTATACTCTTCTACCAAGACAGACCCCTACTACTGACATATTTGTCTATGAACCATCATCCTTTGTCCCTGAACGTTGGCTTAATTATATAGGACATTATTCTTCCTCACAATTTGTTCCATACCTTGGGCTTCCCCCCTTTTTATATGCTCTTTGGTTTGCCTCTTACTGTTCAAATCTCTCCTTACGAGGCATCTCTTTTTTGCAAGTCATTGTAAGAATATCTCACCAGGTAATATATGTATTTTAAAGAGAATTATGCATCACATTAATCTCTGGCTTCCAGCTTTATAAATCACACATCATTAAACTGTGCTCTTCTATTTATTGCTTGATCTTGCAGTCCTTGTCAAACACTCATTTCTAGCATGGTCACTGTTACATTGTATTGAATGTGTCTGATGTTACACAGCAGCACGAAGAATGGACTCAAAAGCGTGGTCGGTAGATCCATCTTTAGTTAACATATATGTCTAATCTTAAGATTACTGTAAAATGTGTCAACATTAGTTGAATATGTGTTGTGGGTTGGCTGGGTTCAGACCCAGTACAATAAGCTGTATGGTTTTATTGTTTTGCTTAAATTGATTTATGGAGCACTTGAGAAGCTTTTGCACCTAGTTGTTACTGTCATACTAGCAGAGCAATTCCAGTTCTTCATGATCGAAGCTCTGGGTGTCTAACAAGTTTCACTATAAAAGATTTCATGGATTTTCCAATTATGCAAGAGTTCTATATCAGTATCTGATAAAGATCTCTGTTTTTACATCCTGTGATGCTAGCTAAAAGGTTAGTTTTCTTTTTCCTTTTCCATTTCAGTATTTTCTGTTTGAAAACAGAAATATGTTTCTGCTTTTCCTTTGCCCTTTCAGAAGTCTGTGTATTACAGTACCTCATATCTTTGAGGTATGTGTCTGTGTGTGTAGTCAAAAAAAAAAAAAATCTTTGAAATGGAACAGCTTGGCACTGCACTCTCATTCATGATTGCTTCTTATACTTGTACAGAATATGCTTTTCCCTCTTGTCCCTTTTTAAGCTTTTATTATATGTGCACTGTCTCCTAGTTTTACCTGCCAGTATCATGTTCCTTGAGTGAGGCAGCTTTCACAAGATTGTGTAATCTCTGTGCCTGGTCTCTTACTGCTCTTTGTATGTCCATGTGTTTGAAGTACTATCTGTTTGTCCATGAAATTCATACCTTTACTAAACACTGTATCAAGACTTTTCATGTTGGAAAACAAGGAGCTGAGTAAAATCCATGATATCTTGTTATAATACTGCCTTTGATGTCTTTCTTTTGCCTTATTTTTTCTTCAATCCTCTATCCTTTTCATTCTCTACTTAGTTTTTTCTCTCCTTTTTTTTTTTTTTTTTTTTTGGTAGGAGTTGGGAGAGTGTATAATTTCTTTACTTTCCACACTTCCAGTCCACACTTGGACTTCTCGCCTTTTTTTTTTTTTTTTTTTGTCATCTTCACTTCTCTTTTTATGTGCTCTGCACCTATTTCTATTTTTTCATCTTTTCCAGGGTTTTTTTCCTTTCTCTCCACCCCTTACCAGTCTGACAAAAATAGCCAAAGACTATTGCTTTATATACAAAGTTGACTGTAAGGGGAAGCAGAGCAGGATTATGCTCTTCTGGTTGCTTTTCCTTTGCAGCTGACTCCAGCTTTAAAGAGCGTCTGCTGTCTGCTGCTCCGTGTCGGTCAGCTTGGAGGAGTGGGACACCGGCAGTGGGGAAGAGTGGTGGTGCTGTTTATGAACTGAGGACTGCCAAGCAGGCAAAGCACATTTGCTATGCATAGAGTCACTTTGTTCTGAACAATCCTAAGTCTTTTTCATGAATTCTTAAAAGACTAAATTATCATCCCTTCTATGTAAAGGGGCATATCCTGCTCTGTCATGCTTTTGCGGAAGAAGGTTAAGTTTCCACCACTGGGTGCTAGAAAAACTACTGGGGAATTTTTCCATCAAAACTGTTTTTCTTTAGTAGTGAAATGAATTTTCAACAAATTACTGTTTTGGAAAGTTTTTGCTCTCCAGAAAAGATCTTACAGTTCTGAGTTTGAAGAAATATTTTATTTTAGTAAATATTTAATGTCTCAGAATTTCAGGTTCAGAAACAGTTTGGGTTTCCCTTTCCTTTTTTGATAATATATTACATTTTAATCAGCTTCTACCAGCTTTAGACACTAGTTCTGCCCCAGAGCACAGACCTGACTTCTTCCTGACTCAAATGGTACACTTCTCCAGGAATCAATGCATGCGTTTGATTACAGGTATTATTTAAAGAAATTGAACTCGGGTTTGCAATGCTGAATTTCTTTTCCCTGTGATAGCGTGCCAACAGCTTTCTGTCTTCCCTAAACTGTAAGATCTTTGGCCCTTGCTGTGTGTGCATATATCCTTACCAGCAGGCTAGACGTGACTTTAGCACTGTCTAGCTACACATGGGAATGATACTTGGTATGACATAAAGATTACCCTCATAAACAAAGACATAACAAGGATCAGTAATTGTCAGTGGAAGTGAGACAAATTCAGGCTTGTAGTAAGATGCAGTTTCCTAAATGGTTGCCCATAACTTGATGTTATTTGAATGGGCTTGGATAGCTCTCTAGAAGTCACATCCTGGAAAAATTACCCGATTCTGTGGGAAAATTGCGGTAGTATGTGTGCAAGGAAGGTTAGAGAAGGTGATCATGGTAATTCTTTATGGTTTTAGGGACTGTACCTCTCTGGAACTACCACCTACCTCTCTTCTACACTTGGAGACTGTCAAAACAGCTCTAGCAGGAGCTCTGCAGAGTGGGCACAGGTAAACCCTATGGACTGAAGCATCAGCTTTTCAAGCTTTTCAGCATATCATGTCCTCTATCACCTGGAAAGAACTTAGCTGGGTAACAGTGATGAACCAAGGTCAGTTTGTTATTCTTTGTGACTGTTGCTCATAGAGTAGGAAGCTGCAAGAAAAGGCACTTGCAAGAAAAACATAGTCTGAGCCACTTCTATTTTTTTTGTGTCTGAAGATAGCCAACAAATGCAGAGAGCTGCCTGTAAGCCTCCACAAAACAAGCATTTGCTGGAGCATCTGTCTTGCATCGTAAAAGAAGTTGAAAGCATTTCTCTTCCAAAACTTCTATTTAAATGTTGAATGCCAACACAAGGGGGTATCATGATTAAATGCAACCCAGAGCGGCAAAGGTATCGCAGGTGGGGATGAAATACTTCAAAAGCCAATAGTACAATCATGCACTTTGCCAGAGAAATGGCTAAAATAGCTGTTAGATGAAAGTGATGTGAATGAACCTGAATCTGGAGAGGTGAATTCATGGTGATGGGAAAATAATAGTCCTGGAAGTAACTTGTGAACCCTGTGGCATCATCAGCAGGGAGACGTTCTTCCTCTCGGAGACTATGAAACGTGTTTGACTAATCTCCATTTCAGTTCCACACTGACTCCCATTTCTCACTGGTACCCACTATCATGATCTTTGAAATTTTCTTGTTTGCCCCCTCAGTGCTGTTTGTTGCAGTCCTTTCTTGCTGCCTTTACAGGTGGTGGGAACGTTCCTGAAGATGATGAGGATCTTGGTCACCTTGCGCTCAGGTTTAAGCTTGTACATTTTCTAGTTGCCTTTAGCAGTTTTGCATGTTGCTTGGTGTTTGAGTATGAAGGATTATATTGTTCACAGAATATTGCCCAACTGGATCCATAGGTGAATTAGAGAAAGCTACCAAACAGCTTTACTGTATGGGAAAGTTACGTCTAAGGCAGTCGGGTCCTCCAGTGCATAGTGATTCTTCAGGGAACTCATCTGTCCTTTTCACTCCCCTGGCCTGCTGACTAACCCATGCTTAAGAAACCACATAGGAAAATGTCATTTTTCTATGTTGCTTCCCCCCCCCCCCCCTGCCCAGAGACACTCTCTTTTCTTTATCCCTCTAAGTCCCGGTCTTTTTTCTGTTTCCCTATCCTAGTCTACTAACCAGAACTTACTGAGATGCAAGTTATGAGACTCCATAGCCTATTTTTAAGAGAAAAATATGACTGTATAAGTATTTTTTTCTGAATTTATAATTTCTAATGGTTGGTAGTTAAGGAAATTTTTAGTAAAAGAGAACTGATATTATCTGGTTTCTAAATATGCACGACCTATCACTTCTTTCTCCGATAATTAAGGGCTTCATTCCTGTTGACTAATTATATAACCATCTTTCTGCTATTAGACTTACAAAAAAATAACAAAGCAAGCACTGAATTTTTAGTATAGAGTATCTTCTATCAATTATCTTGTACATTTGAAGTGTAGAATCTGTTCTTAGTTCTCAACCAATATTGTGTTGAGTCAACACAACAATTGCCATTGGTCTTTTCTGGACAATTTATTTTATGTCCATAGACCAGAAATGTTTTTCACCAAGGCAAAGATAATTCTGCTAGCTTTATCATAAAGCTGTTGACTTTGGCTCTGACTAGCCAAATCTGTTGTGGATTAGCCTGCAAAACAGGAGCTATTGTGCATATGTAAAGCAATAGACTGGTAGTAATGATAGCAGGGAGGTAAGTATAACTGTGGCTTACCTAGCCTAATACGGCAACTCCTAAAAATTCTTAATTGCAAATGAGATTTGATATTTAAAAATCACTTCTCACTTTACTAAGATAGTGATTTTGCTGTCATAAAGCTCACTAGTAGGTATTTTAAAATTTAGGTTAGACGTTATTTCTAATGTCTACATTATACTAATGTAATTCAGAGAATGCTTCATCTCCCAGTTAGGACAATGTTTGTACAAATGGTTATAGTTAAACTTGTGTTTAGTTCTTGCTAAGAATGGGCCAGAAGTTGAACACCTTGACTAAATGTGATTAAAGTGGTTTTGTGAGAAAATGTCATCTATAAAAGAGGTAGAAGTGTGTATGTAGCCCAGAGGTTTATTACTAAGAATGTTACTGTGGTAATCTTGGGTGTTCGTATACCCTTCTGTAGCACTGTGAATAGTCAAGGTCCTGACCACAAGGTGTTTTTATTTATAATTGTAAATATAAAATATATATTTTTTATATTTCATAGAACAGGTGCTTTGTAAATACCTATTAAAAGAGATGCTTTAATTATTTTACATTTCTCCACATAGATTGGCTTCTGCTTTCTGGGTTATCAGGCACATCTACATCACAGTAAGAAGCAAAGGTGCCTCTCTCAACTTCTAGTGAACACTCTTTCTCTTCCATCTGAGGAAGCCACCCAAACCCTTTAAAACCCAGATGCTGTTTCTTCTTAACTGTGTTTTATTTGATGTCAGATACCAGTGCATGCAGAGAGCAATCGTAGCTTGAGAAATGTGGACAGCTCGTTAGTTATTTGCAGATGGCTTAAAGATTTATATCAACCAGTCAATTGTACTTCCTAGGTGAGCTAGAGGAGGTCATGTAATTTAGAATAGCCAGACAACATTTATTGCTAATCAGGGAGCTGCCTAATTTAGAAATACATACATATCTAAGGTTATCAGATCCACAGCAGCTCATACCTCACGCCCATTCCAGTTTGGGAGTAATTATTGTAATGTTTTGCAGATTTGGTTCCAGTAGATAAAATTTTGCACCCTCCCTTGTGGCCTTATCAGTCTGTCAGCTTCATTTTGCTTTGATAAATTCCAGAGAGGTTTCCTTAATGTTCCCTATGGTACATGTCAATTTTGAACAGAACTTTCAGCCACTTGGACAGTTGTTGGGGTTATGTTGAGAGGACAGGTAGCTGTAACCAAGGAGGAGGGAAGTGTAAAATGAACAGATATTCCTCCATTAGACATTCCTAACTGCCATATTTAGTTAAAAGGATCCACCTGGAAATAATACAATACTTATTTTTAGTAACCTGTAAGTATGTAAGGGTTCCCCATGACAACCGTGTTAACATCACAGTAAGAATTGCCAGACCAGGCAAATATTAATGTATAATACACAAGTATTCATGAATACTTGAGGTGACTCAGTAGTATCTTCAGTGCTCTGCAAATCTGTATTTATCAGCACAAGCCTCAAAGATCCTCCATAATGTGAATGGACGTCAGTGGGAGTGAGGGTGATTAGTATGCATTTGAGTGCTATGCTTTTCACAGGCTGGGGACCTAGTTTGCCTTCTCCTGTGTCTCCTTGTTTAATAAACCAGAATTGGAACCCATCCATCAGATAATTATTGCAGGTTTTATTAATTTGAAAATAAACAGGATGTTCATGCTGTTATCCAACAGTTGTCTCCACCTGTTGGCAAGAGTTTCAGGATCTGAGAGTGCATTAAGTCTTTATTCAAGTGCACAATATTCAGTCAGCTGAAAAAAAAAATTACAGTTTCATTTTTGTTTTCCATCTGTAATAATGGCAACATCCCTGTCACTGAAAGGAATACTATACACAGCGTGTAAGCACCGTCAGGCTACAGCAATGAAGAGATTGTACCTTTTCCTTGTGGAGGGATGCTACATTGTGCAGGCTTGGTGTCATGGAAACGCAAAGAATGTATGAAGTTTTAAATAGGCAGATGAATTTTAGATCCACTTCTCTAGGTACTTTGAAGAAGCACACAAACGACTTGGCTGGAAAAGTCACAAGAAGTTCACAGGAGAAAAGAATCTCCGGCACCAATATGATAGTCTCCATAGTTCTTACACGGGGTATTGGAATTAGGCTGGGCTATAAACTGACTTTTCACAGACTGTATTTTCTACATGCAGACTGCTTTCAGAGCAGCTCAGATGCTGATTTCTGAACTTCCAGGTTAGTCACCATTACTTTAAGAGTCTCCCAAGTCCCCGTTTCACTTATTTACATTTTATTAACATTATGAAGAGAAAACCAATAACCATCCTGTAAAATTCCAACTCCCAAATCTTTCCTTTAGAAAAAGCATTCTAAGTTTGCTGATTGTCAGCAGTGCACTTACCTATACTGTTAATTTGTAACCTCTGCTTCTGAAATCCTAACCCTGATGAAATCAATGTCAAAACTTCTGAAGGATTTCATTGCCAAGTAATTAAAGCAAGAAAATAAATGCCTAAACTCATTATACATCTTCTACTGCCCCCATAGCATTTAACACGTTGTTGTCAAGTACAGAAAAGCGCCGTTCATTGCAACCCAACAGAAATAATACCAGTCTTTCACCAGCACTCTTGGTGAAGTATTAAAAGTCTGCATTTCCTATGAATTGCACGCATCTATCAGGTTCAAGTAGCACAACAGACAACACCAGGGCTTCATTAACATTATTTTGTAATTGAGTAAAATTATGGGCCAGCCTGTGAGTGCCTTGAAGCTGTAAGTATTGACTTTCATGAGATCTCCAGTGCATTTAATAAAAGGTCCACCTGGCTTCAAGTGATCGTATGTAGCCATTGTTACATTGATGATGTGGGTAGAAGTTAACTTTCTTACATTTTGAAGTGCTTGAGAATAGTAGGTCATGCCTTATGTGTATTTCTGACAGTGGGCTTCAAATCAGTTTTTTCTGAAATCTACTGACAGCTAAAACTTAAATTCTTGCAAGGCTTACGGCTTTTGTGTGAAATGAAAGGAATCGGGGAGGTATGGTGGCGTTAGAGCTGTGCTGCAGGAAGGGGCTGAAATACTTGGTTTGCAAGATGCACGTGCTTGCTGGCTTATCTCCAAGAGCGAGGAGCAACCAGGCTCTCAAGAGCTGCCAGACAAAAGTCACAGTTGGGATAAAAGCTTCTAAATCTCGAGCAGGTACTGGCTGGACATGCTGCAAGAAGACCTGTTCTATATTTGGAGGGTGAGAGCGGTATGGTTTTCAAACGTTTCTTCGCTAACTGGTATGCTAAGAAGGAATGGCAATGATGGCAGGCTTAGCACAGGGGAAATGCTTCAGTGAGGGTGGTTAGGAGAATGCTCAAAATTAGTATTTGCAATTTCCAATGAAGGAGTGGAATCTACGTTTTGTACCATCCATCTATATATGAAATAAACGTGGACAGTTGTCACAGAAAAAGTTAAAGAAACAAAGTCTATCCACGTTAAGTCTAGCAGAGGTCATTCCTACCTGTTTCTGGTCTAACCGAGTTAGGATGGCATTTAATACAGGCTGAATTTATTCCAAACAGATGATTAATTATTAGATCTTGGAATATGTGGTTCGTTGGCAAATTTTTTTCTTAATTTTTGTGGAAATACTGTTCAGCTGAAGAGACCACAATGCAGGCAATACTGCATGCTGATTTCAGTGCCTTTGTTTTAACATGCATATTGTGCTTTGAGTGATGCTGATCTGTTTTGAGAGCTTGTGGGATTTTCAAAACCACTGCTGTGTTAATCTCATTTGGCTCCAATAACGTGCTTCAGATCACTCTCCCTTTTCAGGGTCTGATGACAAGATATTGAATTGTGTGATTTATACTGCAAATGGTTTATTTTCAGTTTTCACTACACCTTCATTTTGGAAATCTGTGACTGTTTAACTCCTTTGTAAATCTCCAGCATGCCTTATTATGGTGAATCTCTTTGCTAATAGAGATGTTTGCTAATGAGAGAATCTCTGCCTCTGGGTTAGTGTGGGCATTCCTGTATCCTAAAGACACTTTGCCTTTTGATCTCTTTGATCCAAATTAATTGTAAGAGGCTAAATGCAGACAGAAATATCAAATGCATAGCTATGCTTAATAGAAATGTTACAATTACATAAAAGTATGAGAAATCAAAGGAGAGATCCAGATAGGTGATTCAGCGTAGAAATAACAGGGTAGCTGAAGTTCATGATTTCAGCTGGTAGTTCTGATCTGCTCATACTTAGGCACTGAGTCATCCAAGGCATGAAAGCTAAATGAAGAGAGAGAACCTAAGTCTTCATACAAGAACCAAGGTAAATAGAATTACCCTCCTTTCATGTCCTCTCACATGTGGGCAGAATTGGTCTCTGATGCAATCTGAACATAGACCTATATGAGCAGCAGGAATATTACCAGCAGAGGAAAATTTCCAATAGTCATGACTAGTGCTCCTCCCTGGGAGCCTGTAAGTGGTGTGTTTTGTTGGGGGTTTTTGTTGGTTTGGGGGGGGGTTGTTTTTTAAAGGAGAGGAGAGGGGAAACAGGCATGTAAAATAGCATGTAAATGTCTGAAACAGCATGACACAGCATCTGAATTGCATATTCAGAGAATAACTAAAAGTTACCGTTAAACTGAAGACTGGTTTAAAACAAACCTTAGTTTGGAGTCAGCTGTATAACTTAAATATATCCCCTTCACATCTCAAACTGTCTTGTGTACTAAAATTTACTAAATTTGGTGCAAGATTTTGTTTCTGAACATCTTGGATCTGAAGTGTTTCATATCAAATTCTTGTTTCAAGTAATCTAAAGAGTCATGAAATTCATATTCAATCTAGAACTCTAATCTGAAATTTCTGGCTCTGGACATGTACACATAATCAGATTTCAGTAGGGGAATATGGTACTTACCTTATCTGTTGCAGATTGATCCAGCAAGGAGAACCCTTATAATCAGCAAGTACTATAAAGAGATCTGCACTGGTACTCACTTGAGTATTAAAATTAAGGGATCTAATTAGTAATGTACTGTCATATCAGCGTTATGTTAAGTTTTCATCATCCTCAAAGCTTGCCTAAATCTCACAGAGAAATTGTGGAAACCGCATACAAACCATATAACAACGTCAGTCACAGCTGTAAAAGATGTAGTGTGGGCAAAAAATGTGAAGCCCGCAAATACTGCCAGGTAACTCTGACAAAGGCTTTGTTTTAGAAGTATGAGCACATGCAGTGCTCTCTGAAGAGATCATTTCAGTAGAGCATCGTGAATTTGCTGGAGAAGTAGGTGCTAAGAGGAATTTATTTCTGACTGAATAGTCAGAAGCGAAGTCTGTATCGCGATGTTCCTATAAAAGGAACAGCACAGAAGAAGGACTCTGCCTGCTTAAAACAGATTTGGTCCCATTTATGTGCATAACTTCCATCTAGGCATCTAAATACCTTTTTTTAGGAGTAGACAGCATGAATCCTTTACCCATAGATACAGATGTGAGTGTATGTCTGTGTGTCCTTATTCACACACACGTATCTATAAAAATAGTAACTTCCTCCAGGGAGACTGGCTATAGCAGATAACCCGCACCTTGTCTTGAACTCACAGATGAGCCAAGACATGTAGATATCTGATATAGTTATTTTGCCAATAAATGATCTGTGTAGACATAAACAGCCCTATTTTGAGTCTGCATGGCATGGTGGTAGTACTCTTGCTGGTTGCTTTGGGTTCATTTCAGCTGCAGTTGTACAGAACATAGAAAAAATGGAGAACAAAAAGAAGAAAAAAAAGAGCTTTTTAAATTTTCTAGCCAGTTTTAGAGAAGCCCCTTTTCTGTGCTTTTTTCTGATTTGGGGAGGACTGAGAGGGAGGGAGGAAGAAAAATTATGTCTCAAGTCTTAGAATTTAAATAAAATGTGTTATATAGTCACCTCATAATGCTATTCTGCAGCTTTTATGTGCATAGGTGTAACAGAGTGGGGACAGGAATTTGTCTTCTATTCATTAGCATTTCAGAATACTAGAAGCAAGAGATTCCATCTGGAGATGAGTTTCTCATAGTTTCTGGGAACAAAAATGAAATAAATGTTGTTCTCATATTGTTCCAACTGCTTGATTAGAAATGAGTCAGAGAGTGGTCTCTGTGTTCTTCTCCATCTGGACATGTATACTCCATGATAAGCTCGGATATGAAATTTAAAATTCCTATTAAAGCGTTTAGCTCCTCAGCTAAAAAGACCAGGTTGTTTGTAGGAAAACTGTAGAGATTAGTTTTCCAGTCTTAGGCCCTCGTGCTAAAAATGCTCATGCGGGCAAGTACCTCATGCATGTAATGAACTTGCTTGATCTATTTATAGCTTTACTCAGTGTATGTTTGTACACACATGGTGCTCCTTAAATTTCACTAGGCTGTGTGTATGAGCAGCAGTTCACAGGGCAGATCACAATGCAGGACAAGCATCCAGGTAGCAGACAAAGACATTTAATTAAGTAGGTGTTCACAGTTAGTTAATACAATACTTATGACTCTCTTTCCTGGTGTGTATCTGCAAGAAGGATCTTAAGTGAGAGCAATTGTGCATGTAATTATTTTTTTAAAGAATTTGCATAATTGTCTTTACAAGGATGAATAAATAACATTCAATTTTAAGAATGGAAAACCTGACAAGAAGGGTGGAGTAGCCAAATCTTGCAGTATGTCGGGAGCAGAGTCCAACCTTCCAGAGTCCCCTACTCTCAGTAGTAATAGATCATTCCAATCCCCACAGCACCTTGCTTCTCCAAGCTTGTTCTTTGCCAGTTTTGGTTCTCTATGTTTACTCTTTCCATATGCTTGAACTCCCACCAAGATTGATTTGGATTTCTTTTACAATAAAACACTCTGAAATTTTCCTCCCTGCTTAACTGAAGTCAGTTTGTATTCACTTTTTCCATAAGCTTTCTTGTAATTCCATTTAAAAAATATAATTTTCATACGTATTCTGAAATTCTATTTCAATCTACCAATTCATAGTTTTGGAAATCTCAAAAAACCCCATAGCTGTGAAGGGGGAACACAATCCAGGTGATGAACGCTTATATTAAACTGTAGCTGGAGCAAATACATTTCCCTGTGCCCCTCCCTGCCTATTGAAATAATAGATTTCATGTTAAATACAGAATTTGAATCGTATACTCTTTTTTTTGGACACCTCCAGCTACTGAATGGTGTTTCATCTGCTGATACCCTGATACTTGCAAAAGCTATCTAGTACACACGGACACACCTAGGATGGCTAATTTTAACACTGGCAGGGGCAGAGATCACGACTGTGTGTAAGGATGCCTGCAGCTGTCTTTGGGAGGGTTACAAACGAAAGCTCACTGTGAGTCCAGGCTTAAAGTATGGGGGAGGGGTGTGTGTGTGTGTTTTGTTTTCCTCTGCAGCAGGTGTCAGGAGGCTTCCCTTGTGCCCTTTGTTACTTTTAAAAGCATTTGAAAATACAAATATAATGATTTATTGGGGCACAATGATTGCAAAGTATTTTCTGTGACTTTTAACTGGATAAATTACTAGATTGGGATTACATCAAAGGAACTGTAGGATTATTAGCATTACAAATCTGCTTCCTGATCAGAACTATTCAGCACGTTGAGTTCAAGGTGGTGAGATTAATGTATTTCTGTAACATGAATGAAACCCATCTCAGGTTCTAATACAGCCTCTTGTGCACTGCATATAACTTGACTGTGCAAGTAGTCAGATGCTGTGAGGTGCTAATTGCCACTTTCAAGCTAATGGTAACTTCCTGGTTCTAACTCAGGAGACATTAAAAGTGAGAGGGAAGCAATGAAGAAGGGAATACTGCCTCTTTAGTCACAGCACTCACAGCAGTGGCTCTGTCTTGATTGTAATTTCTGTACTTGTGGCATAAAATCTTTATTTTTTAGAAAACATTTTTTGTGACTGTTCTGAGAGGACGGAGTTGAAATGGAAAACATCCTTTGAAAAAAAAACCTGCAAGATCACTTTAATGAACTTTTAAATTTTTTTCAAGACATTCATATATGTGTATAGATTTTAATACTGTTAGTAGTTTTGCATTAGTCTGTTCTGTCTTTCTTGCTATTCTGTCCATGGCACAGTCTCTGCTTTCTGAAGAACCCAGGTAGGACATACTCCACAGATTGTCTGTGGAAGCCCTGAGTTAACAGGAAAGTTAATGACCCATTCTTCCTTACTCCCTTCCTTCCTTGTCTTTCTCCAAGCTACTTGTTTCCCGCTCCCATATTGCGGTTTTCTGCCCTTTTAGTTGTTCCAAAATGAGCTGGGTTTTAGAAAGATTTTTAAATCATTAAAAAAGAAAAAAGTCCGGTTTGTTTTTTAGATCATGTCAGACCTGATTCACCCTGCAGTCCCTTAGTACCATCTTGGCCCAGCTGAAGAATAGGTGGTGGTGGTGCTGCCGCAGGAGCATGCAGCTGTTGGTGAGGAGGGCTGGTAACTTTGTAAAATGGCTTTGTTCCCAAAGAAAGTGCGTGGTGGAGCTGCATATGGATTGCATCTTGAGTTGAGCATCAAGTGCAGCTGTGTTTATTACACTGTCTGCAAAATACAGCAGTAGTGTGCAGGCAAAGCTCAAAAGCCCCTTAGCGGCTTCCTAATCTGAGGTCAGTTGAGAAAGGATTCCCCTGTTTCTGGATTCAACTTCCAGCTTAGAGGAAGGCCCTGTACATGAATCTGCCGTACATTCAAATGTCATTCGAAGTGGTTTGGACTGCAGAAAAACAGCTGATAGTTTTGTTAGAGGACCAAGGGACTGAAATTAATGTAAATAACTTGCATGTCATATGTGGGAGTGGGACTGCCTCAGCTTCCCAAGCTCAGAGTGCTGACATAGTCCTTCCCTGCCATATGTCCTTAGGCTGTTCATGTTGGTTTTTTTCTGACAGCACTTCTATCACACCAGCTGCAGCTTCCCGTTTCCCAGATCTTGGCATGCCCTGTGGTTTGGCTGGCTTGATGATATTCACTGTTTCAGCAGAGCCATCTCTTCCTGTAGAACATCTATCATATCCTTGATGACCTCCTGTCCCATTAGCAGTTCCTCCTCACTTTCAGTCTCTTTCCTCTCTATTCCGTGATTTCAAGTCATGCCACGCTGTTAGAGGGCATGTGTTTGCTCTTTCTTAGCTGAGTGCTTGCCTGATCATGTTTAATCAATGCTTTTTCTAAGGCTGGTCTCTACTCTTCTTGCACAGTTTCAGTAGCAGCAGCTTGGTGAAACAGTGTAATATTCTGACATGTAGTAGAACTAAATGTAGAATGTTTGTCTTTCTATCCAAAACATTTTAAGGGACAAGGGGAGATTTTCGAAGAAAGGTAGCTGAGGTGAGGGAAGAACAGTTAATTATGCTGGAAAATCTGTGAATGCATTTTGGGTAAATCTGCCTGTGGCTTCCTGGTGGTAGTGAGGATGTTAATAATTCCCAATAGCCTGTACAAATGCACTGTTCATGCTTGTTCTTCATGTGACGTGGCTGCATGGCTGTTCATCTCCTATCCATACCCCAATCAGATGTGGAGGAGCTATAAGCAAGCTGTATAGTGAGTGAAACTCTTCCTGAGTAAGCTTTTCCGATCCAAGGCTGGAAGTTGCATCTTTCTATGCATCTTCCTTCTGTCCACTATACTTCAACAAAAAATCAGAAACAGTTTTCTTTAACATTTCCTTCATGTACAAAACAACTAACTAACTTGTTGTAGCTTCAGGGAACCATTATGCTTTTCTACTCCATTTTCCTGTAGTCCCCAACCTCTATAGATCATCGGATGCTCTTCAGACCTATGTATTTAAGTTCACTTAAATAGCAGAAACTGAACATTGCAAATCATGTCAGGATTGTGAAAAGCTGCCTGAAACTCAAAGTCAGATCAGTCCTGACCTGGAGTTTTTGGCTCACTCTTCTGTGTAGACCTGATGTTACAGGTATAGTTCAGTCTGACTTTAAAATCAAAGTAGACCTTATTTTAGGGAGGTGTATCTGATCAGTCTAATATATGAGTACCCAACTGCACATCTCTCGCTAATAGCAATGAATTATCTGATTAAGTTTCTGTCTGTATCCCACTGTCTAGACAGTAGACAGCATCTTCTCTGTATCATTCTTCACATCTCTATTTGTGAGTTTTCTTGTAAGTTAACAGAACTGATATTAAACCATTGCAAACAAACAGAAAATTTAATTCTAAAGCAGTTACCCAACTTTGAATAAGACTTGGTGAATAAACCTATCTTTGGTTAAGATTCTGGACATTTTAAAATGCATTTTAAATGATTAAAATTCTTTTATAGACTCTATATTTAGTCCTGTGCTGTCTCCCTGTCACAGATGTACCATTAATTCATTAACATGATTTTCTCTAATTTTGTTAGCAGGCTTGGCAAAGGTGAAAATTGTAATAATTGAAAAGGGGAGATAAAAAGTGAAGGTATTCACTGACCACAGTAAAGAGTGGAAATGCATTTTTCTTAGCAATTGAAAAGGTTTTTGTTTTCTTTTGCAGATGGGAGATGTAATATGCTAAAAATGCAACTTAATATGCTTTCGCATCTCATTTGAATAGACGTCAAGCAAAGCAGATCTATATAGCATCACAGTACTCGGCCTCACTATTGTGTAAACATTGTTATTTTTTGGCTGTTTGGTCTCCCACAGAGTCCAGTACATACTTTACATTTAAAATATGTGCTTGCCTCGCGTTTGAGATGAGGTCTTTGTGTATTAGAAAAATTTACCAAAAGGTCCGTGATAGCAGAAAATAGCAGCTACCTTGATTAAATACTACTTTTAATACATCAAATGTTATAGAGTAGGTACAGATTAGGAGAGAAATAATTTGCCTCTTGGGTCAGTGAGGATGGATGAGGGGTTAAAAAGCTGGTACTGGATTCTTGTATCAGTATTGGCTTATTGTCAAGCTGTTCATCACCAGCTGGAAAGCAGTGTTAGTAAAAATATCTGTTATCACAGAATCTTGTTAAGAAGCACATATTCATGCTGAAATTATTATATCTTAATGCAAGAAGAATGCATTCTTTTTTCTTTTGGTTCTAGAAGAAAAAGAATTAGTTACCACATTAAAAGACAAGAGGCGAGCATAATTAAATGGTATTGTGTGATCTTATTCTGCTTCTGCTTCCAGTATTGGTTTTCTAAGTGTCGTATGTACCAAAGCATCGCATACAGTGCTAGCGGTGCTGGTAGCTGCTTGTAGGAGAGCAGTTTATGGCTCAAGGCAGTTGTTTATTTTGTTTGTTTAAACTTAATCACTAGTACAGTTGACTGTCCAGTGCATACCTCAGCTCCTGTGAGGCTACCTGTGGCACAGCAGACTTTGAGCATTTAAATAGTCCCGTCTGAAGTCAGAGACAACTTGTTTCTAAGGCTGGGCTTATGGTCAAGTACCCTGTTGTATCGGGGTCCATGACAAGGAGCCTTCTGAAGGAGGCTAATAACAAGTTTCCAGGTTTCCTTATTGTGTAGCACATTGTCTCAAAATTACATGTGCTGTGCCATCATTTCACATAGTTTCATTGACTCATCGGAGGCTTGTTGCCAACATTGTGCTTCATCAGTTACTGTCAGGAGAACAATCTCATGAAAAGGCAGGCGTGCGTGTTACGGAGCTATTCAGAGCTCCAAACAGGATGAGTCCTGAGAAAGAGGAAATAGAAATGACAAAGAGCTACAGATGTTTGGAGAGCCAGAAGACTAACGCAGGAGCTGCCAAAGAAAAAACAGATAACAGCAAAAATAAGTGGAAGAGAAATACAGGAGTATGGGATGTGGTAGAAATCCTTATGAAGGAAAAGGTATGAAATATTTGTCAAGATAGGAATCATCACCAGACCATGGGTGGATTGTGGCATTTCCTAAGGTCTTTTCTGTTTCACCACAGTTTAGTGATTTGATTATATTTGATAAGGTGATTTTACTTCTGTTTACACTCATTTTCCCAGCTGAACGCTTGTGAGCTAGCAAAAATATCGTAGGTTTATATCCTTATATAAGATTATCTTCTTGTAATGTTCGATAACGTTCAATAGAAAAGGAAACCTATGGTCTAGAATATTTGAAATGTAATTTTCTACAAGTATTTTAAGTGGGTTTTTTAATCCATATTCTGAAAAGAAGTACCTGTTCTTCCCTAGATCTGTAGAATTAAGTTTTGCTCTGCTGAAACCAGGACATCTGCACATGCAGATGTAATGCTAATGTAATGAATACGCAATGACAAATCGGGGCCAAACTTTGTCCCACAAGCCAGCTTAAGGTATACTCACCTAGAAAACAGAGGTGTGTGTATAGCCCCTGAGGCCAAGCAGTGTTATCCTGGATGAGGGATAATAGCAGGGAGCGCTCAAGAGCGTAAGTAGTGCCTGCATCAGCAGCAAGACTCTGTGCTCCCGGCCTCTCCTACTCTGTTTACTGATGCACACGAACGCCCACTCCCCGTATCTTCACTGTTACTTGTGCTAGCGGGAGTAAAGCCTGATAAGTAGGCAGCTTCATGTCGCTGTATAGACATACTTCTAGGCAAACTTTGTGGCTTGCCTGGCTGGGAGGTGGCAAAAGGAGACAATTGCAGCAGCTAAGAAGTGCCAGAGAGCACAAGTGTCTGTTAGCCGTCGTCCTCTTTTCCTGTACATTCACACTGTTGCTTCACACTATGGAAAGGTCCCTCAGGGACCCTGAGCAAGGCAAAGTGCAAGTAATGCAACTGTCTGCATGGCAGATCCTGTTATTAGTGTTTTTCCTCCTGTCCTGCACCTTCATTGAGGGCTGTGGTGCAGAGAGGTTCTCCGACGCAGAAACCTTTGGAAGGTGTGCATTGTCCTCAGGGAGGAAGAAAATGCTGCAGGTCACGTTTCCATAAAGCTAAAGCAGAATTCTAAACAGCAGCCTCTTCAGGTTATTTCCTATCTCCTCTCTGCAAAGTATCAGTGTAGGCCAATCACAAACTCCTCATTTTCTGCAGTGCTTGTAAATATAACATTGTATATTTGTTAATAGGAAGAAAATGAGTTTGAATTTCCCTGTGAAATATGAAAAGGTAATCACACAATACTTGAGAGATGGAGGGCTCTGAGATGTGTTCTAATGCTACAGCTGTCAGCCTTTCTGTACATGCAAATGCCGTACTGTCAGAATTTAATAGGGTGAAATAGGTTTTCATTTTAGATGAACAAGAACTGCAATTATAACCTCTTACAATTCCAGTTACTGTACTCTGGGTGAATATGTTCAACAGCAATTTGGTATACGGCACAAAAAAAGGTCCTTTGCATGTTGGCTGGAATTACAATGCTACTTACAACATCATGCTGGCCCTACAATGGGGCAGACAAGGCAGTTCCATTAATCCCCCTGTATTTGTTTTTTGTAACTTTTTTTAACATGTCTTTTAAGCTTCAAGTTGTCACTCTTATCTTTAGTCCAGAAGTCATTTCTCTTGATAATTGGTGAAAGTCCCACCTGGGTAATTTAGAGCTCTCCTGATGTATAAAAATGGAGGTTTATGATTAGCTGAAGAAAAATAGTCTTGTTCTATGTTTTAACATTCCTGAATTATGCAAGATTAGAGCACTTAAGATCATTACAGAATTGTGATATCCATAATTGTAAGCATAACATTTCAGTTGTCATTGTATTTCTGAAGGCAATTGCTTTGCTGAAAAAAATGATGTAATTGGTAGCAAAGTCAGTACACTGTTACCAAAGTTGTATATGTGATCATGAAAAATCCGTTGTGCAAATAGGGCCTCACAAGAGAATGTTCTTACACTGAAGCTAAAAATAAATCTGCACAGGTTTTCTGTATCTTTTTGCATATTGAGATAAAAATCACAATTCAAATATTTTAAAGAATTCCGTTTCTAAAAAGAAAGCGTTTCCAGTTGAATTCCCTTTTGTGATAGTTTGGAATCACAATTAAAGTTTATTATGAATTTATATTTACAACCTGATGCATCTTCCTGTACTACTTGTGTAAAAACATTACTTTTTAGCAAGATGGGCTAATTTGTTACATTCAAATCTGTGCCATTTTAAGATACTAAGTTTATCTCTTGAAATCTATGCCATTTTAAGATAAAATAAAGCTTGACTCGTTTGCTTATTTACTAAATGTGAGACATAATTTTACTTGTAGATTAAGAACACTTGATATGCAAGTTGAAAAGAACTAGTTACAACTTCATGTGTCTCTTCTCTGAAATTTGTCGCAGAATAGAACTGTCTGTAAAAAATGGTCTGTTCCTGCAGTTGGAAATGTTAGTATTATCATCAGTGTGTATTTCTAACAGCCAAAGAAAGCAATTTGCTTAGAAACCCCATGTACCTACTATGGGCTTGTCATTTGTATAGCCTAGCAACCTCGATGTGTTTGTGTAAGTCTGTGGTTGATTTGCGGAGGGGTTTTTTATTAAAAAAAAAAATCAACACTCTTTATTACATATATATCTATTTCTTGATCTACTAACTTTTTTAAAAATACATGAAATGCCATACCTATAAAATAATACATAGCTATAATAGCTTAAAGTATGTAAGAGTATTTTTTATCGGACATTTCATCAAATTCAGACCTAGAAAAATAATCTGTATCTGGACTCTGTGATAAAAATAACAGTGGGATATATTTTGATCACGAACTAAAATGAAATTCAACAGTCTGTCAACACTGTTGATCTATTTCTGAATGCCATTTAATCTGGTAATGAAAGCCACAGTATCTTTTTTTTTTTTCTTTCTCCCCCTCCTGTGCTTAACTAGAACAATTTTTTTCAGGTGCTAAGCACCTGTGGCTCCAAATCAAACTCTAAGTGCCTTGTCTAGCATAAATTGAGAATTCTGCTTCAATCAGAAATGCTCTTCAACAAGTCCTTTTTATTGCAGAGATGACCGTCTGCCCTTGTAAGCTCTTGACAGTGCTATTTTAGGATGGTTTCACTAGTTAGCTCTGGAATGATCAGAACATATCTTAACAGCAACAGAAAAGCTGGTCTAAAACAAGTGCACTTAACTCTAGCTCTGACGTGCTGGTAGATGATTCAAAATCATACTATATTTCTTCCAGAGGAAAAAACTTTGGAGAAAATAATGTGAATGAACAGTGGAAGTGGCATTTAAGGCACGGTCACAGGCTTTAATTCCAGATTAAGCTTTACTGTCTGAATGCCAGTGCACTCGCTTCCTTGCCATAAAAAGATCCTGTCTATCCCTTCACTTTAGTTGATTGCTGGAATGTAGAGAAAATGCTCACTGATGGAGTGAGATACAAAATGAAGTGCTGCAGATTAGTGCAGTCAGAATTTGGAGTGTGTGGTGACTTTTGTCTCTGAGAAATTATCCTTTTAGGCATTTAAATGGGGCTTGGGGCAGAGAGATTGTTTTTTGGTTTTGTTTGTTTGCTTTTTTTAATGGCAATATTCATTTTATTGATGGAGAAACATGTTTGAGAGCAGGGTATGCTTTTCACAAAATCAGTGTTTAACGTGTCCCACAGTAATCAATGCCTGGCTTGATTCTGCTGTGCATCCAGTCTGAAATTACCAGGAAAAATGCAAGTGGAATTGAGGGCAGAAACTTCTGCAGATTTACCCTCCTCCTTCAACTTCCAACTGGGGCTCTCAAGAAATGAACACATTTGGAGAATTTGAACAAGAAACATTAAAGTAAGAGCCAATCACATGCAGAACATGTCACAGAGAGTAACTGATGTCATTTAGAAACAGCTAAAATTATAGCAAGTTATCTCAACACAGATAACTGCAAGAGGGGAGAAAAAAAATCCCCAAACGTGTATCATATACTTTGACATAAACGTGAGTGTTTTTTCTAGTCATGCAGTAGGTTTTTTTACATGCCATTCGTCACCAACTCCCACTGAAGCAGGAACTTGATCTTGAATCTCTTAGGAAGAGTGGGGAGAGTTGGATAGGGCATGCTGTTCTGGAGGGATGCTGCGGTGCTCATCAGTGATCACTTAGAAGGGGTATGCACTAAGATACATGCAGCACAGCATCTCACCTCAGGTGACAAAATGGCACATTTTGGGGGCTGAACCTGTTTACGCGAATAATAGGCACTATTTTTGTTCAGTGCTGAACTGAATCATCAGGAATATTTTTCTTTTGCTGAAATGCTCTGTTCTTTGGAACAGAAGTCTAGTAATGAGCTATTTGGATTAGTTTGGTTTTGCTGTGGCCAAAGTCAGGTTAAAAGTTCGACAGTTTTCTCTAAAGTTGGTTTGTTTTTTTTCAGTACTGGCTGAAAGAAAAAAAAATAAATGCAACAAGCTTTACATTTTAAGCGCCTGTTCTTTTGTATAGGTGTGAATCTTCATTTACTTGCTTTAACCACATTGAGCCATTGTAAGCTTGTTCTGTTGCGTATCACTGCTTCAGATTGTGTCAATTTTAATGAGAAGATTTACATTATTATGCATGCTATAATTTGATATGAAAAGTTGCAAACAGTTAACAGCTATGACCTTCAGTGATTTAACTTTGGCTGCATGCATGGTCTTTTCTGAGAGATGCAATACACTTGCAACTCTTCTTTTCCTTTAGTGGAAACAGTGGCTACTCAGGACCTTTGAAAAGCATGTCACAAATCTACTCGAAAATAGCCACGATCCTCAGAAGCCCATTTCTTGGCATAATTCATAACTATTAACAAAGTAAAGGTGATTATCTCTGTGCAAATGCTCCAGTGTACAATTAAGGGCATAGTTTTGGGTGTTTCAACCATCAGAATTATTTTGACCCTGAAATATGCTATAGCACATCCCCAGGCTACCTTGTCCCAGAAAGCATCACCATAAGTTTGATAATATCAAACCTTGAGCAACAAAAGCATTTTAAACAAAGTTTTTCTAGCTAGTCCTTTGCACCATTTGGATTGAATAGCTCCTTTTTCCCATCCCTGAGTGTATTTTCCTTAGCACTGCTTATCTATAATGATGTGCTCAGTGATTCAGGCCTATTAAGGAGGTTATTACAGCAATGGAATAATTGTCATTTGAACTTACTCAGAAGTGAATACAAATACGTATAAATAAGCAAAAATCACTTTCTTCATCTATCATTGCGGAGGCATCTAAAAGCCAAAAATAAAACAAGAGTGGATGATGGCAGACAAAAGATGGTTTTGTTTACTCAAAATCATGAGATTCTACTCCACAGAACACTGAAAATAAATTGGGGGGGGGGGGGAAGGGTGCAGTTAACAGGAGACCAGAATGAAAAGTTGGAAAATGAACTTGACTAGGTGCATGTCATTCTTGGAAGAGTGTCTGTAAATCATTCAAGTTATGGACTCTTTGCATCTTTGGCTTGTTCCTTTTCTTTAACATTGACCAAAACGCCTTTAGCAGGTCCAAGGAAGGTACAGTGCTTATTCTTTCTGTGAGAGTTGTTATTTAAGATGCAACAAGGCTCGTTAGTATGGAAGCCCAGGTATGAAGAACACTTGTAGCATCGCAGCAGTCATAATGAATTGACCTGCATTCCCTTCAGGGTGAAGAGAACACCAAGAACTTCCCAATACTTATTGATCTGTTTTTGGAGATTTTCCAGTGCAATAGCTTTGTTCCATTTTCAGAGTACTTTCTGTTGCGTAGTGAGGGTTTGAGTAACATGTAAAGTGCCAAAGTTATAGCAAGCCCCAGTGGGATAAAATTAAAACCTTGTAAGACTGAGCTCTCTCATGAGATATCCCATACTTTGAAATGGTAAGGACGAATCTGGAAAAAATTATCAACAGGACAGGACACAGATGAGACCAGAACTTGGCCAAGAGATGTACAATATATTTATGGTCAGAAATAAATGTCTTGGATGTATTAAGAATCTGTTTTCTTAACACTCTTTAAACAGGATTAAAATGGAAAAATAGGCAGATAGAGATAAAGTATCTAGCCTTCTCCTCTGAAAACAGCAAAGACGTGCTATCAGGTTTTTACTGGTGGGTAATTTGTCTGATGATAGAGATAGATCTTTGATACCCATTCATTTTGCACTTTGATAATTCCTCTGAAAAGTTTGGGTGGTACGGCAGTAGCCTGTAATCAGTAGCTCACAAAGCACCAAAACGCAGGGAGGTGTGGTTTCAGGACAGCCGGTATTCCCCATTCGGAGTTGTACTCCACACACTCCCCAATTGCCAGAGGTGACTGTACAGTTGCCAGTGGGTGATGACTGGGAGGAAAATCGGAGACATACTTTTATTTATTAACACTTAAGTTTAAAAAAAAAACAAAAAAACCCAAAAAAAACCAAAAAAACAACAACTAAAACACCTCACTCCATTATTTGTATTACTGGGAAACATGCTGCATACAGATCAGTCAGAAGACCTAAGTGCTGCTTAGCTCGTGGGAGCTAAGTACTTCAGGAGGATACACAAGGAAAACAAGAGATTTTGGGCTGTACTTTTAGGAACTACAAAGATTTGCAGTCCAAAAATCCAATTTGAGTGATGTTCTTAAAGTGGGATGTCTCATACTGGACCTCTGTTTTCATGTCAGAGCTGTCAGACCTCTGCAGAGCTTCTGGTACAATCAGGAGGCTCGCCTAGCAGATCGTAAGGTGGAACTGGGACAGTAGACTCAAATTCTGGCTGTGGTTTGTCTCCATATCTGTGCTGTGATTTACATTTGAATTTCATTGTCTGTTGAGCAATTGAATAGTATAGTTACTGGAATGTTTCATTAACCACCCTTTAAAAACCTTTTTTTTCAGTCTTTCCTTCTTCTGTTCTAAAAGCAGATAAAATATTTTTAACCACATCTGGCTTTTAAATTCTTGTGAAGGTGTATTTGGTCAAAGAAGATACTGCATTTCCCTCAGAAGGGCATTCTGTTTGGGTGAAGGTTTAATCTGAACTGATGGAATTAGAGACTATTTAGTACTGCTTAACAAGCGAAGATTGATTAGTCAAGTATAAAGGCACAGTACTCTACCTTTCTCTGAAAGCCTATTTCAGATCAAATTCCTCAGTTCAATGTAAAAGATGACTTGATCAGCTTGTAGTGAGCCATAGCTAAATTGTACGTAATGAGACGGAGAGTTGTGTGATGGAAGCATCCGTATGTGTGTACGAGTGAGAGGGGAAGGAGGGAGGGATTTTAGCTTGTTTAGAAAATAAAATGCATCATTAATCTAAATATGACAGTAGCATAAGCTGTGAGAACTGTCTTCCAAACAGCATGCAGTGAGCCTGCTTTGTCTGCTGCTCTCTGCCAGCTGCAATCACATTTTTGCCTAACTGATGGTTCCTTTCCTGGCGCTTGGATGGACCAATCGCTGCCTCTGCCAGGAAAAAAGCATTACAGGGAAAGACTGGCTGAAAAACATCCACTGACAGAATAATCTGCTCAGATGCAGTGTAGTGGGAATGAAGGGGCAGGGAAGAGAGACGCCAGTTCGTTGCTGGTCCCAGCTAAAGCGGAACACTGTGGAGAGACTTCGTACCCTCTGCCTGGAGCTTTAGAAAGAGATATGCGTGTTCAGTAGTGATGTGGCAAGGTTGGCGGAAGAATAGGATTTGATAAGAAAAATCTGGCTGCAAAAGCTGGTTTTGTTTCATTTTTATTCTTGGGAGTGATCTTTAGAATGATTACCTTTCTATTTTCCTTCCCTTCATCAAAAGCTGGATACAAAGGTAGTTACAGGACAGAATATGAATACCTAATAATTTCATGTATTTGTCACTGCACTGTTTTGCATACATGGTAGTTTTTTCCCTTCTCTGAATAGATGTTTTTCCTTTAAACACTCTGCGAGTATTTTATTTATTTAACAACAAACTGGTCATGGGTGAGACAGTGCAAAAGCTAACATAAAGCAAACAGCAATTATGCATAAGAAATGCATGGAGAAATATACATAGATGTACAAGGAGTTTTTAAATAAACTGAATATAAATACAGTGGAAGCAGAAGAGGCTGAACTGCTGCCAGGAGGATAATTATGTAATTGATGCACTTGTCTATGCGACTGCTTTTTCTGTAGTTTGATATATAGCTCCACTAATGAGGTAGGTCTCAGCCCCAGAATTTGGTCTCCTGTTCCACATGTAAGCTTTGGATATGCTTGGACAGCTCTACGAGGAATATGCCTGCAGCCTTTGGGAAATGAAATGCAGCTCTTCTAGGTAATGCTTGCTGTGTCTTGCTGGTTTCTGGGCCATGCTATTTGCCACTTCCCATTCGGGGGAAGATGGCAGCAGGAGTTGGTACAAATGGAAAATTAGAGTCATCTTGTACACACAGCAATTCGCCTTTACAGCAGGGGTCATGTTTATTTACATGTATTTTCCTGGTTCCTTTTGTTAACTGAGTTCTCATTTTGCCTCCTTTGCAAATTAATCGTACTCTTGATCTCATGCTTAAGCAGAAACTGATCGCACAGGCAGATTGACGTGCTGATGAAGTCTGTGAAGGTCAGAAAAAAGGATGCAGTTCATAGGAGTGTGACTGGAAGAATCAGGTTGTTCACCAAAGTACTGGTGTTTTGAAAAATAATTGAGTCTAAGATGAATAATACATTACCTGGGACCGATGAGATGAGTTTGGTTGAAAATTGATTTTACTGTTCTGTTTCATTTGAAGATTGTAAGGTATCTTTTTTTTTTTCTTGCTCTCTCAGTTTTCTGCTATCTGAATTCTTTTTGCGTCGTTGTGCTTTCCTTGTAACTTTGTTCCTTCCTCAAGCGCACGTGCATGCATGCACACATCACACAAAAATGTCAAGAAATTTCCAAGGTCCAGAGCTACATCATTTTGTGTCAGAGGGGCAGGAAGATGGAGAGGTTCCTCAGAATTTCTGTTTCCTTCTTTACCTGTGTTTCCATCTTGCCATTTCTTGTCCCAGACAAGAATCCCACAGAGTAGTATTTCTTTGCTCACAGTGACTACTACCTCAGAAGACATTAGTCGTGCAGCAGCGTGCTGGTGATGAAAACTGCTTCTCAGACCCCCATTCAGTGAGCAGGGTGTCTCTGCCACGGTCCCAGGGCTTAACACCCACAGACACGTTTTGATGAGTATATTTTCTGTAGTTCTTAAGAGAATGATAATTGGTAACTAATAGCAAGACTTGAGCATACTCCTGTTTCCTAGCATTCTGTCTCTTGAATCCCTCTATATTTGTGTGCTAATTTATGTTCTTGAGTCACAATTAGGCGACTTCAAATCTGGAAATGCTGTATTTTTAACGGGTAAGTTTAAAATAATTAAAAGTGTTTTGCAATTGATATGCTTTAGGCAAAAGCATGAAGGAGACTAGTTTAAAGATACAGACCAGAAGTTCCAGATGTATATCCCAGAATTACGCATGATTGTGCAATATGTACCTGAAAAAGAGATCCCAATGAGATGGGACAGCATCTGTTCACTGAACCAAAAGGACCTGCTTTTCTGGTCTGCCAGGCTTGATTTGCCACTTAGGCATCAAAGCTGGTATTTACACCTTTACTTGGAGGTATGATTCCTTAGTTTTGAAAAGGCACAGGTCTTGGAAAAAACATTCTGGCAACGTGCTGCCAGAAAACATGGGTTATGTGCGTGCGGCCTCAGATGGGAAGGATGCCACCAGGGTCACCTAGGCGTTACCTGACTCTGGGAGCAGGATTCAGTCACTGAAAGGGAGATTTCTAGCACCCTTGTAGGCACTGTAGCATACCCTGCTGCCCACTGGGCTCCTGGAAGTCCTGTGTCGCACACCTGCCGGCCCCGTGCAGGTTTCTCGCCTACCCCAAGGAGTGTAAAGCAGCACTGGGCACCTCTCTTTAGAGCATTGAATTTGGTGGCAGAAGGAAGTGGCTGGGGGGGCTACTGGAAGAAATGCCAGGAGCTGGGCAGCAATGAAAGCACATGATAAGGGGGATGTGAGTGAGGCAAATAAAAAGAAGAGTGTAGGTGCCAAGGAGCAGGCAGATAAATAAAGAAACTTAAAATATAGGAGCCTGATTTTTATACATTGACATGTGTTTCTTGACAGAAAATCATGTTAGCAACTTTCCTCCCGCAGCAACAGAAAAGTAGTTCAGGCTGGATTTGTCTTTCTGTAGATCTTTTCCCATGTATATGTTGCTGTTTCGTAGGTTATGTTTGTTGACAAAATTCCTCTCCAAAAGGTTTGTAGTCTGCAAACTCACTTATTTGTTAATACTGTACATGACTAATATGAACCAAACTGATGGTTCAAAATTGTTTTGAAGTAGATTGGTCTTGGCATTAAGAGATATTTTCAAGGAAATAAAAAGCCAAAAATAGAGGTAAAGAAAATATATGCGGCGGAGCCATGACTGAAGAGTCTTTAGCAATGATGTCACTAACTAGGCCATGCTTAAAAAAAAAAAAAAATCCCAATCGGAAGAACTCTAGCATATGTATGCTGCAGCAGAAAGCAATAGCTGGATAAGCTACTGAGAAACAACTGCCAGGTTTATGAATTGAAACAAAAATTCCTACGTTTAAAAATCTGGCTGCAGACAGAAGAACTTGGGAGCAAGTCAGCTCCATGGCCGGAAGCTGAACGTGAGCACTGCTCAGGACGGAGCCGAGCCAAGTCAGCACTGCCCAGCGTGGTGGGTAAAACTGTGCTTTGTGGCAATCCAGCCCAGGCTAGGCCCCCCAAAAAGAAGAGGCAAGGGGGGAGCGGGTGAAAACTAAGAGGTGAGGACCCTGGAGAGAGGGTTTTGCAGGACTGTAGCTGTGCACTGCTTGGCTGCTCCTTCAGGGTGGCTGCCGAGCCATGTGCTCCGAGCCCTGCGCAGCACTGGCAGCTGGCCTGGCTCTGCCCTTCCCTGACCTAACCCTGTCTCGGGCGTCTGCCTGATTTGCCTAAGCCTAGAGCTGGCTCCAAGTTAACCAGTGAATGACTCACTATTATCATTAATGAGTTGTGGAGAGCTAGGTTAGCTCAGATCTTAGCCTGCAATATGTGGTCAGTACATTTGAATTATTATTTTTAACTTTGTAAAGAAGGAGGACAGTTGAATATAGTGTTTGTGTTTGTTCTGGTGGTAAAAAGAAATTTCCTTTTTAGTACTGCCATATCCTTTAATGTCCTCCTTTAACTCTTTGGTATTTTTTAGTGATAGCATCGATTACAAAATAATGTCTTTAAGTTTTGCAGCTTTTTACACAATGATAAGATGATGATTTCTTTTGCTAAGGGGGGCCATTTCACTAGAAACCAATGACTCCTACTCCAGCATCTGGAAGTGAAAAAGAAAACAGACCCATCTTGCTTTGTGAGTGGCCACTGGCCGCAGGCGTTCGGGCACTGCAGGATATGTCCAGGAGCCGGCGTCCCAGAGCCTGGAGAAGTGTCAGACCTCATAGAGGCATGTGCAGTGAGTTGATGTGCCAACGTGGTGAGCAGGCACAGGGCAGCTGGAGAGGAGGTTGCTGAGTGATGGGGAGCAAGAGGACTCAGAGTCTCTCCAAACCTGCATTTAGGTCCAGCTCTTTGCAGCCAGTGTCTTTGGTAGCTCTTGTCAAAAACTGAAGACGGTGTTAGTATATACTTGTACAAGGCCCCAGGGTCATCTCTTTTCTTTTCCTAGCTCTAAACGGCGAAGTATGTGGGACACACGTACTTGGAACAGGTGTTACAAAGGCCGGTATTAGCAGGATATCATGGCTGAAGACTAATTGTTAAGACTGCCATGAGGAGGAAAGATGGATTAAAACTTTTGCAATTAATCAAATTAGTTACTTAGCACATTAAATCAGCATCCGTAAATAAGTATGTCACAAAACTTGTGCTTATTGTAGATAGCAGGAAAAAATATTGTTGGGAATACTGCTTGGGAATATAAAGGCACTATGACTGAGTTCTAAAACTGCTTTACAAGGGTAGTTTTGATATTGTTTCTTGACAAAAAGGTGTATATTAGATAGTGTCTAATATTTGTGTATCAGTGGCATTACTAACCGTGTGATATCAAAAACATTAGATCTGCCTAATGTAACCACTTTTGGAAAAAAACAAACCTACCTATGTTTCTTTAAATTTGTTATGCTGATATTTTTTTAATTTTTTCTTAATACATTCCATATACCTTTTTCCCTAAACTCGCAGAAGATCAGTGTGAACTATACAGTACTTTATCCTTTCTAAATAATAATTTAAATTTGCTCAACTTTGTTAATTTTGATACTTATGCCTTCTCTGCATCATTTGTTACTCTTTGCCTGGTATTTAAGCATTTTGTTTGCTCCAAGTGTATATTGAGAGAAATCTTTAATATCCTTAGATGCCCATGGATGTTTGATTAATTACCCTCTCGTGTTCATTTTCCCCCTTTTTTTCCCCATTAAACACAAACATTGCATTAATGGGTATCCTTTCTGGTCGTTTACCCTTACTTCCCTGCTTTGAGAAACTCTTGCAGAAGAGCTCATTGCTGCAGCCACAGCTTCTCTGACATGTCATTTGTGAAGTTCAGGTTCTTTTTTTTTTTTTTTTTTGGCTAATATTACAGTCATGGATAAATATCACTTACAAATTCTGCTCCTGTCCTTGACAAGGTGAAGTTACTAAGACTCATTTATAGCCTGTAAGAGGAGCTGTCTGGAGATGAAGTCTAGTGCTACTAAAACATTCGTATATCTGCCTACATGTTACTGATCATTGCTGTCGGGTGGGAAGACCTTGATACATGTTCCTGTCTCATCATCTAAGAATTTATTCACAAGAGTCTTAACCAGCATTAGTCTGACCTGGAAGGAGGAGGGAGACATGCACCTGCCCGAACAAAGACATGCCTGGGAAGTTCGTGTTGCAATTAAACATAGAAAAAGGGAAAAAAAAAACCAAAAACCCCCATGAATACAAATAGTAGGCAAGTATGAAGACAGGTTAACTAAACATTGAGCTCTCCAGTTTCCACTAGCAGAAACATAAGTGTTTGCACAGAGGATGTTTTGCTTTTGTTTTTCTTTTGGTTTTTTAGTTTTTGGGTTTTTTAATAAGCTATTTTCTTGTTCTGTTCATGCTGGTTTTGAACCTTCCATTTCAGTGCTTTACAGAAGCCTTTTTTCACTCAGCACTAATAAGGGAAGCTGCTATAGTGTGATCTTTTTAGAAACTAGGATCCGTGTTGCAGAGGACAAAACTGTTGCAATAGCCCTCTGAATTTTGAGGGTTGAATAATCTCCCCAAATGGAAGAAGTAGTAATGAAGCTAATTAATCCTCTTTAAAATACATGAAGAGTTCCAATTCCCATATAGTTAAGTTTCTTTATTTAGGGATAAAAGTGAAGAGATACAATTTTAATTAAACATGAGTAAGATTCTTATTTGTCTATATTCAAATCTGTTTACGTAGCATTGCTTATACGTGGAGAATGACTACAAGAATGTCAGAAAGTAAAAAGAGAAAAGTTGAAAACCAAGTTTTGTAATGTTCCTCTTCCTTCCTTACCCACCGTGAGCATTTCAGTCTACTGCTATGAATTTTATTGTAAGTATCCATTTCAAAATATTCTTTTACCTGCACTGATACAGTCAGTCCTCACATATTTCATTTCAGGCCTCCAGCCCTTTGAAAATGCAGTGTTTTCAGCCCTCAGCATTCAAATTTCCATCAGTTAAGTTCCCCTTTCCAACCCCCAAACTGAGACAAAAAGGTGCTGTAGGTTTTTTGTCACTTTCTTGTGTGAGACTTGAAAGCGTAGTTGTTTTAAGCTTTTGCTTTTTTTCTTAAGGCTTTTTTTGTTGTGTTGTTTTGTTTTTGGTTTTTTTTCCCCCAGAAAAAGCTCTGAAGTCCAGAAACATTTTCTAAGGAAAGTTGAGGTTCATACATAATTACTTAATTTTTCCTTACTGCATAGTGTCCTCTCAGCCTTTTAGCACTTCTGTCTATTGCTTGGCATTCAGATATTGTATCTTAGCACTTGTTTTTGGAGAAAAAAATGGATGGCTTCCCCTCAGCCCCATCGCTGTCTTTGGATGAGCCCAGCACCCTCACTGTTTTAAGAGGCTGCTGAAGCATCCCGCAGCCATTGAGTGCTTTGTCATCCATCCCACAGGCACGACCCAGAGCTTCCACAAGCAGGATACTAAACAGGTGAGGTTTTATTTCAGGAAAGACTTGCAGAGCTGTGTATCCTCGAGTCTATTTTGTAGTGACGTTTTCAGGTGGGAGGGATGGGTACATATCAAAGTCGAGAGGGAGAAAGCAAAACCACCGACTTGCTAAATACTTTCATGAGCTTTGCAACCCTAATCAGGCCTTCCATCACGGTCAGGTTTTCCAGCTTTGTTTATGAGAAGTTTATCGAGCCGAGTACACGGAATTTCTGGATACATTCAAGATTTTCATTACTTTTCCACAATATGATTCCAGGCCCTAAGATTAACTATGCTCATTACAGAATCCCAGCAGAAATGTAAGACCTAACTGTACTGTGTTGTCAGCCTTTTCTCTTCCCTCTCAGTCATGTGTTTCTTTGAAGCTTTTCTTTTTTAAACCATCTTTTACACTGAGGAAATGAAACTTCCAAATTAAGTGTGAAATAGTCCCTTTGTCAACAAATAAATTAGTACAGTTCTGCTGTGTTATGGACATACATGTTCTTTGAAAGATGGGCTGGTGGTTTTGCTCTGAAAATTCACTCTTACACGCTTTATACATGCTAGGAAAAAGCTCTTGTACCTTTTCCCTTTCTTCTTTTTCTCCCCCAATGGAATATTAATGAATTATTCATCCAAAACTCTCAGAAGGCAAGGCATAAAGAGGAAGAGTACCTGAATTCCCTGAGATTTTAATTTTGCACTGCTTTTCACTAAAAAAAATCCTGAAATGATACATCCAGGTCTGTGAACAAGCACTATCAAATATGTAAGATGTGATCCTGGGAAGATCCACATGTGCTTTAAGTGCAGGAGCCATTGACTTCAAAAACACAGCTACTAGTAATAAGCATTCTATATGAAGCCTCGTATGTTGAATATAAAAGGGTCAACTCTATGGAAAGAAGCTGGGCTTTTTTATACTGCCAACCTAGAGTTGTTTTTTCTCTTGATTTATTCCCTTATTTGTCCTCATTTTTTCAATATTCCTTGCTTTGTGGTGCTTGCACGTAGAAACCTGTGTTAGTTAATGATGGTAACAGAGAGAAAGCAAATAACTATGTATTTTTGAAATCTCTGTTGTTTTGCTGGGACCGATATATTTCCAATACAGCATTAGTTTCAAAAGAGCTTGATGAGAGAGAAGTCTTTTAGAATATTTACTCTGAGACTTTATGCTTGGTTGTGTCACATATGATGCCTAATGTTTTTATTACTTTGTTAAAACAGGAAAATTAGGAAATCCTGTTGCTATTGAATCTTACGGCAAGTTACATTGCCTTGCTTTTTTTTTTTTTCTTTCTTCCCTGCTGAAGAAGTGCCCTGTGGTAGATGTAGATATATTGGTAGAAGATTTGGTTCTAGGCAGCGCAGAAAGTTCTTTTCCTTCTTAGTGTAATTCTACAATAAATGCTTTTTCTTTTCATTTATCTCATGAATTTTGTTGGCTCAGTGTTTTCAGAGAATTTCAGTTACAAGGCTCAAGATTCAGGAGAGATCTTCTGCCATTAGAGCATAATGTGATGAACTATTATAATATTAATTTGTATATTTGATGTGGTTCATAATATGTCCATTGTGAGTAGTGATCTTTGTAATTGGAATTATAGTACAGTTCCCCTAATTGTTTTCTTTGGCTGGATCCACTCCTTGTTTGTCTGTCCTCCACTCTCAAAAGCCTGATCTAAGCTGGTATTAAAAGGCCAAGTTCTGCTGCATCTTATTTTGAAGGCTAAATTATTTAGGAAAGATGGACTAATGTTCTTTTAATCTGGAACATGGAAAACATTTTGTTTCAGATTTTTTTTTGAAGTAAAAAACCAGTATACATTAAATATAGATTGATTTGGATAGGAAAATGCATGGAAATGGTCAAACATTTCATAGAGATTTTTTGAGAAAGTTTCATTTTTCATTCTCCAGCAATATTTTATTAATATTTTAATAGAAATTACTCTCTTTTTTCCAATTTATATTGGCATGGATGATTCATTCTACAGGGAGCAATTTTTTAGTTGTCTGATCTGTCATCAGATCCATGAATCCTCATACCAGTTGTTGGTACTCTTAGATTATAGCCACTTTTTAGTTAGAGAAGATTGAAGAATACTGTTTTGAGCAAAAAACCACAGCTATAATGATGATGATGATGATGATACGAGTTCTAACCAGCTTTCTGAGATGGGCTGTAACAAAGTTACTCATCTCTAAATGCAGAATGAGAATAGCTATCAGAGAAGTAAATACACTAATATTTGAAATTTGTTTAGGAGAAAAAAAAAGATATTTTTACTTAAATATACCTATATTTTCCATTAATATGGAATGTGATTAAAATATAACGTAAGCTAATATAATGTAATTTGGTCTATGTGTACCAGTAGCTGGGTTAGGGATTGCTTGTTGTTGGTTTGTTAGTATAATAATGCCCACAAAACGATGCTTTTCTTTCTCCCATGCTCTTTTATGGATGCAATAAGCTGTAACCCTGCAAAGCAGCCTTGCTTTCTAAGTGAACTACAGCAAAAAGGCCTGGGAGGTGCAGAAATGTTTGGGTTGTGCTCTGTCCCAACAGAGAAAACTGGCCTTTTCAGTCCATCTTACTAATAACAGGACTGTGGGGTGAAGGTGGGCAGAGAAATGGGAATTATACAGGTTTGCTTTGTTCATTGTTTATTGGGCGTTGGAAAGCCGATTTCTGTTGTTTGTGTAATATATCTAGGAAAATAAACACGTACAGACCTATCTTCCCTTAGTTAACAATAACATAGCAAAGAAACACAAAGGTAGGATAAATTCTTACTTATTAGTCATAAAATGTCATATTTTACCACCTGCTTCATGCTCAATAGTTATGCAGTCAGTCAGGTTCCTCCTGGAGCACAGCAGAGGTGGCAGGATTAGGCCTAAAATTTGACTGACAACCTTATGCTCTGTTTAGCTGCAACATTGTGGTTTAAATGGAAGTTGATCCATCTGGTATTTTCATCCTACATCAAAAGCTCTTTCTTGAAAATTGATTGTGATAAGAGAGAGAATAATTAGACTGTCTGGGTGTTGAAATTGAGAACTGCGCCAAATACTTAGGTAGTTATGGAAGAGAACAAGTCTATTGACAGTGGCCAAAGTGACATGACATCAAGGTCGTCTATCAAATGCAACTTAGCAGAAGTTAGGAAAGTCTTTGCTGTGCATACTTCTTTGGCTTTTTGTACTCTAAGGAACGCTGGACCTACTAAAGACCAGATTCCTAAACAGCATTGTAAGAAGCTTCAAAAAGTAAAACACAGAAAACATCATATTTACAGTGGATGTTTTTAGAGACCATAGTATAACGCAGTGGAGTACAATGTAATGAAAAATGTCATTGAATATATCTCTTGTAAATCTTTCATAAAATATACTCTTTTTATCTCAGAACTTCTGTCAGCCTTCCATTTCCTGACTTCAACAAAACTTCATTTATTGACATCAAACTTTTGTGTGGAGGTAGTGGGCACAGAAGCAACAACCTGCCTCATGCATTTACTTATTTGAAATGCATTACAAAGAGGATCCACAAAAGATGAAAATGTAAGACATGCTTTTTCAGTCCAGCTGCCTCCAGTCTAATAACCCACTTTGTCCTGCTAGGCTGTTCAGACAGGAGGAAGAAACTGAAGAATTAGGTTGAGAAGCTAAGCGGGCTGCTCCCAATTTTCTGTTCTGTTGAACCAGTGCCCTGAGAGTGGGGGACTTAAATACTTTCCCTGAGACCTCATTAAAAGGGCATGTTTCTTTGCGATTAGGTTTTGCATCTCCCTTTGGCTTTCACCACATACAAGGAGCCTCAGTACTGAAAAGATTTTTATAGCGTGTTATAGAGAAAAAGTAACTTTTTATGAGGATGAAGAATCACATGTGATAAATCTTTTTAGCTTAGAAGAGAGGAGGATGGCAGTTTTTCTACCTGTGGTGGTCCTGATTTCATTGTGGGTGTTTTGACTGGTTAATCACTTTATAAACATAAGGAAAAAAAATGCAATGCCTTAACCAGATTTGAGAAATCTGAGAGGTGGCGTGATAATGTTTTGAAGAAAAACTGTAGGAGACCTTGAAGGCCACACACATACACATGCCACAGTAGAGGAGTCGTATAGCAACTTGTTGGTTTTTGGCAGTAATGATTTACACACGGATCCTCAAATGCAGAATGCCTGAGCCCTCGTGCCTGAGGCATGATACGTGACATGGCAGATGTGTAGTAGGGGTTCACCCAGCATTTCTTCTAGCTTAGACTGAAATTAGCATAAAAATCTCTCTTGACAAAGAAGTTGCACTAGAACCCCAGCTGAAATTTTGGGGATCTACAGATATGTCTAAAATGACATATAAACATCTTCACTACAATGGACATTTGATCATAAGAAAGACTGTTTTGGACTAGCTTTTAAAATCGGTTTAGGGGATCTTTGGAAATTTGGCCCTGTAGGTGGTATCTTTTTCTTTCTGCTTAGCTAAGGATTTAATCCTTAATGGCTGATTGTGTTCAGATCCAAGGATTTGGCTCAGAACCCATATTGTATGTTAATTATACAAAAGTGCAGAAACTTTGCAGGTTCATTGCAGCCAGGAACTGAACTATATACTTCTGGAGAAATCAGCCAGGTTCCCGCTAGTTAAACTGCAGAGGAAGAAAAGTTGCACATGTGGAACTTGACTCTGTTTCCTTTGAAGTCAATGCATTTTTATTCCAAGAAGAATAGGATCTGGTTTGATTTTCCTTTCAACATTGGGAATGAATGTCTCACAGATTTTGAACTCTGTGAAGCATTGTTAGAGATTTTTTTCCATTTAGTATAATCTCTGCTTCCACTTTCTGAATCTTTTTGTTTGTTCAAAATTATTACTGGCATTGTTAGGAAAAAAATATATGCTACATTGGGCAAGGTGGTGGTTAATTTTTAAAGAGCTTTTTAGTTGCCTGACATAATTGCAAGATTACAATTCTATATCACTAACGACATCAGACAGAAAATAATTTCCATAACTTTAGCTAGAACTAAAGAGAATCTTTTTGTTATTTCAGAGCTGGTTTTATGACAGCATAAATTCATGGCTCCCCTACAAAAAAAATAATATCTGAAACCTGATTGGTTGCCTGTAACTTTTGTGTGACAAAGTACCAAAACATCCATAGGAAGCTGTATGTTTGTTTGCCTTTTTATTAACAAGCTGTTGGCCAAATAAATTTCCATTGTTGAGTGACTAAGATAGTCAAATATTTATGATGCAGACATAGGGCAGTTCCTCTTAAAGGCTGTGTAAGAAACATCTGGCCAAATGACTGAATGTCTTTTGTAACAGGGAATTTCTGGGATTAATGGTCAAGGATTCTGACTAATTGCAGGCAATAACTCTTAATGAGTGCCAAATGTGCACCTGTTCACCTCTCTCTCTAGCCCCTCCATAAATACGTTGCATGGATGATGTTCTGATGGACGGTTGTTTTGTACTGTAGCTTGAAGGTCATTTTTCCTGCAGCTCCATTTTATTTCACACATCTGGGCATATCACGCACACAACAGGATGTTGGCGCTGTTATTCAGCTGTAATCTGGTGGCCCTACATGTGCACTAAATCAGTTCCTTAGGCTGTACTTAAAAATTCTTCTTGTACTTATTGCTCTGTATTAGACAACGTAGTTGGCCGTTTTGTCGGTATTTGTCAGTTATTCAGAATTTCAGTCATTCTGTTCTGAGATGCCTTCCATGCCCTCCAGCATGTAACTTTACAGCCTAAACAAAGGCAAAAGAGTTTGCGTTGACGATTTAGGGTCTGGATTGCTACTTTTCTAGTTTTAGATGGATTTAATGCCACTGCAGGGAAGTGAGCTTGGGGAGGAGGTGCTCTACAAATCACAGCCCGTGTCTGGCATTGAAATTTGCAGAGAATACAGCCAAATACCCCTTCTAAGCCCAGTCTGCGCAGATCTCTCTCCTTTAACCTGCACTGAGTGCTGAGGTACCTGTGCTAAGCTGTGCCTTTGCCCTCAAGGTACTAAACAGGCTTAGAGAGTGAAAATCCCTCATCTGTGCAGTCCCTATACACCAGGAAGGCCAGGGCCTTCCTTGGTGTTTGGGAGACTTCCAGCAAGCATAGGGATTTGTTGCACGGAGAACCTACATAAGCATGTGTGCAGTGAGTGTCACTGTACAGAGAGAGCTGAGTGTTACCCTGCACTTGCAATGTAGGCTCCGTGCACCTGCATAGCAGTATGGCTGACTATAGGGATCTGCAAAGACAGAGCCCCAGAACATGAGGTTGTGAAGATACATTGCTGCTTCAGTCCTCAGGACAGAGATAGAGTAGGGCAGGACTTCTCAGTGAGAGCTTTCTTCAGGTGCAAAGTAGCAGGAAGGCAATCCCATGAAAATGTTTGGCTTTAATGTTATAATGCAGGTATGCCAGGGAGAAAAATGTGAAGAAGAAGAAAAAAAAAATCTAGAAAGGACTGTCTGTGGACAAGATGCTTGCCAGTAAGGAAACTAATAACTACTAACATTTGGTGAGCTTAAAGTAGTGGCCCTTATCCTCAGTTTAGGATTACAAGAAATGAGTTGTTGAACTCAAAATCAATAAGGTGAAACTTTCACTTAATTCTGTAATGACTGCTTAAATCCATAAAAACTTCCTCTGTCATGAAATGTGGTATGGGATGGTCCGGGATATGACTTTCAGAATCGAGTACCTCGCCGTATCTTTGAGCACATCTCCTTTCCCTCTTGCACTTAGGACTGTAGACCTTACTGTAATTTATAACACTTACAAAATACTTAGTTGCACAGAGTAATAGCTTGTTTCTGCAACCTAGACAAAACAAATCAAGATTCTTAGTACCTGTGTAAACATGATAAATTACGAAAAGCAAACTCAGGTTTTTGAAATTTTTGAAAAGCCAATGTATTGCTGGGATGTTTTCAGCTTGTTGCTGTCCAGCTGCTCTGGAAAAGCAGCAGCTGCTGTGCTTCACTGCCTGCTTCTTTCCTGGAAGGTGCTTTATGATTTAAATCACTTCTTTGGGTGGAGAAAAGCAGATCTCTCTAATTCAGCAACAGCCGTTTACATTGACTTGACACCAAGAAATAAAACCAATTGAAAAGGATCACTGCAAGGATAGAGAAGAATAGGCTTAACTAATAAAAAGCTGCTGAAAGCAAAATTAAAAAAAAAAAAAGAAGACATACTACCAGGGTTTAACTCCACTTCTGAACATAAGAAACATACATGCAGTTTTATGCATTTAAAAGTGAAGAAAAGTATTGTTTGCTAGTTTGTTGTTGTGTTGTTGTTTGGGTTTTTTTAAGGCAGGTTTTTATAATACGCATGGCTTATATGTCTAGAATAATCTCTTAAATCAGAGAGCAGCATCCACGTGCTATGTGGGCATTTTAAGCAAAGGGCTGGCTGTCACCACATGAAATCCTTTTGCCTTTTTTGGCTGGAGAAGAAACGCTTCCAAACTCGGTGCAAAGAGGAGGACCAGACTGTACAGCCTTAAATTTGTGACTCTTTATGCCACGTGCTTTTAGCAGAGTGTGGCATGGCCAGTGGGTAGCTTCCCCCTGCCCTGCCCTGCCCTGCCCAAATCAGATTATCTAACAGTTAATCTGTTTTGTTGATGTGCTGAGTGACAACAGCTCATTCAGGAACAGACTCGGGGCGGTAGGGGGGAGCACTTCTGAGAGCAAGCTGTTTCAACCAAACGTTTTCCTTCTAGTGATTCGTAGGATTAAATTTCAGGCTGTTGCCTATGGAACTTGGCATTAACAGCCAACACGTTCATCAAGTTAGCTTTTCTCCTCAACTTCCCTTATGGAAAAAAAATAAAGCCGTAGTTTATCACCATCAGTCTCCCTTGACCAGCTTCTAAGACTGTGATTACTCTTTTTCATCACCTTTTAATACTGACCAAAACCTAGGTGGTTAAATTCATAGTCCCCTCAACTTTCTTCTTTGTGTCTGTTTCTTTTCAGCATATACAGAATAGTTCTGAAATGAGCTGGAATTGATCTATGCTACTCTTAACCTCCTTCCTTTCTAGACAGATAATTACTATTTCTCAGCATATGTGTGTGTGTGTAACCATCCATATTCAGGCTGTGTAGCAAGTCTATTTCCTCCTCTCCTAGAGGAAAGGTGGGAATACCTGTTTTGTCAACATTTATTGCACTTTGTCTTGTTTCAGTAAGTCCATTAGTCTCTAGATCTTGATACGGCTCCTGAGTACAGTTTATATAGTGCTTGGGAGTTTGTATAATGTCTGAATGGTGAAGCCCCTTGTAGTCTTTCTCTTTTTTTCATGACATAAAGGGGGGCAGGGAACACCTAAGTCTAATTAGAGAGAATGAATCTGTCTTGTACGTGCTGCTCAGAGGCTTTGCTGTCTCTTATCCATATTACTGTCGCAGATGAGGAGCACATCACAAGGGCATCCTGGTGCAGACCCTGAGTGCTTTATCTGTATAGATTACTGCAGTGTGTTCATGCAGGCTGAATCCAGACTCTGCAGCTTCAGCTTTCACAAAGCCTTTTCACAAGGGGAAAACAAATTATGTTAGCTAACGTGTAGCAACTGTCAGGAGGTAAAAGCCTGATGAAATTAAGACAATGTGCAGTTCTCACAGGTTGCAGCAAGTGCTGTGGGGAAGCTGAGAGATAATCAGAGCCTGATAGTAGGCACTAAAACTACAGATATTTTGCCTTTTCCAGAACTGCATTTTGCTTTAGTCTATGTATAAATGGTGTAAGAACATGTTTTGACATCACAGAGACGGAGATTTCAGCCAGTACAGACAGGACTGAACTAATAACCGTGTAGGGGACAAGCTAAGAACTAGACAATCTTGCCAGGATAACAGGAAACCTCAGCGTGGAGTCACAGGGTCATAATGTGTGTATTTTATTTGGGAAATAAATGTGTTTGCTTAGCTGGACCTGCTAAACTTGTCCTAACCACTGTAAGGAAGCATCCTGTCTCATTATACACCTATGTTATTTGTATCTGGATATTTCTGTCCATGGAGAGTGTATAAATTGCATGATACTTCTCACCAGGGTGTTTAGAAGGTCCTGAAGGTAATAGATTGAGAGATGCCAAGTGGCTTTTTGAAAGGGCTCATTGACACAAAATGCTGGGAGAAGCTCTGGTTCTCATGGTGAAAGAGAGAGCATAGTGTCCATGTATGAATGTGATGGCATCAGGGATTGTCTGGGGCTGTGAGGAATCTGGGAGCTGCCATAGACAAGAAAGAGTCCCCTTGGATTACTGGATCAATACAGGTGGATTTTTAGATTCTAGAGAAATAGCTAGAAAGGTCATGAATAAACTTTCTCTGTCTGATCAAAGGTGGTGGTCCGCCATCTCCTCTCCATTCCATTTCCAAAGGATGGCAAACAGCAGTGGCTGGAGCAGTCCAGGTTCTTGAATCTTGTATTTGTCCTCTCTGAGCTTGCTTTTTTTCCCCCATGTTATTTTTCAGGTCTGGCCTATATGTGACTCTTGACTCCTGCCCCAAGCTTAGCCCTATTGTCAGTGTAACCCTTTCACTCTTCTTTGATTTATTATAGTCAATCAGTCTGTTTCTGTGTCAGCATCTGTCATTCTGAAGGGTTCGACATGGAGAGACACCTTGTACAATGCCACATGGTATCCAGCCCCAGCGCTCATTCCCTCCGATTCAGCAAGCTGCTCTGAACCCCCCCGAAACAAAGCACCCCTTTGGCCCTATGTGCTTCAGGCACCAACTTTATTTCATTTTGAAGCCCAGCATCGGTCTACCTTGGCCTAAGATACAGGACTACAAAAGTCATCTTTCTTCACAGTTCCAGATTTCTGCCTCTTTTGGGTCAGTTTCTCCAGTTCCTTCTAATTAGACTTCTGTAACCCAATAAAACTGGTAAGGTATTGCCATCAGAGCATTTGGCTAATATTCTATGCCAAAGAAAGACATTTTGAAGATTAACTATCTGCATGTCATGAGTATGTAAATACTTATTATTTGCTTATGTAACAGGTTTTTTTAAGTGGTGACTTTTGACAGCTGCCGTTCAATTTTACCAACTGTTTCTTTCTAAAAATGAAGAAAATATGGGGTAGCAAGAGCAGAAATGATATTTTTTACTGTAAATAAGTTGGGTTTAGGGAGTTAATGAATGAAGCAACTACTGAAAGATGCAAAAAGCATTGTATTAGTGACTAGAAATGTGAAGAGTCATGTATAATTCAGAACCAAATCCCCCAGGAAGAGTTCACATAATGTACATGAACTGTAGAGCAGTTTAATAAACAAGGAAACTGAAAAGGGCAGCATTTGCTGTAATCCAGACATCTTGTTAATGCATACAGGTATTTGCAGCCAAGCGAAGAACACTGTATTTAACACTGAAGAATACACTGAATATACTGAAGTGTATTGAACACTGTATTTCTCTGAGTGAGAAACAAGACGGGGAATTGATAATACCGCAGTGGTTAAGCACATTAGAGTAATACAGCAGTCCTCTATTCCTAAAACACGAGAAAGTTTTAGCAAACCTCTGAAACCTTTTGGGATTCACTTTCTCAGTCAGGAGTAGTGATACAAGAATTTCTAAACTGAACATCTGAACTCGCTACACTCCAGCAGTATCATGTTAGTAACTGCCGAAGCCATTACCAATATGCAACCTGGCAGCATTTGGCTTATTTTCAACCAGCATTGTAGACACCGTGTAACAGTGACATGAGAGTTTCAGTTCCTTTTGTGGTAACTTCTCCCCAGGATCTTGACAAAACAGAGATCTCTAGAAACTTCATGTTGTAATTGAAGCCCCAGTGAACCAAAGTTCATTCCAAGTTAAAGAATAATGCCATTGATCCATGCAAGTCACTTCGCATCATTTGGCCCTGATGTTACTTTTTTTCACAGCTAAATCTGAAGTCCCAGCAAAGCCACTGATGCACATTTTCAGTGTGATAGCTGAACTATTTTCTTTTTTGGAGGGTCCTACTGCCCTTTAGCATTTTTGGTAGCATTCTTGGTCAAGCTTTAGGTAGCAGCTATCACCAGCTTGTACAGGCTACAGCTTCCAGTCAGAAGCAGGACTGCCTGCCTTGGGATGACTGCTCTGCCCAGTTTCTTGGGGCGAGGTGAAAGTCAGCTTTTGTTTGTCACTTTGTGCTCTGTTTTGTGCTGTCTAATCTGCCTGATGTAGGAGAACTGATTTAAAAGCTGCCCATGATATTTCCTACTAGAAAGAAGTCTGAAGAAATCAGACTGAGGGGAACCTTCAATTCTTGCCTGTATTTTTTTGGTGTGTTTCTGGATGGCTCTGTACTTCCGCACTTATGGGGAATAAAAATATACTGGACTGACATAGATTTCAAACATCTAGGTCCATGCAGCTCACTGTGGTCACTGCCTAGTGACGTCCCTTTTGGATCCTTGACAAAGCCTGTCTTTTTAACAACACGTACTTCTGCTCTGACTTCTGATTACAGATACAAAAGAAGTATTCCATTCTTGGTCTCTCTCTCATTTCTTGTAAACAAATGGATGTTGACTTGTGTGGTCATTATTCCCTGAGGGCTTTCTGTGACCACTTTTCAAATAAGTCTATACTGAGATGAACAGCTTTGTGGTTCAAGGCAGCATTCGGTGTGTGGACATTGAGTTCCTTCGTCTCCCAGATTTTGTTTAATGACAGTGGGTGGATTATTTTGGAGGGCATTCATCCTTTTTTTAACCAAAGTTACCTAAAAGTGAGGCTACTAATCTGAATGAGTCGGCTGGGTTCCATTTATTGTTGAAGAGGAGAGCAAGACATCTGCAGAGGGTGAATATCTCATCTTTTTCGACTGTAGGAACAGCCTCGAGGTAGCTAACTTATTACCAACTGAGTTGAGGTGGCATTAATTCCACGTTATGATTTTAAATCAGACCACTCATTGATTTTGATGGGAGCACACCTCAGCACCCTTTTATTTCCTTTTCTGGGCACTGACTCATCCAACCTGAGGCATCCCATGTTTAGAGCATTAGGTTTAACTTTTCTGTGGTTTTCTTGTCTTTCCTCTAACATTTAGATTGTCATATTCAGGTTTGGAGATGAAGCTCACAAACAACTGATCTACAGAAGCATCTCAAGCAGAATGCATTGTTTCTATGGTTTTTTGGGTTTTGGGTTTGGTTTTTTTTTTTTTGCAAGTACATTTCCACTAAATATTTTTAGGAACTACCACAATGCCTGTAAGTGTTACAAACTAGTAACTGAGAGAATCATGTAAAAATAGCATTAGAAGGAACATCAGAAAATCATTTAGGCTATCTCTCCACACTTCAGGCAGAAGTAACTGTTCTTACGGGTCACAAAGGTTTGGTTTGCATCTTTATTAACCTGAGTGCTCTTACTCACTGGTGCCTTTTCTATGCTGGCTTAAATGTTTTTCACAATGCACCAGGATTTTGAAAAAGGCACATCTTTTGTTAAGCTAGGTGCACTTTACTTTATTTTGTTTGTAGATGGGATAAATACTGTCTGAAATGGCTGCGCCATATGTGTGGGACTCCATCTTCTGTCATTGGTAACCTGACAGCACTTCATAGAGTGAAGCAGTAGTCTGTCTGTAGGGAGGGAAGAAGGTCTAAAAGAATTCAGTAACAAACCTGAAATCTTTGTTGATATACTTTGACTGCATCTCAGTAGTGTGTTGAAAAAAGATTAAAAAAATAACCACCGAAAGTCTGGATAAGAGAAGAATTTCATTCATTTTGGGGTCTTTTATTATTCTTTCTCCTTTGGCTTCTGGAAGTGGCTGTCCAGGTTTCAGTGTCTGGAGTATATTTTTGGCATAGAAGACTTGTATGTGTTGACTGTTAATGTACCAATCTTTGAGACTGCCAGGCTCACCTTCTGGGGAAATGTTATATAATTGGAGTGTCACATAGTGTGTTGCTTTTTTACTAAATTCCTTTAAAGTCTCTGGTATTTCCCTCTTTTATTTCTGAAGTAATTTCTTTTCATGTCATAAATAACACTGAACTTGATGAATCACTGCCTGTGTATTCAAGACTGGGTGAACAGAAACAAAAAGGGAAGTGAGAGAGGATTTATTCAAACTTGACATTAACGTGAGCAAGTGGCACTTCGAGGCACTGCCCTAAATACTGACAACCCCGAAACGTTTACAAGAATTACGGAACTGATGTGCCGCTTAAAGCCATCCTGAACCTAAGCAGAATCAGAAAAATTAGCAGGAAAGACCCAAGGTTAACAGTGCTGCTGTCTCATGACACAGAGATTTAAACACCTAAGCACACAGGCAGCAGCATTATTGTTGTTAAATGTGTATATAATACAGTAACTGCATTAAAAAAATCCATATCCTTGTATTCTCAGAACTGTCATCCTTTTGGAAAGTGGGCTCTCAGGAAATTGGTTTTTCTTTCCATGAGGTTTGGCACCTCACGCAGGCGCAGCTTTGATGGAAAGTGACCACAAGCCCCTGGATTTCTGCTGCCCTTGCCTTGCGTCGCAGCTTGCACCAGTGGTACCTGATCCATTCTGCCTACGCAGTGGTCACTCTATGCTCCCATGCCTTGTGCAGAATGATGCCATAAAAGTCAGAGAACCATATTTTCGAGCCTTTTACATTAACTGTTGGAATAATGCCGAGGTTTTTGCAGAGGATTACTGCAGACTTTGTTTTACATTTCCAAATGAAGTATGGAAGAAACATCTGTATTCTTTGAGAATCTTCTATCTCTTCAAGTACTACATGAAGACTAGATTTCCTCCGTGTGGTGGTGACTCTTCTCATGAAACCAGGCTAATCCCTGGGTAGTAGATAGGAGTGATACAGTAACTGGCGAATTAGTCCAGAGTACCTCCCCATGGGGCAGGAAATTCTGTTTTATTTCTTTATTTCATTTCCAGCCTTTGCTTAGTAAATGTCTTGAGACCCCCTGAATAAAGGTAGTTCCAGGAGAAATGTACTAAAAATGTTTGCAAAGAAAAATGCTTGAAATAAAATTGTTGGCTGATATTTTCACTGGAGGAGATTACTATTAGCTGCTTTGGTGTTATAAATAGTGGTTTTAAGAAACACAAGGTTTTCTTTGTCCAATGTAGCATATACCAACAGAAATACGGAGTGGAGTTGTGTGTATATCCTGCATATCCTAGTGTGGTCAGAGATATCTCAACTTGATTTGAATCGTGTGTTTTCTTAAGTCTCCATTTCCAGAGAGAATACTTGAAAGGCTAAGAAGAATTACATGTAAGAATAAAGAAGATTAATTTCACTGTATCATTCAATTATGAAGCATACAGCTCCATAGAATTTGATAATGATGACATCAAAATAATGGTATCTTTAAAGAAATATAGAAACATTAGATCTGAAAGGCACATCAGAGATATAACCCTTTTCTTCTCATCATGCCCACATGTTTCTGACAGTGGAAAAAAGATGCACTGAGCAGATGAAGAGGGATTTCTTTGTGTGCAGGGGGAATGTTCTTCAATAATTATAACTCCTTTTAAGTAACTCTTTGGAAATAACATCTCCGAAATGAGATTGTGGAGCTGTTTTAGCCAGGGCATATATCTGGCAGTGATTCATTCAGACGCCGTTTAAAACGGGATTTCATGAAGTCTGCAGTTATACTTTGCTGACAATGACAACCTGTAAAATGCTGGGACGTACTGTAGGATTTTAAGACGTTTTGCTCTTACACCTGCCAGGACATTTGGGGCCCTGTTTCCTTTCTCCAGGATGTCTGTAACTTCCATATGTAATCAATCGGAATTGCTCATATCCTGTGCTAGGAAAATAAGGCCTGTGAGCCAGTCTATTAAAACCTGTTGTCTAAAGAGCAGCATATAAATAAAAATATCTAGCTTTTTCAGTGGTGGTAGATGCTTTTCATTCTCTTCAGTAGCCCTTCCATAGTTGGCTTTACATGCTAAAGGTCCAGTTCTGCATCATTTTAAGCCAGTGGGGGAGTTAACTTTGGTTTTGTTGTGGGGAGAACTGGCCTTACGGAAAAAAGGCATGTGTCTTCTGAATGGAAGGACATACCTTTCCTCCCTGGTTGTAAGGTGGGGAAAAAAGTTTTGAAAGACATTTGCTTTTCATATATTATAAATGCGCTTTCAAAGTGTTTATATTACTGTCATAGCAAGGTGTGCATTATAAAGATTTTTAAAAGAAGCTGCGTATCGCAGTTCCACACAGATTTAACAATCATAAGGTCCCAGAGCATAATTGTTTCTCTGTATTGCGTTAGAAAGCATTCCAGTGACTTTCTCCATGTGAAGTCAGGAGAGATAAACAGTGTGCCTCTATAGAAGTATAAATATTTTTCTTCAAGACATTTAGACTTTCACATGCTGTTGAGGGTTATTTTTCTTTTTTTCTGCTGTGAGAAGGCCTGCATATTCAAAACATTTTCAGGCTTGATGTGTAGTTTTAGCTTAGGGTGGGTGTATCTTGCAGAGCTTGAGGTTTGGTTAACACTGCCAACTATTTCTGGGTTCACACGGTTCATTCGTCTAGTTGAAGCCTGAAAAAACACTTCTCCTGTGTTTCACTTGTGGAGTTTTTCCTCTTTTCAGTTTGTTTTTGTTTGTTCTGTTTCTTGTTTTGAATTAGGATTTCTGCTCTGTGCTCAAGCTGGAACATCACCGTATGAAAGATCATGTGTGTTCTGTAACGTGCAGCTTGTGGTGCCTCTCTGGTCTTGCTCCTGGAGCCACAACTGACCAGCTCAGTAAAAAATATTAAGGAATTCTTTAGTGACACTGTCACATGTGAACGGCAACATTTGGCAATCTTGAACTTCCCATCAAATAATCTCGTTTCAGCACTGGGGTTACTTTTAACCCCAAATGGAAATGGTAGTTACAGTTGCCATGGCAGGTATTGGTGACTGGACTGAACAAATGCACACACATACCCATCCTTGCTGAACGCTTGTTTGGACTTCTGTCCATGTGGAAAGAAACCCAGTAAAGCTCATATTTTGTAAAACTTTGTTCTCGTAGTAGCTAAATGTGCTTGAAATTAGACCAGATAAATTTACCATCCTTAAGTTTCAAAGCTTTTGAGAAGCTGTGGTGCACATCTAAGAAATCTCAGAGTGATTTTTACGTTTTTCTAATTTGATCTGTTTACTACAGATCATGACGCTTCAGTTGGTTTCTCCTGCACTGCCTGAATAGGTTATTCAGCTCAAATGACGTGCTCCCCACAAACCCTATTTTTTTCCCCTGTCTAATCACCCTCACAGTTTAAAGATTTGTGATTTATTTCTGATTTGAAAAGACTACCTTAAGACTCCAGCTATTGGTTCTAATGATTTTTTTTTCCAGGTAGACAAAGGCTCTCTTACTAACTATTATTTTCTCTCATTCAGAATATGTGCTTATATGTGTATATATATCTCATATAGATATGTACATGTATACATGTAATCCAGTCAGCTCCTGGTCCCGTTTTCAATAAACCAAGCTCTCAGCATTCTGCAGGTCTCCCCGAGATGATTTCTCTGCAGCCATGAGCAATTCTGCTATTCTGCTGTTCCTCTCAGTTGCTCTTTGCTTCTGCTGACTGTTTCCTGTTTATAATCCCAGAATCCTGCTTCTTTTGCCACAAGGTTACCCTTGAACTCCCTCCTGATGTAGCACTTTTTTATTTGGTTGGCTGTCCTGCCAGAATAGCTATGTTCCAGTTTTCAGTCTCTTTGGTTGTTGGGGTTTTTTTCCCTCAGTTTATTTTGCCTCTTCTTTTTTACCTCCTTATTTGTTTGCCCAGTCCGGCTTCCTGGTTCTAGAAACACCACCTTGCCTTGTAGGGGTACATTAGGAAATGTGTATTGTGGGAGGGGGGCAGGTGATCCCTGGCAACCCTCCCCTGCCATTCAGGCTGCTTTGTTAGGCTAGTTGGGTAAGGAACAGGCTCTATTGTGGTAGACACTTGGGCTGAGTTTTCCGCAGGAACATTAGTTGGTATGTGTTGGGAGTTACACCAAGTAAATGTAAGAACTAATGTATCAGAAGAGATTCCTTATTCTGCGTTGAGTCATTAGTGAGTTGGATTGCGCTCTCCTGTGCTTTAGTGGAGCCAAAAAGTGGGACTTGCAGACTAGAGCATGGGTGAGTCAGGAGAACCAGAGCTGCTTTCCCAGGTCTGCTATTGATTTTCTCTGTGACTCAGACACCTTGCCCCACTCTAAGCTGATAATATTCACCCACTACATTACAGCCACTGGAGAGAGAAGATAATAGCATTACAGCTGCAGAGAATACCATCCAGCCTTTCGGTGGGATCAGAAGCAATCATTTCTAGATGAGGTCAAATGCAGAAAAGCAGAATCCATGGTGCTAGCCAGGGTAGTGTAGCTCACTGGTACTGCTAAAGGCTGGCGTAGAGAGCTCAGTGGCTGTGATGCTAAAGAGAGATTTTTAACTACTTTCAGACATTTTTTTTCTGTGTGAGTTGAGGATCAGGTTGGTTATTTACTTGGACTGAACAGCAGCAGACGTGGTTAAGTCATCCCTACCCTAGACTTCAGAGCTGGAAGTTGAATTAGTCAGTCAGAGGAATATTAGCTAACACCAAGATAGCTCACTTGGGCAAAAAAAAACAAAACCCAAACAAAACAAAAATCTAGGAGTCTGTCTAAGCAACACCCCCCCGCCACCCCAAAACAGCATTTTTAGGTAGGTTGTTCTCAATTTTGTCTCAATTGTACTTAATTATGTCTCTATTCCTGTTGTTCTTTTTTTTACCATATAAACCAACTTTTACGGAATTTTGTCTTTAGAAAACCCTCACACAGTAGTTAAAAATGGAGTGTGTTGCCTGCCAGACCTTTTCCATGATGTACGAGGAGGCCCTGGGAGTTTTATTTTACTCTAAAAGCTCTCACATGCTCTGAAGTTGATGTTCTTAAAAATGATTTTAACCTGGTTTGCATTGGTGTAGGTAATTTAACTATATCAGTTTGAAATTCAGTTTTAGTTATGTCTGTTCATAATGTAGGAAAGACCTAACGTTTATCTTCTGCTTCATTTTTATTTTTTTTATTAGACATTTTAAGTGTTGTTTACCCTAAGGGATTGTAGGGACAGCCAGAGAATTGCAAAACTAACAATGTTAGAGACTAATGAAATAAAACTTGATTTCTTGAGAAAGGAGTTGAATTTCATTACCTGAATAATACGTTTTTGCCATGATTTTTTTCTGATTTATACTAGTTTTACCTTTTTGATTTCAGTATGTGGAACAGGTCCCCAGTTTCAAGTGGCTTTTAAATATACTACCTGAAAATGAAGGCCAAAGATTCAGCAGCTCTGCCTCAGGACAGAAGGTTTCCCTGACAAGGTTCTTGAGCACACAAGATCTCTCCAGCAAAAACAAGAGAGACTTTATTATTCCTGTTTATGTCTAAGGTAAAATGAAGACAGACATGTCCTCCTCTATTTTGAGGTACTTGCTTGATTTTTGTTTATTTATTTCAGGAAGTCACTGGCATTTGGATTTTTAATAGCTCATAAACAGAGGTTATACAGATGTTCCCCTCGCTTTGACCAGGCTGAGTGCAGTGAAGAAACCTTCTGCAGTTGGGTTGGGTGATATTTCAAGGGCAGCAGGTGACGCTGCGCTGCATGTTTCCCCTCCTTCCTTCCTCTGCTCCTCTGGCCTCAGCACGTGGAGGGTGATTTCTTTCCCATTCTCCCTAGACCTGGAAGACGTGGTGCTGGGTGTCTGGTGTGCAGAAAGGCGAGATGTGAGGCTGTTGCTGGACTCATAGGAGTGTGTGTTTTACCAAAGGGTTGGGAAGGCGTACAGGGAAGGGTTACCTGAACTGAGAAATAAGGACGTTTCCACATTTCTTAGTAGTTTTCTGAATGATTTTGTTAGCACTGATTAAAAACAAATGAGGGCTAATTCTACACAAAAGCTAGACTGCTGCTTTTGCAGAAGGTACAAAGACTTGTGGCATCAGTCATCCCTGTGACACTAATGTGAGGTGACAGAGAAGGTGGTTCAGGCTTGTGGCTACAACTTACACTGAGCATAATGACTAAAGCTTTTTCCTCCTTGGGAGAGTCTTTATTTAAGATGGCAGCAACTTAGAAAGTGTTGGCAAATATTCCACTATTAATCAAACCTGCCCATCCCCTATATGGAAAAGTATGTTCAAAGGTATGGAATGGCTTCCATATGAGGAGTGGCTGACTAAGATGGGGATCATTCAATTTGGAAAAGAGATGACTAAGGGTATGTATTGTAGAGGTCTACAAAACTCCCATAAAAATCTAATGGCACTGAGGGATGTTCAGCAATTTTGGAGGGTTTGGCGGTGTGTTGGTGATACTCTGCCTCAGACTGGGCTTGATTCTGCTGATGTGTTCCTGGCCCCCTGCCTGACATTTGGCTTATTTGTCCATTTGGGTTTTTTTTTACCATTTATTTTCACTATTTTCGTTCTTTTTCTCCATTTTAATTCATTGTTCTTACCAGTTATTTTTAATCCCATCCCCCTGCGGAGAGTGATAAAAACAATTAGTGTTTTTGCACCCCTGGGGAAGTTTTATCTGAGTGAGGAAAGAGGAAGTCCCCTGAAGTAATTTTACAAAATTCCCGGATTGCTGCTTGAAACCTGTTTCTTGCCCAGTTAATTCAGAGTCACTTGAACTGGAACATGCCCAGCAACATTGGTTAAAACCACAGCAGATGTGCTGTGCAGTTTTCTAGCTCTTTACTCTTTCAGTCGTCTGTGCTTTTCAAACCTCAAACCACCCCGGCCCACGTGGAGCCACTGGGGTTGTAGTATGTGGCTTCAACGAGAGTTGTCTTAATCTGTTTGGGGATTTTCTGTGTTGGATTTGTAGGCAAGGATGTCTGAGGGCCACTTCTGTGAAGCCTCATCTTCTCTGGAGAAAAACGGGAGCCCTATAAGGCTGCTCTGACTAGCAGGTTTGATGGTGCAGGAGGAGGATGTGCAGTCGTGCTTCTCCAAGCAGAAGACAGGGTCACCATGTCCCCTTTCCTCCAGCCTGCAGCCCCTGGTGCCCAATTCTTGGGTCAGCATGAAAGGTAGGGAGAGGGGGTTGCAGGGAAGTTAAGGCGGCCTTGAGCTGTTCCTGCGCAATAATTCAGGTGCCAAGGTGGAAGACCTTCAACAGGACCTCTGCTAACTGGTGGGGTGACCTGCCGCACCTCGGAGGTGCGGGGGGAGATGTGGAGGGTGCAGGGGAAATGGAGGGTCAGAGCAGCACTGTGGCGGGGGCTCTGCAGTGCCCTGGGGGGGCCCTCACCAGCCCACAGGTGCTGTAGTGCCTCTGAAGCCACCTGGAGTTGCGCTGGGAGCTGATGTAGTCCCAATCATGGGGACCAGTGATTAAGAAAACCTCATCTGGTCCCCCATCTATTTCCTTTAATGAATAGTTTTCAGTGAGAGTTGCAGATGAAGCCTGATGGGTTTAAGAGGTATTTTCAGCTGTGTTAAAATTGTTTGAGACATCGTTTTAGAACTCAGGCATTTCAGTTGAAATGAGACTTTTGCGTATGTGTCTCTTCTCCCTCTTTTTTTCTTTTTTTTTCTTTTCCCTTTTTTAATGGCTTGGAAAGTTCCTTCACTCTCCAGGGTCAAATGTTGTTTACTTCGCATATGGCACTAATATTTTCTTAACAGCTTCTCTGACGTTATAAATAAATGGGCAGAATTTGTCACTACATCAGAAAAAATCACTGATTCTGTCTCTATAGATGAAAAGCTGTAATTAATCTGCATAATCCCGGCTACATTTTCTCTGTGTATAGTCTCATGCTTATTTCCTAATTTTCTGAGTGTTTTCAATATTCTTTGTTCACGAAGTTTGCAAAACACAAACAGCACATAACTCTATCAGCAGGACTTAATTCCATACAGGTTATTTAATTATGCAAACAGCAACCTCAGTTACTTCCAGTGTCATTAATTTGTTTCCCTCGTTTGAGTATTCCATGCATCTTTGCACACCTGTAGGTTGCGTCTCTACCGAATGTACTCACGTATTGTCAAGGTACAGGATTGAAGTTTGGAAGGAGGAATTGCAGGTCCCTGGTAGCTGGCTTGCTGTCTGCAGCGGGAAGCTGTGCTGCTTGCCACGGTTCACCAACTCACCTCCCTCCTGCAGTGTGTTATCTTTCCAGAACCTTTCTCAAGTCGTTCAACACACTTGCTCTAGTTTCCCCTTTTGTAAATGAAAATGTATTTATACCTGTTCTAAGAGCACCATGCACAGTGACTAGCTTGTGTTTGTGTTGTACTCTACCCTGACTTCGTAAGATGCTATTTAAGACATATTTTCTTTTGGCACAATTCCACTGAAGATAGCAAAGCAGCTTCTGCTTTAGACAGTGGGTGTGTTTTGTCACAACTCTGAAAAGGTTATATTTTACTAATAAATTATCCCCGTAGCATATTTTGCTATGAGTTGGAGTATATCCTGGCTGTAAGGCCTGCATGATGGAGTCTGTCTGGCCACCTTGGGCATGAAAAGAATGAAAGAGCATTGCAGTGCAAATTCCAGAACAGAACACGTACAACAAGTGGCATATGCCATTAACAGTATATATTGTTTAGAGACCAAGGGAGATTTCTAGAGAGGTCTTCAGTACAAATGATTAGCAGTTATAATGAAGTACTATCCTGGTTAAGATAAGAGTCTCAAAAATTTGTTGGGGGTGGGGGTCTGAGGAAATCTCTCAGAGAACTGCCTGTTTTCTGTAATTAAGTGTGAATAAGTAACACCATGTTGGTTCATTAGCATTGGTTAGCTCAGGAGACTGATGAGCTGACACTGTGGGAGCCAAACCCAGGAAAAATGCAGCTATGGTGCTGAATTTGATTTTGTGAGTTTTGTAGCTTTTTACTACTTTTTCCTTTGCTGCAGTTTCTGCATAAAATCAGAGGAAGTCAATATATTCTGAGCTCTTACAGCCTTGGCGAGATCAGCATTGATTACAAAAACACCAACAGAAATTTCTTTGTCCCTAAACAGTAATAAACAGTGGCCGAGACTGCTTTTCACAGGAAAGATCACAGCCAGAAGCATCTTGCATCTCCTGGTTTCAGCATTGAAAGACATGAACCGAGGACAGCTTTGCTGGAGGTTATTGTTGTTCACTTGGGGACCGAATAGAAAACTTTTGTATCCGATACTTAAATACTGTAGCCAGTCATTAACATCAGTAGGTCTTTTCTCTTCATAGGTCACTTAATTATCCTACTAGATATTTGTGCATTGAAAAGTGTTTCATGACAATGAGGTTGTCTAAGAAAAAAAATAAATAAATAGTTTGCGTAAAAGAGTTTCCTTCTTTTACAAATAGGAGAAGTGCTGTAGGGAAAAGGTGTTGTTCTGCTCTCCATGGTTGCTGCATTTGCCTTTTAAGGAAACCTGATTTACAGTTCAATGTTTTGGAAGATGGGCAGAGGACCAAGGCGAGTGCTAACAGTGCCAAGGAGAAGCGGGAAATGAGGGAGAGGATAACTTGAAGGAAATATCTCTTGGCTTTTAAAGAGAGAAGGAAAACAAATTGGAAATGTGGGCTGGGGGAGATGAAAGCACCTACGTCATTGCAGAGCAAGGATTCTAGAGTAAAGAAGAAGAAAGATTATGTGGTGAAAACTCGTGTTTTGATAACTTCAGCTTGATATCCACTAACATGGGGCTACGTGCTGCTATGCTGTCTTTGCTTCTGGCCTTCCTCTGCATTTTTTATCATCTCAGTCTGGGCACCCTGGAAGGGGGTTAGCTCTGCCTGCCTGGTGCGTCTCAGTTTTAGCAGCAGGGGCAGAGAATGGTCACGTTCCTTTCCCGGCTGGCAGCTCTCCTCCTCCCGGCAGGGTGTGAGGGCAGAGTGGGGCTGCTGCGTGGGGGGCACCCCGGGGCAGGCAGTGCCTGCAGGCCCCACAAGTGGGTAGGCAAAGACTTCTGCATCCTGCTCTGCAGCCTTCCCTCACTGTAGGGTGAAATCTTTTCCAAAACCTCGCTGATCCCTTGCCCTTGGTGACAGCGATACCTTTCTGGGACGGGCACTGAGAGGTGGTCAGGCAGGACCCAGGTGTGATGTTCAGTGTAGAGGGTGATGCAGCCTGTCTCTCTGGACCAGCAGGTGCATTTTCCATCTTGCTACTGCTTTCCTCTGCTTTGTGCCTGTGTTCGTACCCCTCTGGTGGCAGCTGGGCACTTGATGCTCGCAAATGCAGTGTACAGCTCTGAGCCACCAACTCACCCTGCTGCCTTCACATCGGAAATGCACCCGTCTGCCTTGGGTCAAGCCCTAACTGGGGCTTTGAGAAGGAAGAGGCACCAACTGCCTCTGCCCCAGTCCTTTCTTGTTCATCACCAGTTGCAGAAACAGGTATGGTTTCCCCACTTGGGCTCAGAGAGGGACTTTTTGGCATAATCAGACCTCTGACTTTGGCCATATTGTTTCACTGTCATGACTTGACTTAATCTTTCTTCTCTCCAGGGGAGATACAACTTCCAGTTCCCAGTTAATGTAAAAGCAAGTCTATGGTTTTGAGATCAAAGGTCCGTCTGTCCCAGCATCGTGTTTCTCGTAATGGCAAACAGCAGCTGCTTGAGGAAGAGTATAAGCGCAGGCTGAACGTTTAGTCCTGCTTCCCCAGAATCACTCTCCCAGCCTCCAGCAGTTTGGGGCCCCTGGGTGTCGTTTGCACTTGCTGGCTCTCTGATACTTTGAACACCAAGATCCTGTCTTTTAACCCCTTTTTCTCTCATGTGAGGCCCTTCCTATTTTATTGAGAGCTGTCATTTTCCTCTTTGGGGAGGAACCTCAATGAATAACTTTGGACAACCTGGTCTATAGTTGCCCATATCTGTTATGAAACCTCATTAGAAATCGGTGTCCTTTCTAGTCCTCTGGCACTGAGACAGTTTATGCAAGAGATTATAGATGGCAGTTTGTAGTCATTTCACCTATGATATATGATACATTGACTATATATTACTGTTACTTACTCTATATTGCTCTTCTCTTTGCCAGTTTTTTCTGTTGTCTCATTTACAGATACTTCAGTTTGAGGCCAATGCCATGAATGCCCCATAAGTGAGAGTTCCTGCAGGGAACAGTCCTTTCACCCAGTTTCACTTCTTAGTGGTAACACTTCCCAGTTGGCCTACCTAAGAGTCTAGGACATTGTTTAAAAAATATTACGCTGCTGCTTCTCTGAAATGAGTGAAGCTCAGAAATCAGCTTTTCTAAAATATTGCTTTGGTTTCCAAAAGTAATTTTTGAGTTCACAAAAATATAATTTAAGCCTATGTTTATTTTTAAAGGAGAAAAACAGGCAACAGCTGATGTTCTGGTCAATTTATATTTGCACTATACAGAACAGTAGAACTGAGATCAAACTCTCATTGGATGGTCTTAAAAACTTGGAACCCTTATTGCAACTATGAAAACATTAGAAAAATTTACATGGCATTAAAATTCAATTGAAATGCCATCTGATTAACCTATATACCATTTCCCATGTAATTTAATTGTAAAGAAACCAAACATGATTAGAAAGCAATAGTATTTTCAAAGAGAACAAGCTCCATAGTAAAGGGTGGTATGTTCTAATAGCCCAACAATCACAACTACAGCACCATCACTGTAGATTCTTTTTTCTTCAGTACTAATTTTTCAGCTGAGCTGTTGTTCTGGAGAAAAAAAATAAATAGGATTCTTTAAAAAATAATGCCTGTGCTCGCAGGGAGTACCACCACTAAATTGGCTTGTGCTGTGTGGGGCTGGCAGGACCCACAGACCGCAGGCTGAGCCTGGGGTGGGTGCTCCAGAGCTGGGCACGAGCATGCTCTCAAATTGTTTAGATCTGCACTTGTTTTGCTTTTTTCCAATATCTGCTAGTTACTAAAATTGATTCCTGAAAATGAAATTATTTCTTCAAGAAGAAGAGAAAGAGTTGCTTAGGTTTTTGCACTCTCCTGTGAGGTTTCAATTCCTGGGCTCTGAGCAGGACTGAACACTGTCTGTTTTATCAAGATAATTTCTGAACTTGGAAATAGTGTTTGAGTCTTCAGTTACAAAATCTGTAAAAGGAGATACTTTAGTACTTAATTTTGATGCACAACAAGATAAATCCTTATTTACATCTTGATAGGATATCTTGGAGAAGACTCTATATGCCTCCCAAATTGGAATTCTATTCAAATAATTCAATTAATTATTTCTCTAACTGACTTCTGGCAGTTGCCAAGCGTGAAGAATTAAATCATCTGTTCTAAGACGTGTCAGAAGCATACCACTTTTTAGAGCCTTCATCAAAGCTTGACAAAGCATTAAAGCAGCAGCCCGCCACGGGCTGACCGCTAATTAGAAGCACAGGGGACTGTTTTCCATGTCACCCCCGAAGCTCGCACCACAGAATCAAGAAATATTGCAGGTTTGTCAGCACAGCCTGTGGCCACAGTGGAGAATTTACATCTTTTGGCCATAAAATCTGTTAATTTCTTCTCCAAAAGCCACTGTTACAGAACTGAAGCCTTTCTTTTCCCCTGTCACCCGTGAATAGATTGTTACACTCAAAGTTTGCAATTTTGCATAAAAGCTCCCCATCTGAAATGTATTTCCATAGCCAAGTGCTGTGGGGAGGAGAAAGGTTTGGAGAGAGTCTTCCGGATGTTTGGATTTCCAAAGTGCACATCTTGCTGTTGAAAACACTCTCTGACTTCATCGCTGCTCTGCAACTCCGTCATCCACCGCCATGTGTAGATGTTGAGGGGGGCTGGTGCCTGCTGCAGGCTCGCTCTCCGTTCCCCCTTGCTCTGGCGTTTCTCCTGCTGTTACCAGTTCGTTAGGAGACGAGACTCCTTCTCCGGCAGGCTGGGCTGAGGAAGAGCCCAGGATAACCTGCACAGGAAGGTGTAGTGCTTGAGGGATTCAGTCTATCAAGAACTATTAATTCCAGAGCAACTCTTTGCAACTGAACAAAGTAGCCACAGCTCGGTGCGGCTGTTGTGCCTGGATGGATTAGCCCCAGGGCTACGTGTTTGGCCTGCTGACAGTGAAACAGGCTGAGCCTGCCCAACGCCCACCCATGGCCGTGCCCATGGCCCTGCCACCTCATGCCGGGGGATGCAGAGCCCAGAAGCAGAATAGCTGCCTGAAGACTGGCAGCACGTTTTCTCCACCCAGAAATATTTGATTAGGCAAATACACTTCAGCAAGTTGAAGTGACTTAAATCATCCCAAATGTCTATAAGTTCTACCTTCTTTTGTGATTGGCTCATAAGGAGAGAGCACTGATATGTTAAATGTTTCCTAAGCCAAAAAAGAAGCAAAAAAGTCCATTCATTGCAGCCTGAATACCTTTGATTTATGAATCTCTGATTCATCTTGACAGCTACTTAAAAATTCATGTCAAACTCTGCATTAATCTTGGCCAGGAAAAGAAAAGAAATGTGTTAGGTAACAAGAGTGCCACAAAATGCAGTTACCATTGTGGGTGTGTTTAATGAAAGGCATCATTAGCATTTAAGTCACCAGAGAAGCGTCGGTACATATTACCAAGTACTTTCTCTTTTTTGAAGTCTGATGAGCAAATGTGTACTTGGGCAGAGAAATGCATTTCTAATATTGATGTCTCAGTGCATTATTTCACCTTTTTAATGTGTGTAGTTTTCATGTATGTCAGAGTTTCCCATGTGTCATTAGATACTGAAACTGAGATAATACATACATTTTGTGTAAGGGAGAAAAGGGAAATAAATTTATTTTCTCTCTCTTTTTCTTTTCTTTTCTTTCCAATATTGGCCATATTTGAGATTAAAAACTTAGCTTAATGGCTTCATTGATCAAATAGCATTCTCTATGGTGCCTTGGAGAAATTATCATAAACTCAATAATTTTTTTTTTTTAAATTCCTGATTATTATTTGTTGCTGATCTGGTTATTTTTTTCCAGGAATGCTTCATTACAAATGGTAACATTTTCCAAGAAAATAACCAGATAGTCTGCAATTTGAATGTATTAAGGGTTTGAATTAACAAAAGCAGCTGCTTTCCTCTTGCAATAACTGTGTCTTCTACTTTGCATTTCTAAACGCAATGTTACTTAGCATATATCCACAGCATTTTACTTAGTATCTTGTGTTTTTTGAAAGTATCTTAAAAGGCCCCAGGCCCAAGGTGGCAGTAGACCATCCTGGCAGAGAGATGTCAGGAGGAGAGAGCAGAGAAGGGAGGCGTGTGGCTGCACTCCCATTCAAAACCAGTTGTGTTTCCACCGTGAATTAAAGCCAGAAAGAAGCTGCACAGTAGCTTAATCGGCAAGGGCAGGTGATGAAAAACAAGCATGAGGTTAAATTTACGCCGGAAATCACAATTTTTTTTCTCCCTCTTTTTCATTACTTGATAGTAAAGAAAGATATGACATTACTGTGGGGTGCTTGTTTTATTATTATAAAAATATTAATTTCATAATTGAACCATTGAATGTGATTCTTTATTTGCAACATGTCATATCTGGCCTGTGCCCCTGATTTACAGTTTTCCAGAAATATACTCAGCTACATTAAGTTGAATTAAACATAATTAAAGACGTTGTTAAAGTTTTTAAAGAAATTTAAGATTCAAGATAATTAAACAGTTAAGGTACTACCTGTATTTTCTGCTGAAAATGTTTCTGTCTGTATCTCCCACTTTTAAAGGCTTTCAGGTAACGTCATTCATACAGTGTCCCCTGCTGTACTGAAGATGATGTAAGAGATCTGTACAGGACAAGTGAGTGGGTCAGAGTGGTGGCTTTTGAGAGGAGCCAATTAAATTCATTTCAGTAGTTTTGGCTGTGGCATTTTTTACTATGGATTCTTTTTGGCTCTGTGTGAGGTGGTTACTTTGGTTTTGTTGTAGACTGATTTTAAAATTTTTATTTTCTTTAAAAAAAGGGAAGAGAACAAAGGCAGGCATGTTGACAGCTAAGTGCTGCTCCAGACAATTTGTCTTATTGACTGCAGGAAAATTACTGGCGTGGCACCAGTGCCCTTCTCAGCCACTTTGAGACTTGGCAAATTCTCCCTAGGCTGTTAGGGTAATGTTTGCATTAGCCTTTTGTAATAAACAGGTATCAGAAGAGTTGCAGAGGTAGGTTTATCTTGGCTGCTGAAGGTGGGCTCTTACTAGACAAATCAAAGGAAATAGCTGAAAATTATTAATGCTTTATGGAAGAGTATCAGCAGAAAGATTAAGTTTTCTATCATGGATATCGAAAACTCTTGACTTAGCCAAAGTATTGATTTCCCCCTATTCATTGACTGGCCTGTTCATAAACAGGAAAGTGTTATGATGGAAAGTCTCATGAGAAGAGTGGTGGTGTTTGCACTTCTACTCCAAGGCTTAAGTGAGGAGAGTTCAGTTCCCAGCTTTGCAGCAGATTACGTGTGTAAGTAGCAACAGTCTGTCAGAGCTATTTCAGTACCTCCAATTGATCCAGGCACTCGGCAGAACTTGATAAAGTTTCCACCATGATTAGCGTTTTCCATTGAACACCACCCACCTGTCTGCTTTAATATATCCGAAATCCTGCTAGACACCTCCTGGTCTTTAGCATCTACATACCTTTGAAAACCTGGTTTATACCTCCCAGGGGTTTTCAGTGGAGAAATGTGTGAGCTGGACCATGAGGACCAGGGCACAGTGCTGCAGCAGTGAAGCTCAGGTTGGATATCAGCTTGGAGGGGGACGCTGTTTGAAACACAATCTGCCCTCTCACATCTCCATTCACGGCTGAGCGATCCTTTCCCACCTCCACGAATGTCCTGAGGCATAGTCAAAATACAGGTAGCCATGGGCTTAACAATATGCTGGCTGATTTCCTGGCGTTTCAGCCGAAATTCTGAAACCCCACCCCAGCATCATCTCTCTGAATTCAGACACCTCCAATTTGTACCTTTCTTTCTAAATGACAGCGTGTGATCATTTCATATGCTGTTGGGTTTAGCACATTTGTACATTAAAATACATCCTGTTTGTCCTTAGCCACTTAGTACAATTCAGGATTTGACTATTGCAAAATACAGCTTAGGTGTGAAAATTTTCCACATACTTGTTTGCTGAAGTGGGAGAACAGAATACCCTAATATTAAACCATAAAGCAGCGATAGTTTATTTTTAAAGCTAGAAAACGCATTTAACAAGCTACCCAATCCCAGATAATTTCAGACTATATTTGTCATGTACATAGGGGACATAAAATTATGAAAGCAAAATACTTTCAGCAGCATGTGATGCAAGTAAAATGAAATAGCACTGTACAGAAAGGAAAGCTGGTGCAGAGTCGAGGTTTGATAGATGGGTGGAGATCCCGTTTTACAGGGTCCTGGCTTCAGGAGGATCGGACTGTAGGAAGTCCCTGCGCCATCCTACTAGCGGACACCCCTTTACTGCCCCGGCTGTGCTGACTTGTGTCCTTGTGGGGCCATGCTGCAAACTGTGTCGGGGGCTGATCTGGGCTGTAGTAGCAGTTTTTGTGGAATAAAACAGTGCTCTTCACTTTAAACTTGCATCAGTTGGTGAGCCCAGCTCCCAGCAGGAGCTCCCAAATGTCTGCATGGGCTTGCGCTGAGGAGCCTCCAGTGGCACGGGGCAGCGGGTGAGCTGGGAACATGTCCAGCTCCTCTTGTCCCTGCAGGCTTCTCCTCCTGCCAGCCCCGGGCAAGGACAGTGATGCTTTGGCACTGTGAAGCCATGTGGGAATCTGTGATGGAAGGTATTTCTGGTCTGAATGTGGGGTTTGGAGGGGCTTCCCTGACAGACATGTGACCCTGCAAAACGGGCTATGATAAATGTATAAGGAGTGTTGGACAGAAGGGTGCTGGCTGCAGCATATCTTTCTGCAGTGTTTGCAGTAATACCATCGAGGTATTACTCAGTAGTGCTGGAAATCTGTGCTTACGTCAACCCATGAAACACATTTTATGTATCTCACCAAGATTAGTTTATAAAAACACACTGTGTAACTGGTTCTAGTTGAAACCTTCACCAGATCCATCTGACTTACCTCTTGGTGAAAACTAGCAGGAGAAAGGGGAGCTTTTTTGTTACTGTTTTTTGCCTTTTTTTTTTTTTTTTTTGGCCTTGCCACATCCTCTTGTCATTTTATTACATGGTGATCACTTGTTTTACTTAAGGTTTCTTTTCTCCCTCTTCTGTCTGACAGGCCTAGAAGATGTTGTAGCAATAATGATTCCTGAACCCAAAGGAAAAGAGATAGTAAGCCTCCTGGAGAGGAATATTACTGTGATGATGTACATAACCATCGGGACCCGCAATTTGCAGAAGTACGTCAGCCGGACCTCTGTGGTGTTCGTCTCCATCTCCTTCATTGTGCTGATGATCATCTCGCTGGCGTGGCTGGTCTTCTATTACATCCAGCGGTTCCGCTACGCAAATGCCAGAGACAGAAATCAGGTGAGCAGTGCTGGAATGGCTGTTTGTGTTTCCAAAAAATCACTGTGAGATTCAGCTTAAAAGTAAAATTTGAGGGAATTGTGAATGTGTGGTTAAAAAAAAAAAAAAAAAGTGAAAAGAATGGGGATATAAAAATGCCTGTGTTTGGGAAGAGCCAAGATTTCTGTCAATATAGATGGGATTCAGGAAAGAAGAAGTTAATAAACATATCATATATATATTATGGGTTTTTTCTCCCATGCAACACACAAGAAATAGACAGAAACTTGATAATGTTTATTAGGTAAAAGATTGCTTTAGTACATATAGCCAAGTGACACAGAAATGTATATAACTAACGACCCTCGAGATCAAAATAATGACTAAAATATAGTGAGGTATGTGAATGTCTATGTGTGAAACAAGGGTTCACAATAGTGAAGAAAGAAAAAAGAATAGAAAGTGTTTTCATTTTAATACTTCTTTAGCAGGGTCTTGGGCTTGAAAGGCAAACACATCCCTGTTCATTTGAAAATGATTGCTGGACATATAAGTGCTGTAGTGATAGCCACCAATATTATTAAACCATTGCTTTTGGTTTTGGCATCTTGTCCAAACCCCTTGAAAGAGATACAAAACTTACAGAGCTGGGGAGAAGTAACAGCAGCGGGATTGAGCCTGAGGTACTGAGGCCCTCTGGATTTATAAAGCACAGTTCATCTTTATGGTAGTTCAGCAATGAATAATAATAGCAAGGATAATAATAAATTTAATCTTTTCTTGACTGGATGCAACTATCTCGGCATCAGCAGAACTGTGAAGCTGAGGCTTCTACATTTCATTCTAATGGTACTGTAGAAAATGTTATCAATGTATGAAATCTGAGGAGATAACCATTTTACTGCAGTGAAAAAATGCACTGTAATTCAGAGATGTTTCTGGACCCTTAATAAATTACTGTCGGGGCAGGGGGAGGGTTGCCTTGCTTACTCTGCAGAAAAAGTAAAACTGAGAGTGTTAATAATCATCTTGTAGAGAAAAGTACTGCCACACACTCTGTAACATATACTTAACGTGTAGGGATCCCTCACCCTCTGCCACTGAAATTCAGGCATCCTCTGAGAGAGCAGCTGCTGTGTGTTTACAGACAGAAAGAATATATTTTCCTTTTAAATATACAGTATGAAATTTTGGATAGCAAGAATGAGACTATCCCAGCTGAAATTTGAACATCACTGGCAGCAGATTCGCTGTGACTGTAATGGCTGTGGTAATTTTTAGATGCTTGGCTGCAAAAGCACATGTGTGCCTAATTTATGTATGTGAGTACTGTAAATGTGCTTTCAATCAAGTAATTATACAGGCAGATTAGCAGTGTAAATAGACATGCATAAATATGAAATCCAGCAAAAGAAGCAGCTCATTCAGGTCATATGCTATAGTTTGGAACGGATAGGTTTATATGTTGAAGCAGATTTCCTTTTCATTATTTTCTTTCCAAAGTTTGAACAAGACTGACATGTGCACAAGCAGTAGTCCTGTGCAGAGGTTTTAATAACGTTATTGTTCTAGTTCTGTTCTTCAGAAGAATAAGACAGCATGCCTCCTAAGCAATTATTTATTATTAATTTTTTGCCAAAGCTGTAATAACGATATGGGGCAAACTAGAATTTCTTCATGTACTTTCTTCATCCAGTTTTGCCTGACATCTCCTTTAATCTCTTTATTAGCTCTTTTCATATGAAAAATGGTAGCAATATACAGATAAGGCTCGACCATTTGTTAGTGAGTTGCTGTGGGGTTTTTTTTGCTTTTTCTTTTAGTCCTGGCTATGGAGTATCATGATGTAGGTAGTTCAGAAGAGCTCATCTTGCTCTTGCCCTTTCCATGAGGGTTCCTCTCTGTTTCCCCCAATGTCCTGCTTGGGTTTTTGTGGGGTTTTTGACACATTTTCTTGCAGCAAGAGGATGGGATCACAACGCTCTATGTTAATATCTTAGATATTCAGATATATACAAGAAAAATTGTTTGTGTTGATTTGCTGGAACAAGATTCTTTTGTCATGGCGCTCAAAAGCTTTTGCCATTATAACTTGCATGTGTCCATGGTATGAAGATAATTGTGCTTACATATTGGAAAGCCTTGTGTGTGCTGTAAGCACCTTCATTGCTGGCCAACTTCAGGAAAGATGCTTCCTTGTATTTGTATTTGATGTACTCAGGCTAAAGTTTATCCAAAGGTTGAAATGTTTGGATAAACAGAGCATCAGATGAAGGGGGAGCCAGCTGGCGTATTCAGAGAAAGTTGTGCTGTCAGTTCCTACCCTGCAATGCGATAAAATCTGACTGTGCAGACTGACTGCCCTGTTCTGAAAGTGCAAAAAACTGAGACTCATTTATTAGACTTCAGTTAAAATGAAAAAAAAATTGAAAAGGTTAAATTCATTTTGACATCCGAATGATTTAAAATCCCAGTTTTAAAACAAGGGCTTGTGAGGGTCTGTGTTTTCCATGTCAAATAAGAATATGTGCCTGCGTCTTTGTTAACCTCTATCATGCATGCCCTTCCTAGGTTTGGCTGATATTGGAGTTGCTACCAGGAGCAGTTCAGCCTCCTCTGGATTGGTAGTCTGGGCACTGTTGCTGAGGGAATGGGACAATGTGACTGACTGCAAAATATGATTGGCATAAATCATATGGCAAAAAATATGACAGCAGTAAAAGCTGTCATCTCCAAGCAGGAGGGGTGTTCCACTGTTACATGAAAGCAAGATTTCTGAACTTGGTCACTCCAAGTCTCCCTAAGTCATCTTCCATTTTGCCTCTTCCAAGCTGACCCATTGCAACTATATCTTCCTTTCATGAAAAACATCATGTGTCCTTTTGTCAAGCCCCATAACCACCTTTGCCTCCTGGTCTTCTTTCACATGATGACCCTCATTTCCATGTCCACTTCCCTTCTTGCACACGGCTTAAGTTGCCAATCAAGCAGTAAACCCAAAAGGAACTTATTTAATTATCCATCAAGAAGGCAATGAGTCCAGCTAGTGAGAGAGGCAGCTAGAAAGACTGAAGAATCTCCTGGAATAATTTCCTGTGACTCCCCAGTGAGATGAAACCTGGACATACAGCATCTACATCTTTAGCCACAACCCTTCTTCACCCTGTGTGCAAAATCCAGGTTCGTGTGCCAGAAAGAAGACACAGCTCACTCCAGTTAGGTGCCTGATTTTGATGAGCAGAGAATCGGGACTTCAAGGATTCTCACTGAATGCCCTGGCCTGTTTGTCCCAACTTGTCAGGGAATTAATGCAGTAGAGCGCAAAACTGTCTTCCATTATGGGCTTGAGCACCTGCAGCCAGGGTGTCAGCTACAAATATGGTTAGATTTCAATTTTTATTTTAATACATTTAATTTTTAAGAGTATCTCTGGCACAGACGACTGTACAGTAGATGTGGAAGTAGAAGATGTGTAGTAATAGTCACATGGATGAAAATCCAAGGCCTGCTCTTCTTTCCCACCTAACAAGATGTCCAGGAAGTAGGTGGTTGCCCTGATCATGCACCCTTTTGATATGAAGAGCATAAATTTGTGTAAGGAAAGCATTGGCAATCAACTTCCTCAGCAGCTTGTTCCTGGAGCCCTCCTGAAAATGAGAGAGTTTCTCTGTGAAATACTTTTGGAATTTTTTGCATCAAGAGACATCAGGTTGCAGAGCTAACTGAAAGCAGTTTGGAATTACATGACAAGTTAAGTCCCGGAGACAATTCAGCAAAATGTGACTTGCTGTCTCAGCCCTGTAACAGCCAGGACACAGGCTTAAAAAAAAACACAACCAAACCCTGTCGGTGTGTCAGATTTCATATTTCAGTAAGTAGATTTCTCTTCTTGTCTGTGAGACGTGAGATGGGAAGATGGTGAGCGCATGACATTTAAGTGCTAGACCTGGTGACCATATTTATTCCATGTCATTTCCTCCCATTGGTTTCTTGTTAAGAAGAAGTTTTCTGTAAAATAGTTTTGAAACCAGGTGGGCTCTGTGAGTTTTGCAGGATAGTGAAAGCCAAAGCAGGCAGTGATCGCACTGGGGCTGAGAAGGATCCCGTGCATCTAGGGTTAATCTCCAGTGAAGGATCTACTTTAGTACGTGACTGGCAGCATGTGGAGGGTCAAGCAATTAGCTGAGAAGGAAGACTGCTGGCCGTGGCTTTGAATGAGAGTTTTGGGCCATTGAATAGAGACATCAATCTTTGAAGCAGTCTTGGGAAGATGCTTCCCATGATGGAGTCTGCAAACTTTATCAGAGATACAGCAGATGTGTTGGAAACCTTGTCCTGATGGCGCACCTCATTCTGTGCAGGGCACAAGGCAATCTCCTTCCTGCAAAGGTGATAGTTTAGTGAGGCCATGAAGAGAGAAGCACTTACTGTAACTTCTCTTCAACAGCATCTACAGTCATTTACTTCCTTAGGAACAGACAAGTGATGCTTTCCATGCTACTGTCCTTTCTTTTAACTACTATCACCATCTCCACAAGACCACTGCGTCTGATATGCTTAACTCCTTCCAGTCCAGTACTGAATGTTGCAGCCTTGCTAATGAGATTATGAGATTTATGATTGTAAATCTCTAAGCCTCACTTTAAACCTTTAAATTACTGTAATGCCTCTTATCTTTTAGGGGAAATCATTGGTTAGTGATAGCATGCCTTTTGTTCAAATGGAAGAATCCTTTGAAAGTATGACTTTACTCCAAGATATTCCTGTTCTTTCAAAAACTAAATTATTCTCACTTGCATGTAAGTTATGAACTTGTCTATTTAAGATAGATGAGAGAAAGCAAACATGAAAACAAGCAGATCAAAGATGTACATGAGTCTTTAATCTTGTCCTTTCCCCTTGAAGAATGTGCAAAAAAGAACTGAGACATTTCATTAGTTTAAGTAATGATAATGATGAAAAGAATCACAAGCAATTCCTGAAGCAGGACATAATGGCTGTTGTCTTGCTGTATGTTATCAGTCTGTCTTTGATTTACATTAAAGAAACAAATAGCTGGCAAGAAATGTTTCCAACTCTTGTCTGATCCCTTTATTTAAGGGAGACAGTGAGAAAAATGTACCACAGAAAAGATGTTGTATAACTACAAGATACTCCCTCACATATAATAATTAGTTATCCTGGAAAACTCCTATGTACATCTCGTATGATAGCCAACATAATTTTCACCTCTTTAGCCAGATATGAAATTGCTCTCTGCTCTCAGTATTGCATGCATTTTGTCAGTCTTCCATGTCTTTCCAATCCAGTAAGCTTACTCTCTAAATTTAATTCAGTGATTTTAATTGAATCTGAAGAACAAAGTGGTAATTTATTAATCGTATCTGTATGATGATTAGGTCTCAATTTACAAACTACATCCAGCTTCCTTCCATTTTTGGCTTCATGCTGTCACCCCCTCCAGCTGGAAACCCTTCCTGTTGACAGTCTCCTCTGAACTCCGGCACAGGCAGTGTTCCCAGCCCAAAAAGTTGAATGTCTTCTGAGTCACCAAGCTCTTACGTCTCCCTCCTATCTAATAACGCATGGCTGGAAACATAGATGGGGAGGGGAGGCGAAGAGAAGAGTTTAAGTCATTTATTGGTGGCAAATTGGGATCCACTGTATCATGAACTGTTAGAAAACAGACAAGGAGACATCGGAGTAGGTGCTGCTGCATGAAACTGTACAAGAAAGGCATGAAAAAACTGGAAACAGCCCAGAGGAGGATCACCAGTATGGTCTGGGGACAGGAGCACACGATATCTGAGGAGGGGCAGAGGCAGCTCGGCTTGCTACGCTGGAAGAGGAGCAGAGGAGGAGGAAGGACTCTACTTGCAGCTTTCAGCTGCATAACTGGTGGTTGGAGAGGAGCCAGAGTCAGTCTTTTCTCGGAGGTGCACGGAGAGAGGACAAGGGTAATGGTCACAAATTACAACAAGGGAAATTCCATCTGTATGTTAAAAAAAAAAAAAAAAGGCTGTGAGAGTGGTTAAGCGCTGGAACAAATTATCCACAGAGGTTGTGAAATCTCCCTTTCTGGAGATATTCAAAACTTAACTGGACACAGCTCTGACTTTGAAGTTGACACAGCCTTGAGCAAGGGATGGGAGTACATGACCTTTCAAAGACCTTTCCAGCCTGTGAGTCTGTCTCCAGATCACCTCATTGTTGGGTTAACACAAGTGAGCAGCAAAGTCCTTGGAGTGCACTGATCAAGTCAAAAGCTCAGTAGCACAGGGTGCAGAGGTAGCTCTGCTGAGCAGTGGTTGTATGAAATGCTCCATGGTGTTCTCAGCCTCTTGCAAGCGGCAGGCATCTCCATCTTCAGCGTTTGAGAACAGGGTGTTTTGCATCAGGCTGTACATACTTTAATCCTGAGTGGCTGTGACCCTGCCAGCACCAGTAACAGTGTTTTGGAAATATGGGAGAACAGTCAGAAACATCACGTGGTTAGCAATTCATGGTCCATTGGAGGGAAAGATAGAAAGATAAAGAACAGGTAAATGGTTATATATGGAGAGGATGTTACTGCAGGACTATATAGTGCTTTACCTGTGAGAAACGGCGGATGCTTTTGCCTCATTTTTATACCTTGCATTGCTCCTATAAAGTAGGCAACTCTGTATTGCAGGAAAAGAAAACAGCAGAGATTATTCATGTTTTTCGTGGTTAACAAATTAACAGCTCGCTTTCAGCGCTTACGTCTTGCTGAAGATCATGAACTAGTTCTGTAACAACGTAAGAATAAAGATCTTCTGAATCTTAAGTCCAGTGTTCACTCTGTTTACTAGTCCAGGCCTCATTTAATAATGTATTTTTTACAAGTGTCATTAAAAAAAAGAGAGGGAAGAAGTAGGATACCCAAATAGTGGATTCGTACGTACATTGCTACTCACTGGAATAGTAAATTGCTGTCGTGTAGCATCACAATGTGCTCACATGCAGTCTTCACTCTCACTCCGTTAGAGTAGCTTTGCCTCATCAGCCTTGAGTTTCCAGCAAGCCTAGAATACCTACTGTGTCCTTATTGTGAATAACAGTACGATGAGCTCATCTGTTTATATTTATACAGCACTGTCCTGTTCCATGTACAATCACTTCAGATTATTAAGAAGCCTAGGGAGAAAAGGTGATGATTTCTGCATGAAGAGATACTCTTTGCTTAAGAGCAAATTTTGTATTACAGCGCCGGCTTGGAGATGCTGCAAAGAAAGCAATCAGCAAGCTGCAAGTCAGAACAATCAGGAAAGGTGATAAGGTAATCTTTCAAATTGCTCATTACCAAATGAAATTCTGTGCTGAGGATTCCTTCAGACCTCTGGGACAATGAGGCAGAACAGAAATGGCAATTGCTTATTTAGCTGCTATGTGTCCTTCAGGCGGGAAGAAATAGTGGTAAGCAATTTATGGATGGAATGGAGTAGAGAGAGAAGAAGGTGACTCTGCGAAGATGCAGAAAATCCTGAAAGTTAAAACATGCTAACTAAATCTGCATGCTTCCCAGAGCAAGTTTCCAACTGGAAACACGTTGGTAAATCTGACTTGCTTGTCTTGAAATGCATTATTGGATTTGCAGCATCCATCAGTGACTGTTTTACTTTGTCACATAGGCTCTTGTATGAAGAAATTAGCTGACAAAATCAAAAAATGAAAATTATGAATGTTCTCTTTCCTGTAGGAAACTGAGCCAGACTTTGATAACTGTGCTGTTTGTATTGAAGGCTACAAGCCCAATGATGTTGTCAGAATTTTGCCTTGCAGGTAAGTTGAAGGTGCTTTTAGCTCTGATAGTCTCTCTACTTCAAGACAGGCTTTGTTGTCACGGTATCACGCTGATGAAATTACCTGAGAGCTTGGGGAGGGAAGGACGAGTTTATCATTTTGATTTATTCAAAATCTGTTGGTAAAGATATCTGAAATGCCTCTTTAGTCAACTTGAAGTGAAAGCAGTATTAATGGTGATGAGAACCTGAGTTTAGCATGATAGTCTGATCTGAACCTATTACAAAGTCTTCAGTAGGATTTTAAAACTAAAGATTTTGATTCCTCTTTCTTACTGGTTTTATATCAGTCCAGAATAAGTGCCACAGAAGGATTTGCCCCTGACTTTAAGGTGAGCCCTGGGCACAGCAACCAGGGATAGAGCTCTTCATGGAGCTGCTTCTTTTGCTGTTCTGAGCCATGTCCAGGCACTGAGAAAGGGATGACTTCTATCAGAAAAAAAACCCCAAAACCCAGCTATGAAAAGAGATATGCTGAGTAGAAACAGTAAAGCAAAAAGGGAATGTGACAGAGACCACATTGTCTGTTGTTGCCATGAAAATGTTCTCAGGCATGTGGGACATGGAGGTGACAAGAAGAGCTTGTTCTTTCTCTTTTCTTCCCCTCATGTGAATGTGCCCCGTGCAGCACATACATTCGCAGCGATGTAACAAAGGAGCACAGCTTCTTGCCACCCGTAATGGCTGTGTTCATCTCTCTGTGCCGCTGTATTGTCATCTGCGAAGTGTTAGCTAATGAAGGACTTGTCTAAGGAAATCAATTTTTTAGGAAATTTCCTAGGAACAGTGGTTCCCCTGGGAGAGCAAGTGTTTGATTTCCCTAGAAATAGGAATCTCAAGTGCTGTACATACAGAGCAGAGGGGTTTTTTTTAATAGAGTTTCTTCTCCTGCAGACATGTTCACTGGCTTGAGAAACTGAAATATTTGTTTCTTTTCTTGCTATGTTGTTCCCTAGTAGATATTTGAATGTTACAAGCTGTCCATTTCTGTTCGTTCATGTGACTCATTAAATCTGTTTACTGCCATCGCTAAATGGCAAACAAAAAGCAACAGATTAATCATAAATTTGACCTACTGTAAATCCCCCACAATGACAAATTGCCTATGAACTCTTTTTTTTTTTTTTTTTTTTTTTTTGTGGACACTCAAATGCATCACTTCATGAAGCAGAAATGCAGAGAAATTAGAAAATACCAGAAAATATAGACCTTGGTTTGACATGAAGCCTGTTTTCAAAGAAGCTTAATAAAGCTTGGAAATTTTGCATGATAGAGACAGGCAGATTTTGGAGGTAGTTATACAACAGCAAAAAATATGTCTGAGCTCTAGCTTTCACTTGTGTCTCGCCTCATAATTCAACGAGGCTCCAGTCAGACTTTGTCATCCAGTGTTGAGTCAAGCAGGAATAGGAAACACATAGTTAACAGGTGATGTTCAGTTCTTGGCTGACTTAAAAGGTCACCTAGAAAATGACTCATGCTAAAAGGGTAGCAGCAGCAGAACTGTCTTGTAAAATACTCACAGTTTGAGCCTCAGCAATTTTGAATGATAAAAACTCAAAGATCTTTCTCAAGCAGCTACTTCACAAACCCTGGCTTTCCTGCTACACAAATTGTGAGGGCAATATTTTACACGTTCGCATGGGTTTGGACTTCCAAAACAGGGAACGGTAGTCATGATTCTTTCTGCTGTTGTCAGTCTCATCTCCTCATCAACTCTCCCCCCCTCCCATTTCTGTCTCTGTTGACTGAGTAGGAGAGTGTTATATCTTGATAAAGACCTACAGACTCTGTAGGTTTCTTCCTCCAGCATCCTCAGTTAAACTGTGTGCAGTTTGTGGTATGGAAACCTCATTAGACTGCTGTTTAATAAGAGGCTGACATTTCACCAAGCCTTACAGAAGCCAGCGCCGTATGACAGCAGTGCTGGCTGACCTTAGTGTTTCTATCCGGGAGGTACTCGAGATGTAGGACTTTTTTACCTGCAAAGCCAAATACACCCCAGGAGCTGCACATGAAAGATGCTGCTTTGTACTGCAGGTTTTCCCAGGCGGTACTGGGAAAACCACTGCTAGCAGGCACACTCTGTATAAAGCCCTGTATATCTTGCGATTTCTTTTTAAGGCTGGTAGAGCCTTACTCTCCTAAGAAATTGGTACCAAAAATCCACCAATTAATTTTGCAGTGGTTGAACTCTGATGTCCTACAGAAACAGATTTGCTAGTACTTAGGCTGTTTCCCCAAATGTCCTCTCTTTTCGGCTGGCAGAGAGCCGGCGCTGGGATAGCCTGTTGTTACGTATCCCACCCTGGAGAGCTAGGAGGAGAATTCCAGTTAACTTGCCCTTCTTCCCCTCTGTCCTCTTTAGCTCCTACAACTGACTGTATTAATAAACTTCACTCTGCAGAATGTATTAAATAAATAAGGACTGACACTTGATTAAAAAAACCCCACAGTGTTGGCTTGCAGCTGGTTTTATGTTTAATGGTAGCAAGCAGCACTGAAGTTATCTTTGAGGGCACTGACACAACATCAAATGTAACCAAGTTCATTGTTCCCAGAGTGACATCTCTTGTCATAGCCCTCGTTCCTTGTCCTTGTCCTCCATCTCTAGCTTCAAAACGCCTTCGTCTTTTCTGCTCTGGCTTTGGAGAAGTTACTGGTGCTGCTGCTCCCAGTGTGTGCCTTTTACTAAACTTTTCCTGACTTTACTAAACTTCTACAGAGAGGCAAGACAATTCTTTCAACATCATCTCTACTGAGTTCTTCATAAGCTCTTTTTTTGGTTGTTTCATTTCTGTTGCCAATAAACACACTTTCTGCCCTGTTCCAGCTTGTTCCCTTCCCCTGAACCTTCGCTCCATGAACAACTGTGATTTCAGAGACTGCTTCACTCCTCCTTTCTCTTTTTCTCAGCATTCTGTGAAAATTATTTCATCACACACTTTCTTCCCTTTGATTCCTTCCTCTCACCCTCATCATCATCTTCTTTTGTCATTCTTTCTTCCTCAGAAATAAACAATACCATACATGCACCTCCAAAAGCCCAAGCCTTCTCGTTGAATACTGTAGTGTTGCTCAGTCTCTCACCAAAATCTCAATCTTCTGCTTCAGCCCTATGTCTAATGCAGGCAACTGATGCTCTTACTCAGGGTCCTTAGGGATATACCTCTTTCTGCTTTTGCCTCCTTTTCTCTTAGCTCACACTTTTCTTCTGAGAAAAATTGCATGACTGCTAGGTTTGTTTGCATGCAGTTTGGAAAGTCGGGACTAGGAGTAGAAGGTGGGAGAACAGTTTCCCTTAACCTGGAAAAAAGCTTCTCAAAATTGTTGGCAAGCTGAAAGCTTTACAGTAGTTTTACAACAATCAAATTATTATTATTATTATTTTGGGCTGAGCTTGAAATGATATTTTTTTTCTTGTATGATTAAAATTGCAGCTTTAAAGAAAGTTTAAATACATTTCAAACAAAAGTAATCTCCAGTTAAAAGAATATGAAGTGCTATTTAGATAATAGTAAATAAAATGCTCTGGGATTTTGAGGTTCTTTTTCTTTCTTTGTGCTCTGTGAGCTTTACACAGCCGCGTGCAGTCACAGAGCTGCAGCAGAGTGCAGGAGGGATCCCAGGAGGCCACCACCTCTGGAACGACACAGGGCCGCCAGCCGTGCACGTGTCATTCTTGGGAGTTTTTTCCAACACACTCTGCAGTCTACCGGGATGAAGACTCTGCAAACTCCCTTGATAATTTATTGCAGTGCTTCACTACCCCTGACTGTGGTGAAGCTTTTCCTGTTGTGTGACCTGGATCTCACCTGCTGCAATTTAAACACATCATTGTGTCTCTTACCCCTAGGAGAGGTGAAGAACAGTTGTTTCCTTTCTCCTTATGGAAGCCTTCGTTTTGCATGAGGATTGTTACAACATCTCCTCTCCACTTGCCTTCCTGTCTCTCGACTAATCGATTACAGTTCTTTTGAGAAACTTTTCAACCCATCCAAATCAACATGGTTTTGCAATGCATGTGGTTGCACACAACAGGAAAAAACTCTATATTCTTTTCTAGCTCTGACTTTGATTGTCAAAGACATGTCTCGAGCCTGTGCTTGAAACATCTCTCTTACTGTGTCCCTGTGTGGGTCATTACTTCTGGACTCATCCATGATGCCTCTGCCCTTTCCTTCTACAACTTGTGTCAGTCAGAACTGCAGAGGGAGAGGGATTTTTGTGGCAGTTGATCTTTTTACATCTTGGTCTTACCAGGTAACAGTGAAATATTGCAGTTGGTCTCTCATCTTACTTTGTGCTGACCCTTATTTTGCCTGAATTTACATGATAAACTTATCAGGACATCAAACAATTCACAATTTTTTGAAAGCTATAGGCATGTATATAGTGCTGTAGCTAATAACGTATAAAATAAACTTTCAAATCCAAATCTGCAAAGCCTACCACCTCAATTCTCTGCACAAATGTTTACATGTTTTAAAATAGCTATTATGAGCACTCTTATTATATAATGTGGTACAAAAATTTAAAAATCAAATCTTTATCTGATTTTCAGTAACATTGCATTTTTCTGTACATTTCTGTCAAATAATCAAGTTCCTTCTGTTGTACATATTAAATCTGAAATTAATAGAGCCATAACACACTGTGCTAATTTATTATTGAGAAGTGCAAAGTGACATGATCTGTCATGTATTTAAATTACTCTGCATTGGTAGGGTTTCTTTCAGAATATTGTTTTTTGAAGCCAACTTTAGGAACACTAAACTTCAGGTTTTTAAAGTCTTTAAGGCATGAAAGTTCCAAGCTTCTGGTGATTAACAAACGTTATGAAATGCTGTAATACGAACCACAGCTTGACTGAGGCTTGCAAAGCTTGAACTTGAAAACAAAAGGAAACTTTCTAGTCTGTGGTAAAATGGCTTGATAGAAGTTACGTATTTTTTATCCGAAACAGAATTTGGAAAACTGTTTTTTTCAAGAGAATAATAAATATCTCAGATTTTGTAAATGAACTGATTATTTTGGCACAAATTTCCTTCAGATGTTTGCAGTTAAACATACTTGTTTATGATTTTGAGTATATATTTGAAGAAAACCTATCACTATCAAGAGGTTCATAGTTCTTTCAAATAGCTGAAAAGCAAGACATTGACTTTCAGTACCCTCTGTGAATTAACACACCCAAGGAATTCTGTTGGTTAGACTTCTAAATGTAAAATTACACATGCCTGAGGACTGTATCTTTATGTTTTCACCTATTCAGAATGCTTGCCTGATGATGTGCTGAACACGTCCCTCCTGAGATAAAGGGAAGGAAGGGTTATGCAGGACAGACACCGAAATGTGGTCCATTGTGTTTTTACCCAGTAAAGCAAGTCTTGTTTGGAAGGAAGGTTGTGAACTTTAGTAGCCTTAGTAAAGTAGTTGTTTAAACCTCAAGTATCACAGTACTTCATTTGTGTTAATCATGTTGACATACAGGATCAGATGAGGTTTGACAAAGTTTGGTATTGCAGCCAACTGATATAATTAGACTAGGTCAAACTTCCAAGAACAGATTTGCCCTTTCCCATAGTTGTGTGAAGTCAGATCAAGTACAGGAATGTGATAATTTGCCATGTAATTTTGTTTCACAAAGGACCCATTTCTTCTAGAAGTAGCAAGAAAAAACATTGCAGTGAAAAGAATAAGATTCTGAGATTTCACACAGTTTGGGCTTTGAATTTCTAGTGTTATTTAGGACTGAAGCCAGCTAGTAAGCCAGCCAGTTAGTATGTGGGCCGATACCACGTTAGTAAGAGCCAGGGTTGCAAATCAATAATAGTGAAAGTGCGCCTCAGTATCGTCCATCAAATTGAAAGGCCATGTGTGTCTTGTTGTGTGAGAGAGGCCGTGACACAATACAGCAGTTGACCTATTCAGCTGAATACGTACCACTTAAATATTTAAAATTATTTTGGTGCGTTAAGTGATTCTGGCTTTCTCAGAGATTGCATTTCCTCGTGGAGGCTGGTACGTGCCCTGCTCCAGGCTGTGTCCACTCGCAGTTACCTGGTGGGTTTGTGTGGCTGACCTGTACGACGATGCATGTGGGGCAGTGACAGCGCGGGGAAACACAGGCTGGGGACTGCCCAGATGTAAACGTTCAAGCAGACTGAAAAGTGGCTTTCACGCCATGCCAAGTAAAATGCAAGACACCTGTTGCAAGCCATGTTGAAAGGACATTTAGAGCTGATCTATATGGTGTTTCAGAACAAGCAAACTTAGCTTGCACCTTTTGGAGCAAGACCGTATGTATATCAAGCCTCATATTTCAGAATAAAATACCCTCTTTCAATTTTGCTTAAGTTATTACCATTTTTAAGTTATATTAGGAAGTTGGACTAAGGTCCCTTCCAACTGCACTACTCCATTCAATTAATTGACTAAAAAAGATTTTTAGGAAGGCAAGTCAATTTTCATTTTCCTACATGCCAGTGTAATTTCTGAGGCTGCATGCATGGTAGGAAACTTTCCTCCTTTTCTTCAGAAGGAGTGGGGCTGAACAAACTTCACTGCCTTGGGCTGAGCCCTGACTCCTCTACTTGGCCTACTCAACAGCATTTCCCAAATCCCGAGCCCCACGTTCCTGCGGTTTATAACATTTGTTCTTTATAACCACAGGGTAACAGAACATGCTCGCAAGAGAAAATACAATCTGTCAGTCAGGTACACGCACTAAATATCTCTATATTCAATCTCAGTTTGTGTCAGGTGGAGTTAGACAAGAAGCTTTCAGTTCCTCCACCTGGACAGTGTCTAAGAAAAGTGGCCCCCAGCAGCTCCAGGGCTCAGGTAGTTGCTTAATGGTCACATCAGACTGAGCACAGGATTAGCAACAAGCCCTTCAGGGCTGGAATTCTTTAAGAACTCACTCTGATGGGCAGCTTCTAAAGAGCGGGAAGGTCAGGGAAAATGTATTAAAAAGCATCATTCTGTGGGGTTTGGGTTTTTTGTTTTTTTTTTTTTCAATTAAATGATAAGTAGCATTTTTTTTAATTCAGTTAATTTCCTTATGCCTGCATCCTAAAAAAAGTCACAGACCCCCAGTGACTTCACATTTAAATTATGTGTAATCAGGTTTGTCTGTAGAACCATCAAGAAATACTAATGTGATTTTTACCTTTACCACCAAGCAGGTTTTGTGTACTGACAGCCTTTAACATTTAAAGAATATGGGGTTTGCTGATGCATTTTGTGTATGTTTCCTAATTCTCTAATTGTGAACATGGTTTCTTTTCCAAACTTGGTTGAGCAACACGTGCACATGTGCTTGAGATGCTGCAGAAATAATTTTAGTCTTGTGTGCACAGGATATAGTTCTGCAGTCCTTGCAGAGGTTGCAAACCATGCCATTTGAAATATTCTCACTTTACTGAATTCAGAAGAAGTATCTGGTACTAACTGGTAAATTGTGCTGTGGTGGATTTGAATTAAAATATCCTGGTTTTCATTGCAGGCATCTTTTCCACAAATCCTGTGTAGACCCCTGGCTGCTAGACCATCGCACCTGCCCGATGTGTAAAATGAATATTCTAAAAGCTCTAGGGATTCCGGTAAGCACGTCGCAGAGCGGCTGGTCGGGGCAGAAGGGAAACACCAGCTACTTGAGGATATCCCTAGCCCTTTGCCTGTTTGTTCCCAATCTACTCTTCTTGCCATGTGATTTATTTATTAATTGGTTTATTATGGGGAGTACAAGCTGAAATGTCTGACTCTACCTCTCTTCTGCACCCTACTTTTATTAGCAAGGAAAAGAGTGTGTATGGGGGTTCGTTGGGTGTTGGGATTTGTGTGTGTGTGGTTGCCTGCTTTGTGGAGCAGATTGTTTACTGGTGTTTTGGTGGATTTATAGATTCTTTCACATAGCTTTTGTTTGTGTTTTAAATCAGGACTGGATTTATTTTTTTAATCATGCTCTCAGTTCACATCTCAAAGCAGAAGGTCTGCAAATAAAATTTTCCCTGCTATACTAGTTGAGGACAACTAATTGGTCATTCTGGGGAGCCAAATCTTTTTTCTGTCAGATTTCTCTTAAAGTCTATCTGTAGCAAGCTCTGTACTCCTAATTCCAATTAGGGAGCATTTCTCCCAGTTACTAAACATGTGGTGAGCCACATGACACACAAGAAATTGTTAAGCTCTTTGTTATTTGGAGCATTCAGATGTGCTTAGAAGCTGCCAAAGCAACTGATCTTTCTAGGCTGCGTGTTTACATTCAGATAGGGCATATCTGCCATACAGTTTCCGAACCTCGGCTATCACAGAGATGAGGGGCTTCACCAGGAAGAAATGAGTAACTTTCCCACACTGTGCAAGGCTTGCCGTGAGATGGTGAAGTTCAATACTGAAACATAGTGATGTGTTAACAGGTGCTGTAAATACCCTCCACAGTTACAGATGGTGACGTGCCAGCTCACATATGAAAGAGCTATATAAAGTAAAACAGCTCATGTGAACACAGCTGATGCAGCCATTCCCCAAGAGTTCATTTTCATGGAGACTAGGAAGCCAAGCAGGTTGCTGCAGAAGAGGTTCCACAGCAAGTGATGAAGTATGTTTTTACTGAAGTAGGCAGCTATGTTAATCAACCTAATATAATCCAAGCTAAAAACATACAACGGGAAAAATTAAATAGAGCATTGTAGTTAGGATCACCGTTGGGCTACTTTTCTTCTAAACATGTGTATTATCTTTAGAATATTAAAAGGTGATGCAACTGTTAAATCAGTATTTGAGATGTCAGGAAAGGCCAGAATGAAGGCTGGCTCTGCCATTCAGCATCTCTGCACCTAGGCTTAAATACAGAAATTTTTCCCCAGGTTTCATGTCTCAGTTCACTAGCCTGCCAGTGAGCAGTAACCCAGCATTTGGACACCTCTTCTTCATACCCAGTATATTGTTCCATGGCCGCCTTCTGCATCATGCAGGACCACATGATATCTGCTCTCATATTGGTCCATTGACATTTTTGCCTAAGCATTTCATTAACACACTCTTCATCCAGCTTCATAATCAGGGGATATAGACAAATCAGACCTCCGCTTTTTGGAGGCTTGCAGTGAGATGTTAAGGTCTTTCCAGAAAGTTTGGTACCATTAGTATTTACATCCAGAATGCGGCTCTCACTGACTTCACTGACAGCAGCTGAAGGCTAGGCGCATCCACAGACTGTCTCTCTGTATGTCGAGGGGACGGGAAAACAGAGGCCGCTGTAAAAGCCAGACTGGCTTTTACTACGTATGAACAGCTCTGTAGTGGCAGGTATAGAACCTAATTGCTACAAATAATGAAAAGTGCCACTCAGTTTCCTCAGTCATCATTTCTCTTCTCACAGCTCCCTGTCTTATTCTCCCTGTACCACGTAGCAGAAGGGGGATCCATCCTGCCCCCCTCACTGAAAGCTTTCCGCATAGAAATAATTATACTGGGCATGTAATTAAAGATACTGCTGTAACCAACATAAACAACGGGGTCAAATTAAGATTTCAGAATCAGCCTTAGTGCTGGTCTGTCTTAACGCTAAAAATCAAGCGCTTGGATGTTAATGTTCCACTAGCAAAGTGTGTCTAGAGGATTTTATTGTTTGAATTTCTGTCAATATTTCCCTAGTTGTTCTAAGACAACAAACTGAAGACAGCCCACTCCATCATTTGGAGAAATCGTACTGGATCCCACCCGCAAGGATCATCAGTTAGGTTCATGAAGGGAGAGCTGCATGCTAGAGCCTTACCCCTTGAGGTGACTTACAGTAGGAGCTGTTGTCCGTGGGAACTGGGAGCAGATGGTAGCCTCCATGTCAGGGGTTTCCTGTGGCTGACAGCAAAGGAAGTGGGAGTCTAAGAGCATCTGGTAGCTTGGGGGTTAAAAATGCCTTTATTGCAATCAGTTGCTCTTCATCCTCTGTTTTCTCTGCCTTCTCTTTCTAAAATATGCCTCGACTCCTGCTTCTCCCTCTCCTACCTCATTCCCTTTCCTGCTTCTCCTCTACATAACCCCTCCTGCCCCATCTTTATCCTTGTGAGCTCCTGCCTCCTACGCCTCGTGCTCCCTGCTCAGCTTGCAGGACCTGCTCTCCACCCACACAGAAATTGTGTGTCCTCACCCTTCCCTCTGCCTGGCATCAGCTGAGGGCAGTCCAGGGTGGGCATCGGTCCTGTGGGTGCTTTCTGGTGCCACTGTGAGCTTGCAGGCACCATGCAAAGCCCTTTTCTTTTTGGAGAGCGTAGTTGTCGGTCCCAAGTAAGCCACCAGTCTCTATCAGCACGCATGAATTGATATTTTCAGAGGCTCGTAACTTAGCCAGATGTCAGTAGCCTGTTGTGGGAAAGGACATTTCCCTGGAAGAAGCTGTAAAGCTCTAGGGGTTCTCAGTTGAGAGGTGGCAAACACTTCTGTAGAGTGGATAAAACAAAACACTATTCGCTAATCACATTCTTGAGTCTTGCTGAGCCATCTTAGCTGAAATTTCCCACACAGGAAAGCAGCCTTAGGCAAGCAGCATGGGAGACTTGAGCGCAAATTTGCTAAAGTCCTTTTGCAGGCTTTTACAATGGGAGGAATGAGGAAAGCTAACCATAGGCAAGGCCAATATGGTTTTTTTTCCTGCCAGCTGCATGTTTGTCCTATGGTTGTTATTAAAGAGCTGGCTTGTGTGATTGTGGTTATATTGTGCTTCATTTAGCAGGAAGACTCGGGATTTTCCAGGAAATGATTGGTTAAACCCCATATATCTAAATTGTTCAATCAGTTCACATCTAAACTCTCCATGTACTTTGTAACAGAGATTTTAAATAATATCTGCCCTAAAACCAGATTCCCCAGGCTGCCATGAGGCACCAAAGTGACTGCATTCGTTTTCATGGTAGGTGAGCATCCTAACATCTCCGCTTTTCACCATGGTTCTCTGCAAATCCGGAGGATTATTAACGATCTGTCAGCAAACTCTTGGCATAACCTTTTCCACTGTCTCTTTGCTGGTGAATTCAGCTCAGACTATACCTCTTTTGGCTATAATATTTGAAGTGAATTATTAGTGAAAGTGTCTTTCACTTTCAAAGAGCTACATTGCTATTGGGATGATTGTATCACATAAAATAGTTTCCCTCTGCTTCTCCCCCTTTTCTGCAAATATCTGCTGGATATGCAGACAGCTGCAATTTTGGCAGCAGATTGGATGACTTGAAGCTATTCACTAAGAGCCTTAGCCAAGTCCTCAGAAGTCAATACAAAGCGTTCCCTTGACTTTAGTGGAATTGTGCCCTCAAAGCACTTACATGCAGGGAATGAGTGAAACCAATATAATTAAACTTAGCAAATGTATCTGGGTCACTCTGACAGCAGAAGCTATAATGTACTTTTTTTGATCAGTATTTCATATCATTAGTTTTATAGTATGCTGCTTAGTTTGGGGTATTTTTTCCAACTAAAATGATTCAGGAGTAAAGGGATTCATTATATCGAGCAATGCTATTTTTGCATCTTTAATATTTGGTTTGGCTTTCAATTATAATCCCCCATTTTTAAAGGTTTAAAATTTAGTGATAAAACCCCACTCTAGGAATAACTGGAATCAGAGCAAAGGACAGACAACTGGTCCCCTGAAAAAAAATGTGAAATAGTTTTTCCTAGAGTAGAAAAGAAAAAACAGCCTTTTTTCTTTAAGATACACTGCCATCAAAGCCAAATTTAAGTTAAAAATGAAATGCTGAAAGCATTTGTTACACCAGCTAAGAGTGAGGGAAAGAGTCATAGATCTGAGGAATAATTTTTGGATCCAAGCCCTACAGATAAATGATTGGTGTTTCACTTAGAAAAGTACAGGTTCAATGAGTTTCATTAAAACCTGGTATAGCCGAATGTGCCTTTATCACACTTCTGAGGAGCGCTCTCTGCTTGTGGATTAGCCTGGAGCCAGACGATGACAACTCTAATTTTCATCTGAAACTTCAGTTTGTGGATACATGTCACCTGAGGATTGTTTAAAATGCCTACCTTTTTCATTAGGAACATTTGTGAAAAGATATTTATGAGGTGGCAACAATCAGACAGGGAATGTATGGGAAAAGAGAAAACATGCTAAGTTCCTGGTTCTGCAAAAAATGTAAGCATATGGTAACCTCCTATGCCTGAGTTCAAAGGGATTACTCTTGTGCTTAAAGCTAAGCCTCTGTTTAAGTCTTTGCTGTATCATATTTTGCTTCATTTCTAGGGGCCTGCTGTTGGAGATCGGCAGGTAGTGAGATTTTTAAAAATGCAGGTGAGATAACTAAGCGTAGCAAAAGTCAGATCCTCAGAGTACACGTCCTCTGACTTCAGCCATCCAGACACTGCATTTCCAATCTAGCAGCTGAAGCCTCATCTCTGCTCAGTGCTGAGCAGTGGAAGGCAGAGGGGGGTAGTTCATACCACTGACCTTAGGGTAGGATGAATCACACAGCGAAACTGTCTCAAACTGTTGAAGTTAGAGGAAACCTAAGTGACTGATCCAGATGAGCTGTCTGACTCCTGGACAATAAAGATAAATGGGAACAACTTAACTGTATGTTTCTGAGCTTAACAAGGTATCTGCGTAATTGTAGCTCAACCTTGCTATGTCCCTCTGTCGTTTGGGAAGCTTTGCACCCCGACACACAGCATCCTCATTTCTAAATTAGCCTTGGTTTTGTTACAGTATGTTAAAACTTCAAAACCCAGTTCTTGAAATAGTTATGCAAACAATTTTTCTCCATGCCTTGGGGAAAACTAGACCTGGTTCTATGGGCAAATGGTGCAACAATCTGTTTCCTCTTAGAGGAAAAAGAGGGTTTTTTTACTCGTGTTTGTCACCGGTGTTTATGGGGACCTCCATAGAAATCACTGCTGTATGAATGGGAGCATCAGGCTTGTAACAGGCCCAGAGAAATCAGGGGTGTAAACTAGTCTTGGATATAGTGTCTCTGGACAAACAATCCTCTTTGCCGCCCAGTGCCCACTTGAAGACTCAGTGCTCTTTGTGAACAGGCGCTCAGTGCTAAGGATACTGTGTAAAAGGTAGGCACCACAACCCCCCTCGTTGCTCCCCTATGAGGTCAGTGGAAAGGCAGACACTTGACTTGAAGAGCTTGGCTCGTTCTGGAGGTGTTAGGGCGTTCGCTATATAGCTGCAAGAGAGAGGTGTCTAAATTCCCCAGAACTGGGTTCCATCCTTGGTCTCTCTGAATCAGAAAGCAAGAAAGCCTATGGATCGAATAATACTCTTCAAATACCCATTATTGCTTGTTTGTTTCTTTTCTCCTAATTTTATTTTGTAGGAAATACAGCATTAGCAAAGGAAAAGATCTTTTGATGCTAAAAAATTGTCTTATAAGCAGCCTTAGCTTCTGTTTTTGGACCCCACACATAATGCGCCCACAGGCAGTTCCCTTGATTCCTGTTCCTGAAAGCTCTGATATTGGCTCTATAAAATACATATTTAGGGAAAGGATAATCATTCCCCTTCAGCTACTGTCTCTGTTTACATTTGTAATCTGACTCAGCAATCTGCCTATGTTAAGCAGATCATATCAATGAGTGACTTACTTTTTAAATGTGCACTCTCCCAAACTTTTTAAAAGTATAAGTAAGAATGTTTAGAGATTGTAGGTCACACAGTTTAATACTGAATATTTCCAATGCATACTTTGGGTCTCTCTTGCAACAGATTGTATTAAGAAGTTTTAAGTGCATGAAAACAAACTGTGCGTGTTTATTCATCATATGTTGCCATTTTCAGTACTGAAAGTGAAAAGCCCTAAAGAAGTGGGAACAGGGAAATTGAATCTTTTTATCAAGTAAAAGCTCAATTTTCTTCTTTTTCTTCCCATTAGCCAAATGCAGATTGCATGGATGATATACCTCCAGACTTGGAAGCATCCATAGGAGGACCGCCAACTAACCAGATAACGGGAGCCAGCGATATAACAGTGAACGAGAGCTCTGTAGCCCTGGATCCCCCGGTGCGGACTGTGGGAGTACTACAAGTCATCCAAGACGTAGACTCCTTTCCCCAGGTTGGGGAGGGTAACTTCACAACAAGCAGTAAGTTCCTCTTTCTGGCAGAATTTGCACTGAAATAAATGTTTAGAAACCCAAATCACAAACCCATCTCTAGTGTGGGAAAAATTACCTTTGAGGGCTTTTTCACTGGAGCAATGGCCTTACTGTAAGCCCAGCGGAAATCTACAGGGTAAGTAAATTTAAATATCATGTTGCTCTGCTGTACTGCAAACAATTCCAGCCTGTGTGCAAATCAGCATGTTGAACAGCAAACTCTCTCCCTGCATAGAAAAAGCTATTTCAGTCAACAATATAAACTTATGGTCATGTTCAGATACTGTTTATAGTAAGTGATTCCATTCACCATGATAACCCGCCATGTATCACCTGGCTTCTTTGTGAAGCAGTTTGGTGCATGTCCTTTGACTTGCCTGTCCTCGCTGGGCTACATGTTATTATGTGGAATTTATTCTTACCTGCATCTCATAAAATAAATAGTGAACGCGACAATCACTTTTACTGCCTTCAGTCAAGAAAAAAAGGATGTTGAATTCTGGTTTTGCTTTTCCTTTATCTTCTTACATCAAGTGAAGCTCATCTGGTTATTGACTTGTACTTGAACTTCTCATTTCGGAAGGATTGATGGTCAGAGTTCCTGTACTTGAAAACTTTAGCCTAGTGAAATAATGCTATCAATTGGTCAAAAAAAGGAGAATTTTGGATGCTTTCAATGTGTTTAGTTTTCACTTGTTTAAGGGGGCACCATTTGAACCAGTAGCTCTCAAAATGTCTGCATGTGTTTCTTCCTAAAAATGATGTTCTCTGTTGAAAATCTACTTCTGACAGTTTAAAAGGAATGTTGTCAGCTGTTTTGAGTGAGGAGTGTACTAGTCTAAAATTCTAATTTTTAGGTAAAATAGCAGATCAGTAGAAAATACATATCTGTTTGATACCAGTTGGTTATTAGTATTGACAAGACTATTGTAGAAAATCATCAGATATACTTGAAGGGAGGTAGAAGAATGTGATAAAATACAGGTTTGTGTATGGAGTCAGCATAGGTCCTGGAAAAAATTATACATTTTCAACCATTTCTAGGTACTACTATGGGCCTGGGCATGAAAAAGAAAGCAAGTAATAATATGATTTGTAAAAGGTAGGAGAGAGATGAGGGGACTAGGCTGAAATTATTTTCCATTAGTCTCCTTACTCCATGGAGAGACTTGATAATCACATTTTCCCCGATATTGCAGCCAGTGTCATGGCAGTGAAAATAACTTCTGGAAACACTGGACTTGCAAGCTTAGCCACAAGTGACCCAGAAGTGGATTTTTAAGTTCTCCCTTTGTGGATTAGGTACTGGTTTCAGGTTTGGTCTTTTTATGGTCCAAATCTTGGATCCACTAAGGGGTGAGCAGCAAGGTTATAGGCCCAGCTGTCATCCATGGCCAGCCTGTCAGCTGGTAGCATACAATGTTCTCGAGCCTCCTTGAGTGCTGGCAAGAGCTGTTCAAAACGAGATGTTATTTTGTTCCTTCCAGTAATTGTTTTGAAATGCATTCGAGGCTGATTTAAACCATGAAGGAAAGATTTTTCTTGTAACTAAAGACTGGGCTAGATGCTGGTCTCAGCTGTACCCTCTTAACACTGCTGAAGTGAGTAGCTCCTCTGGCAGATAATTATCCGTGCTGGTTGCTCTTTACAAGAAGTTGAGAAGGAAGGCTGTTTCCTTTACACCCAGAGCTGCATGGGACATGCCGAGAAGAGCCGGCAGCCTGGTGCAAAGCCCAGCACGAGGGGTAGTCTGTGCTTTTCATCCCAGGATCTTGGCACACTGAGAAGCGATTGTTCTGCTTTTTCATCAGGATAACAATGGTGTTGAGGCAGCCAGGGAGCACAGGAGCTCAGTAACTCTCCAGCCACTCTCTTCCCCTCCAGTTTTGTTTCCAGAGTCTGTGGAAGGATCGGTGTCAGTCCAAACACATTTGTTCTTCATTTTCCAAGTTGCTGGATAAGTAACTGGGTGAAAAACTTGCAGGGCCTGCAGAGAAGCTTGATTTTTGCCTTGGTGCCTACTGTTTTTCTCCTTACCTTTAATAACATTGGGCACTAGACACTAACATTGGGAAATCCTGAGGGCTGACAGTAGAGCCCACGAACAAGGAACTCACACCAAGATCAGTGGGTCTGTCCAAGCACATGGGTAGTGTGGCAGCAAACCATGGAGCTTCAGGAGATCTCCATCACCTGAAGGGGCTGCCCATGTGGTCTGGGGAAGGACTGTGACAAGGGTTTTTCCCTGGTTATTTGAGCGGGAGGGCAAACTGGCAGATGGCCTGAGCTCTGTGAAGGTTGTGAGCCTCGCACCATCACAGAGGTGGCTGGGGACCCACTGCTAAAAAGAGACCTTTCCAGTTGTTTTTTGAGGAAAGAGGAGTCCTGAGAAAAACTCAAAGGACCTTGGGAGCTTCCAAACCCTGCTGTGTGCCTGCCGACACCGCACCTGTGACATTAAACCAGGGAACTCTGGTTTAATGCTTGGTTAGCTGTTGTCCCTCACCCATCACTGATAATGTAGACATGAATCTTTATCTGGATTTCTCATCTCAAAGTGGAATACAATATTTGAATATTAGTCAGTGGTAGATGTGCAAGTTTACATGCTCTCATCACCACATCCAAAGTGGTGCAATTTGCAGTAGTTCCTGGAAACTGAGTCATTTGGTCCCGTTTTGCAGAGAGATGCAGCAAAGAGGAGGTCTTTGGTTAGGAATTAGAGGCTGAGTTCCAGCAGTGATGGGAATTTGTCCCTCCAGCTGCCTTATGTGGATTTGGGGTGTTCAGGCACTCTGAAGGGCAGAACTTTGCATCTTAAGCAGCCTGAAATCTTAAGCCAGTGAAAGGACAACATCCAGTTGTGGTATGAAAGCAAATGCTAACTAAATCAGAGGGTGACTGTAGGCTAAATAACTGGGTCATAGCTGTCATATAGATGGGGCTTTATAGGCATTGTGTCTGTTTATTGTGTTCAGGCATTGTCTTTCTCATTTCCAGAATCCTCATGGTTACACAACTGCAGGGCTTGCTGAGCGTGCCCTTTCTGTGAACTAGCCTGCCTGGGAATTTGTAAGTGATGACGCTGATTGCTCCTAGGAGTCTTTGCTGAAGTTGCTAGGTTCTGGCCTCTTTATATAGCATTAGTGACGGGAGCATACTCCAAGGCTTGAATATGTGCTAGAAATTTTTCTTCCTCTTGTTGAATTTGTGCAGACTGTCTCCAGTGCAGTCTTGACGTGGCACCCTGTATGCAGTACCACAAGTCCTTGCATCCCTCCTTATTCCTGGCAAAGTTCAGTGGTCCAGGACGTAAAGGACTTGCTGCCTTCTTTCCACCCACTTCTGCAATATTTTTTGCTTAATTGTGGTTGTATCCTTTTTGTTTGTTGATTAATCATTCTGGTATTGTTGTGTTGGTTTGGGTTTAATTTCCCTTTCTGTGTTTCCAGTGAGCATTCAGAGCCAGAAGAGCTCCCACAGTGTGTCTGGAGGGAGGGTATTTCCAGAGTACTGTTCACATCGGGTGAAATTCTGTCTCCATTGAAATCTGGTGGCAAAGCTCCCCACCTACTTCAGTTGGGCCAGATTTTCATTTCTGGAACTGGGCCAGTGCTTTTCTTTTTACTTCTGTGTGTGTTCAGCAGACATTTCCTCTTCTCTCCCTCCCTTTTTTTCCCCATGCTCTTGAATAGATAATGTCTTCCATGGGACCCTGGTCAATGTAGTGTACTGTGAACATCTGGATGGGACTTCATTTGGGGACCTGTCCCTAGGGTTCCTTGCTAAACCAAGCATCTCTTCTGTAGTAGCACTGATCACTTAAAAATGGACCAGCAGTTTCTCTCAGCTGGCTTCTACCAAGATCCAAGCCTTCATCAAGTCCCTTGGGTGTATATACAGCCCAAAGTCTGTTCAGTATTTAGTTTTAGTGACGGTTTGCTCTCTGTGGTGGGATTTTGTGCAGGATCCTGGGACAGTATTTTGTAATGTGATATTTCTGTAATCAGTTGCTGAAAATGAATGGATGGAAAAGCTTAAAAACTGGTGTTGGGGGAAAAAAAAGGGTGGGGGGATGAAAAAATTGTGTGAAAGTCATAAAAGTTCATCTTAGCTGAGTTTCCTGCTTTGACCCTATGACTTTTCAGCTCTCCAGAGGGCATGAAAGAAGATAAGCTAAGGAATTTTTTTACACAAGAATGCATCATAGTAATCTGTGTTGCCTAATTTTTAGCAGGGAGTTATGCAAAATGCTAACATCTTTGGAAATTTTACCGCAGGTGCTCTACCTTCTCTACAGATGATGTCAGTGTGAGCTGGGCTTGGCTAAGATTTGAACTTGAAGAAGCTCTAAGCTACACCAGCTTTGGAGGAGTGGAAGGTGGATTTGGGATTCAAGGAGGACATTGCAATATTCTTTGGGTCAGGCTCAGCTGGGATTGAATGATATGGTTTGAAAAAGGTAGTTCGCTGGGAAAGTAGCATCTAGATATTCTAAAGGTTGTATGGTGACACTTGCAGGGGAAAAAGTAGTTACTAATTTTTTTCCATCTTTTATAGCATCCATGGTCATCCATCTTCCTCAGCCCATGTGGCACTTGCTAATTTCTGCACTAGATAAAGTGCACTGCCTGAGTCTTTGCTCTCTGTTGGTAAATACCTCTAGTTTTTCAATTTAGACAAGCTTTTATATTCTCTTCAGCAGGATGTCTCGTCGCATTGCATAAGACCTCAGAAATCCCACCAGCACTGTCTCTGTAGTTGGAGGAAGAGCCATAAATAATTCTGCTGCAGACATGGGCAAGAGTTTTAGTGTGAAAACCTACAAACTCTCCCCCAAGGTGTAATATCACCTGCAAAGTCCACCGAGTTTGGTGGGCTGTACAGCAGTGTGGGCAGTCTAGAGAATACTGGCAGTTCCTTTTCTGCCTCTCATTTTGTTCTTTCCATAAAACCCTGTCAACGTATAGCTCATCATGACTGTTAGGACACTTTCAAGTCTCTTTGATAGCACTTCATTAAATCTATTAATATAACTTCTCAAGTAATTATTTTGATCTGTGTATGTCTAAAATGTCTTTGAGAATAATAACCAGCCTTTGGAAGTGAATGAAAGTGCATGATAAGAATCTGATCCACCACTTGACTGTTCCTCCTTGCTGTTAATAGGGGGGTCTTTTGGTAGAATGTGAAGGGGGAGAGAAAAGGTGGAAAAACTCCCTAGACAGCAGTTAATATGGAAAGTTATTAACAGTTGCATTAGCACCTAACACTGTCCTGGAGACAGAATACTGATGGGACCTAGTTAAAGATTGAGCAAATTGGATCCCATGTGCCTGGAGTATGACATAAGTCCTGGTGGCTCTATTAAAAGCCTGTGCGGATGTTGCACTAAATAGTTATCATGGACTGAAAATTCCAGTGAGCTGAGGTCCTGGATTCGTTTTGAGACTCAAACCAGTGCCAGCATAGCATTGGTGGTTTGAAAGGCCAGCAGTGGTTTGAAAGAGTTGCCAAGTGAAACCTAACTGGCACTAAAAATGTTCTCTGGATTATTACATACACCTACAAGACTCCGGCCAGGCTCTGTGAATGGACAGTGAAGTTTTCCTGTTATAAAATTGCTCTTCCTTTCCATATGTTAAGATGTGAAATACAGACAAAGTGTTTCTGTACAGCACATCACACAAAGGGATGTACAAAAATGCTGTGAAACAAGGAGCAAATCTAAAGTCTGATTATTTTTTGTTTGTTTGTTTTCTGTTTCACATCTGCTATGTACGTTGACATTGTGTACAGAGCAAGGATGAAACCATCGGTTCCCGAATCCCCCTCCGTCCCTGCAGACACACTGAGCTGCGCGTATGGCCCCATCGGGAGGCATGCTAGGTACATGTGGTAGTCTGGCCTAACCTAGGGTGCAGATCTTAAGAAACTTGCTTAATAATTTACTCTAGGGAGAGACTCAGAAGAAAATTCTCTCCTTCAGTAGTGGAAGCTCCACTTAGAAGTCTGTTTCTATGTATAAATGCTGTGGCAGTTACTGTCTTGCCTCTCTCTTTCCCAGATTACTTGTTCCTGCTTCCGTGTTGCCCTGCTGTTGCGCAGCTACCTTGTGAGCCCAATCCAGAAGCTAACCAATTTCTTGCTGGGTTGGTTTGTTTGTTTGTTTGTTTGTTTCATTTGGATCCGTTCCCTGATCCAGAAGTAGTTGTGCCAGTACAACAGGAGGTAAGAAATGTGAAGCACAAGAGAAGAGAGGGACATATAAGCCAGCTTTCACAACAGTATTGCCAAAAGCAAGCATGCTTATTTCAAGCAAAACTAGACTCTACACAGCTGTCTGTTTTGCCCAGAAACCAAGATAAACAAATAGACGAAGTGAGCATGAAGTTTCAAATCCCATTTGAATGCTCGTATCTGAGTATCCAGGCGTTTTATTAATGGTCAGTGAATATGAGAGACATAATGGATTTATTATCTATGACGATGAAATTCAGTAAGGAAAAGTGCCATTGTAAAAACTGTGGTGGCACACAAGTGTGTCCTTAGATATATCATTCCAATTGCTCTGAATGTGCATTGCATGCGTGCAGGGGAAAAGGGGATCTGAGGACTGGGATCAGTGATAACGTAGCTCATGTCTTTATACTTCACTGTCTTAAGCAAGCAGCTAGATAAAACATTGAACAAGAAAGCTTGTAAAGCAAAATGGACAAATAACGTAGAGTAAAATACAAATCTGAACTGCAGAGAGACCAGATGACTTAATACTAGCCGATCTCTTTGATTTATACTTGAGAATGCAAGCCTTGCCTTGCAGGAGATGTTCAGCATCTTGCATACAATCTGCTTGATTGTTTAGGACTCATTCTCACATCTCTAATGTCTGTGGAGTTTTTATTCTCATCAGTTTTTACACAAAAGCCTGCACTGAAATCGTCAGGAAGTGCTGTTTAAGATACAGTGTGCTACTGTGATTCTGAATTTTTTTTTCTGACCAACTCAGGAACAAAGACAAATGGGAAACGCAAGGATCCGGCTTGGATCAGCACCTGAAAGTAAAAATTAACAAGACTGAGCAACAGCTCTCTAGCCAGGCAGGCAGAGGAAAGGCAGGATTCCAGAGTCAGAGCTGCTGGTTGCTGGCACTATTTCAGACAGATAAGCCATGCAAAAGTAATGCTCACCTGTACTGTGCAGACCCCAGAGACCCCTACCAGGGTCAGGCTCTGCTGTACCAGTCGTATGCACAGATAGTAACGGATGGGACCCACTTCTGAAACATTCACAGGGAAGAGCAGTTTAGCAAGCAAACCTAATAAATTTAGTGGGAAAAGAAAGATGGTGAAGAAGCAGCTGTGCCTACGGGAGAGTAAAAACACAAGGCGCGATATAGGAGGCGCTCATAGAAAGTAGTGTCATTTCTGCAGCAGTCACCCTCGATTCTGCTTGCGCGGATGTTGTTCTGGACGCAGTGCTTTATAATGGAGTGGACATTTGCCTTAGCGCTCCCGTAGTGTCACAACCAGTTTGAAGGTGACTCAAATGAAAGAAGTAAGCCAGGTAAAAGCTCTACTGATGTACTGTTTCCAGTCATTGGAACAGTTTTTCTCCTTATTCATCTAGGCTTTGAGTCTGTGAACGTGCAAGAGAATCATTTGCACGTGGAAGGTGTCTGGTTTTGCACAAGCATTTAAAGGATCATGTGCATGCTTGCTTACACCTGTACTTCTTGTGTTGTAACCAGCACTTTTGATTTCTCAAAAAGCATGAGAGAGTTGCATTTAGAAGCAGATTAAGTGAGAGAGGTGTGTGTGCGTGTATATGTGTGTGATGCTTTTTGTATGATAGATAAATAGTCTTGCAGGAGATGTCTGTCCTGCAGGAAGCATCCAAAACTGCTCTAAGTTGTCTCCAGATTCTTGTAGGGGCAACAGCTCAGATTTCCACAGACACTTTCTAGTACTTACGATTTCAGCCCGGACAAAAAAAAAAAAAAAAATTGATATTTGCTCATAAAATACCAGTCAAGTCCTAATGTGTTTTTGAAACAGCTCTTTCTTTTGTTGTTGCTTACCTCCAACTCCAGCAGAAATTAGGGTGCTTCAGGGATCCACAGTAACCAGGTCACTTCACCTAGAAGTGAGAGTTCTCACTAAATCTTTAGTAGTTGGACTTAGATCTTTATTGTTCTGGATTTGGGCAATTTTAAGTGAATATAGTGCCTGAAACTGATGCTTTGAAACTGATAGGCCAGATGGAGAAACTGGCCTATGAGTATTTATAGAAAACATGAATGATCAGAGGAAAAGTAGGTAACAGGTCAAGCCCAACATCCGAGAGGAAATATCCAGCTACTGGCATGAGTGTTAGGAGAGGATTTTCTCCTGCCTCAGAACCTGGGGGAGACAGGAGATGTGGGTAAGCCCTCACATTTAGGGATGCTGAAAATAGGACCCACATGGTTACATTCTGGCCCAACTAGATGCTATCTTTGCCACTCCAGTGACGAGGCTGATACCCTGAGGAATATACTCAGGCTGTACTCAGCACGGTAACATCAGAGTTGCATTAATGAACATCCAGGCTTCCAAAGCGCCCAGGAGATATATGATGGAATACCTACCCAACTTGACCTTTTATTGTGTATTTTATATATATATCTTTTGCAAGTGCCACTACCTTTGACTGTTCTTTTCATTTTAACTCATATGAAGATATCTGAGGCACTCAGAGAGTAGGCAAGAACATGTGGTCTGTTGTGGCAATAATTAAACCCTATGTTAATACACATGTTAATGTGCAAAACAACTTACCTGGAGTTCTCTGTGGTGAATTTCTGCTCTGTTTGCCGCTGTCTAGGTAGCATAGTGCTGTAAGACGGTGAAAAACCATACTCCTGCAGGAAGAATGCATAGAAAACGTTCAGAACAAAGATACCCCTGGCAAAGTCAGAATATGAAAAACACTTAGCTAAAATAACTTTATTAAATCATAGCATCTCAGTTGGAAAAAAAATATCACACAAAGGAGGTTTAAAATCTGCCAGTTCCTTATGCAGGTAGTTAAATAACACGATGTTTTCAGCTGCTAATGTTTCTTTGGGAGACAGCCACCAAATGGGGTATATCAGGTATGTATGACAAACCTTGCTTCAGATTTTCCCCCATGTGCATGGGATGTTGAATTCAACTGAGATGTTGCTAAACTTTATTATTTCTTTAAAATTGCTTTTTGAAAAGGTGATGGCACTAGCAAATTGCCTTTCTGTGCATGAAAAGCTATCAGTCTGTAAGACCAAAATAGTCTCAGAGTAGGAGATTTTAGAAAAATGACCCTCTGCCAACCTGCTCTGGGAGATGTAACATGTGGTCCCAGCTACCGAGTAACCTGCAGCCTAAAGAGACACTTCAAAGGAACCAGTTTTGAAGAAAAGGTGTGATAGATTGTATTTACAGTTTTTCACCCTTAACAGTGCCTTGTTAAACTACTGTAATAGCTGCATATTCCACAGGGTGAAACAATTACATTTGTTTGCAGTAATTAATTCCTTCTGTCTCTTTTTTTTTTTAAATTAATCCTTCAGTTTTTGCCTGATTGTGACTGAAAGATGCAAGTCCGCTTCCCTTGAAAAAAAACCAAAATTTACTGTAAATTTATATGCAGCTTCTAAAAGCTCTCTTTGCAGATTAGATAAATAATGTAACAATATTTTAATTTTTATTTTTTTCTGATAGCTCCTGAAGTCTAAATATTCTTCAGAAACTGCCTGGGAACCCTCTGGAAACCACAAGTTTTCAGTGAGAGGAGTTGAAAGTGAAGAACTTGAATGGAAAAAGAAAGGCAGAATGGGTTAAAACTGAACTTAATGTCACAAAATTTTTACTCTAACTTTACAGTAGTGTTTCTAAGGGAAATAATAATGACCCAGTGCAAAGGCATTTACATTTTTGAAGTGTTATGGGTGGTTTCCAGATTTTCAGAGAGCTTTTTGTTATTTTTACTTTTCCAGGTACGTATTGGTGCACAAGGTAGTATCTCTTTCTTCTGCCTCTCTGAAGAGTGTGAATGCTCAGAACTCAAAAGAAGGTGGAACGGGAGTATATATTCACTGAAAAGATTGAAATATAGTCAAAACATTTTAATGCAGAGAAACAGTGTTTTAAAATTACTCTGTTCCAATTGAGCATTGCGTGTAGAGTGGTAGGGAGGTCTTGATGGTAGTGGTGATGTCCAAGTGACCTGATGAACATATTTTCTAGTAAAATTCCAGCTGTAATTTGTTGAAACTTATGTTGACCTTTCCCCTCTGCTAGTCTGAGAAGAAACTCTGGAAATGGATGTCTTGGTCTTGGCCGTTCTCATGTTCTCGTGAGCATTTCAGCAAGAGTCCCTGATAAAAGCAGTGGCTTGGAGGGGATTTTCTGATGCTAGAAGTTGTTCACTTGAAACTGGATTGTGACTGCAAGCTTATTTGAAAGGAAATGCTAAATGGCCCTGTGTTTATAGAGCCTAAGACTAGTTTCTATTGATGTCCCTACTGAGTTTCCAACTGAGATGCCCTTTAGGCACTTTTAGTGGCCTTTAGGTAGGATTGAGGTCCCTCTTTAGGGTTAGCCTTGCTGTTTGTTGTCCTGGTTGCCCCTCTCAGGGTTTTAATTGTCGCATCTAGCATTTTGTAAGCAAGTAAACAGAGCTCACTTGTTTGTGCTGTTACTTGTGTGAACCACGAGCAAGGAAAGCAAAAGGAGGTAGTTAAATAACAAGGGAGCGGGCTTCTGCTCTTGCTTTAGGTTGGTGAGACAAAACTGTCGGTTTCCTATCTCAGGTCAAGGAGTTGGGTCAAGTAAGACTGTGCTATTTTCTTTTTCATAAAGGCTCGTTTTCAGCAGAAAGGGAGACAGGCAGGAAGGAGACAGGGGATCAGAGGGAGACACATTAAATTAATTTGTAATCTTTAACTCAAAATGCTTGTTAGTTTCATTTCAGTTTTTGCAAAGGCTGATTTTTTTTTTTTCTTCTTTATGTAAGGCATTTTTATAAATGTATTTTCAGACAAGATTTGAATGCAGCAGGCCTGGTCTGGCAGATCAAAGATTTGGTTTTTGATGGCAAAAAACCCAAAAATGTTGAGCTATTGCAGCATTGCCAAAGAAATGTTTCAATTAAAAGGAGATTGGCGTTTAAAATTTCTTAAATGAACATAACAAGAGATAAACTGTTGACCTTTTTCTTTATGAATGCTTTTCTCGATTGTTGTTCTGTACTCATGTGTTTCTCTGTGAATGTGCATTAATATACACAGCCTAGCTTGTTAGAATTTTATCTGGTGCGCTAACCCCACTGCAAGAAACAATAACATTTTGGACATTTCCGTTCCAAATAGACAGTGGTTCTGTATACCTCCTACTCATGTTTTAATCTTCATTTTATATGCTTGTGATGAGTTTTAAATGTGTTTATTTTTCTTTCCTATAGAATGCTTTTTTTTACATCAAAAATATCGCTAAATCCTTTAAGCAAACTGTGAAAGCAACCTAAAGGAGATCCAAAGGACATTTAAGAGGTTTTATTTTTCCAAAAAGAAAACGTTTTGATACAGTCTCTAGTTTGGGTTGGGTTGGGGTTTTTTTTCTGATTTCTAAACTAACAAAAAGAGCCACATTTCTCATAAAAACAACTATGCATAGATGGATTAAATCTTTTTTTTTTTTTGCTTAAGTTTGTAGGAAGTCCTGGGAAATGTTCGTGCTGGAAACCATGGGCTGTTTCTGGCTGCGTGGTTCTACTCTGCTTTTCCTGGTAGTACTCAGTCACAGTTATACAAGATTTTTAGATTGCACCAGTGCTGACAATGTCATATCCCACCTGCCAATCCATAAATGTCAGCAGCACTTGGAGTCATTTTGCACCCTGTGCAAATGTCGACCCACAGCCTGGCACAAAGTCCCTCCTGCTTACAACTGCCCAGTAGCACACAAGGACCTTCCTGGTACACAGACCATCCAAATAGTGGGAAGCTCCCTTTTTAGGATGTCTTAAGTACAAAAGTTTACATTTTGATAGGGACGTTTCTGTTTGTGGCCATGGTCAGATTCGCTTCTCAATCAGAGAACCGGCCACAACTGTAGGTAGAAAATGTTACAGACAGTGAAACTCTTGAGTAGACTGCAGGGAAGATCGAGATGGAATAATTCCTGTTCAAAACCTGCATAATTACACTGGAATGTAAAATATCTTGCAAGGTTTGGTAGGCTTGTGAGGCTTAAGAGAAAGGAGCGTTAGCAGCTGAACTCATCTGTCATCATAGGATGTAAAAAAAAAAAAGTTAAAAAAAGTTAAATCTCTGTGGGTTGGTGTTCCATAAAGGGTTCTTTTGAAAACGAGGTATTATAGCTTTTAACTGACATCCGGCTGTGGTTCTGCTTTTAACTGACATCCGGCTGTGGTTCTGCACTGGCAAAGACATGAAGGAAGTAGCTGCGGAGCTTGTACAGTGAATGATGCTAATTGCTAGCAAATCTGAAAGGGATTATATCGTGCAGCCACTACAATAGTGGAGAGTAGACTCAACTACCCAGGACATCCCTTCCAGTGCAAGTCTCCTAAGGCTTTCTCTTTAAGTAAAGAGAAATACTTCATCTGTTAAAGAAATTGTTCTACTGAAGCTATTTTGAAGCATCGTTTCTGCATTATCCACCCTTTCTTGCTGTTGCTTCAAAACATCGTCACTTAGACTCCAGAGAAGATTAAAAATCTGAAAACAGTGAAGCATTTCAGGTTACTTATTTTAAAGGAGACATTTATGGTAGCTCCAGCAGTTGGTAGTAACTCATCTTAAGTGTTTGCCAGTGCTCAGTGAAGGTCAGGGCTGTCCTTTCTGTGTGTATATGAGGGAGGATCAGACACCAAGTACCTACCTGAATGCAGGGCACTAGAAATTAAGTGTACACTCTTTTGAATTAGGGTAAAATTTCCTTATGTAAAAATTCTGCAAAACTGGATATTAAAGAAAGCTTCCTTGCAGAATTTTTAAATTATCCTAGGGGCCTCAAAAGAGAAGTGTATGAATGCTGTAAGAAGCCTGTAGGAAGGAGATTCAAATTAGTAGAATATGTTCCTTCGAAAGCATCTAGAGTTTATTTTAAAAAGCTACTGCAATTCTAATGAAATTAAGGGGTGACACTGCAGCTTGTCACGTTATTTTTCTTCATTGCTAATGCACATATAAATCGCTGAAATTGTTTCTTCTGGTTGTTCTTATTTAATTGATCATTCTATTAATTCTTAAATGTTTTGCGTAGACATAAAAATGCCTGGCTAACCAATCGAACTGTCCCCTCCATGTATTCAGAAAAATGTCTATTTACCTATGTGCCCATCTTGGCATAGCAGAAATAGTATAGCTATAGGGTATGGCTGTAGCCATCTGTTCAGGTTCTTTCTTTGTTCCGACACATGCATCAGACCTGTCTGCAGAATATTGCACTGTTGCTGATGCCACACCATCAAGAACAACTACATATTCCAGTACCTGGTGGAGTTTGTGAAACTGAAAGCACCTGCTTTGCTTTTAAACAGGGGATTTCTTACAGAGTCACTGAGACCCCTGTACAGTTGGGGCTCTGTGATTCTGCCTTTTTTTTTTTTTTTTTTTTTGACTACAAGAGATTTCTCTACAGCTGACTTGCACTTAAATCAATCTTTATCTTTTGAACTACAGTAAGTAGATAAGCCATGGCCTATGACAAAATATGTAATTAAGCTAATTCAAATCGGGTTAGACAGCCCTGTAAACTTCAAGAACATACTTTCTCTGGGTTGTTGTCCTGTTTCTGTCATGTATTCTCTGGTTTTATGGACTTGTGACAATTGATCTTTAACCTAAGCAGTGTACTTTGGTCAAATGTCTCCGTTTTTTGGGAGCATGTACCTGCCAGTCCTGTAGGAGCATGAGCATGTGGCAGGAGACTAGAAATGGTCAAATCCTGCAAGTTCACATGTGGATGGTGGAAGGCAAGACATTGATTTCACTGTGAGGTGTCAGAAAAGAGAGTGTGGCATAGAATGTTATGGTCTCTGCACATGTCTGTGGTTTTTGGGCAGCCCTTGGCTAGCACAGAGGATGCTAAGGCAGTGTGGATGGGTGACCACTGAACGCCATGCTAATCTGCCCAGACCTGGCAGGCATGGTGGTCCCACAGCTGTTCCCTGCTTCAGGCATCAGAGCTGTTGCTGCAACAGAGCCAGGCCCATTCTCAGGCGTGTTGTTTCCTTCCATGGAACAAAAAGGAAGACTGATTTCCCCTTAAGGTAAAAGTTACACTGTTAAAAGTTGTATTTTGCTAGTGGCAGCAGTAAAAATGAGATACCTGATACGTGAGTTCCTCTACCACCGCTGTAGGATTTTCCTCTTTTGGCTTCATTACTGTGTGCATTTTTTTCCTATCTAATCAGATGGGTGAAATTTTTATTATGGACATTTCTAATGGAATTAAATTTCAGCCCAGCATCACCATCACCAGCATGCATTGTGAGGACGGGGATCCTAGCAACATGCACAAAACTCAATAGCCCAGGAAGAGCTGGGCTGATGACTTGCCCCTTGATCCTGGAAATGTCCTGGAGATCTCAGGTGCAGCCCAGTGTCAGCAGCATTGGAAAGGAAGGCAGAACCATGTGTGAGAGAGAGAGAGGGAGAGAAGATACACATGCACTTTATTCCAGTAATTCCACCACTGTTGAGCTTTTCAGCCACCTCCTTGTGCATTTTGTCATTAAATCCTCTAATATATGCACAGGCATTTTTGTGACGCCTTTGCACAAGGATGTTCTTGAAAGTTCAGTATATGATTCCTCAATACTGTGCTTTGCTAGTGACCTAGGTTTTTTGAAAGCTTATGCAGTAAAAGGTATTTAAAGAGATAGATTTGAAAATCATGCACATGCTGCCATGACAAACTCAGCCAGACTAACGTGAGCTTTTCCAACCCCCTCATTCAAAAATTAACAGGAGTTGTCTTTAAAGCAAGCTGTTGTTTTCTGTTACAGCTGTGTGCTTGTAATTGAGGAAGCAGTTCGCAGTGATTAGGTAGAAATGTTTTTTTTCTGCTTGTCACGGCAGCCTACGTTTCACATCAAGTTCTGCGAATTAATTGCCCCCATGCAGATTTTCACTGGCTAGTAGCCACCTTGTACAGGAGCTAAAGTAGGAGGGAGAAGTTTCTAAGTTCCTTGGAGAAAAGCTGAAGTAATCTGAGATCTCTTACAACAGCCTAGCCAGGCCTTGCTCTACAGGTCCACTTTCGTGTCCTAGTCTCGTTGTGTGCCCTTGGTGGGTCGCTTTTCCAAGCACCAAATGCCCCTCCTCTCATTCCCCTGAGGGCCAGAGGTGGCATTCCCACTTCCCAGGAGGGCTGCGGTCCTGGGTGCCTTTGCAAGATCCACCGGTGCTGAAGCTGTTAGGCAGAGATCATAGCGATGGATTGCAGTTTCCCCCAGGCCCTGCCACGTACCGACAGACCCTGCTGAGCCTCAGCCGCCGCCCAGCCACAACTCTGGGACGGGCGCTGAGGTTGCCGCAGTGGGAAGGAGGGTGCCTGTGGATTGAGCATCCCTTTTCTCGTTCCTCCTGGCCAGGAACAGGGTGCAAAACAGAGCCGCTGTGCCGGTGGGATCAGCAGGGATCTGCAGTCCTGGGAAGGACCGATCTGAGGTGGCTTTGTGCAACTGCTTCTATCATGGAGTCCCCCAAGGAGAGGTCACAGCTCTGCAGCATGATCAGACCAGAGGAAAAGGTTTTGGAAACCACTAGCTTACATTGAGTCCTCTGGTTTAATATTATATGATGCTTAGGGGCATTGCGGTACCTCTCCAGTGTGACTGCTCTCACAGATTTGCATGGTGTCGGCCAGTACATCTCTAAATCACCCTGTGAAAGGAAGTTTCTTCCTTATGTTCCTTAAAAACAGAACAGAACCGAAGTTTCTCTTACCATTACAGTCTCGCTCATTCAATCTAGCGCATTATGTGTCTGAGTCAGGGTGTAATTTCCTTCTCCTTTCAGGCTTGCAGGAAGCAGAGCACACTGCTGACACGGGTTTTTAAAATATAAATAAGAAAGTTTGGTCACAATAGCAGTCACCAGTATAGTCCATGGAAACTGAGATGCATGCAATTAAATTGTGTGATTATACTTCTTGGATATAAAAAGTCTCTTTATTATGACAGCCTGCCAATAGGCCATATAACATGCTAGTACACATAGCATTTTACTCTACTTTTGTCACATACCTGCTATCCCTTCAGATTTTTAAAAGGCTGGCAGTGTGGTTAAAGGTGTATGTTCACTGCTCAAAGGGTATACGTGTCTCCGCACTTGTCACCTTGGCTACTGCAAGAATCCTTGCAATATCCCTTACACACCATTAACATGACAAAAAATGATCATTTTTAACTTTATTGCTTAATGCTATTTGTTTTGCAGTAACACCAAGGAGCCCTGGTCATTTAGCAGCTGCTTAGAAAACCAAGTAAAAAAGCAGTCCCCGTGCCACACCTGACGTTTTAGACGTGTGACATCATGGTCCTGCAGATGTTGAATGCAAGAGGGGGGTGTCCCTTCCTTTCTTTCTTTCTGTATGCTTCTTTCCTGAAGTTGGCTGCAGAACTCGCCTTGCAACTGAGCCAGCCTCTTCAGCTGCTAGCCTAGCAAAAAACATTTCCAAGGTAGTGTGCAGGCTTTTTTTCAAGTTAAGTCAACTCCCTGGCCAATCAAAGGAATAACAGAGCTGACTTAGGATGGGTGGCAGGAGGGTGAGCTGGAGCAGAGGAGCCGCGCTTCCACTTCTTGGAGCTCTCATGCTGTCGGTACACGGAACTGTACTTCAGCTCAGTCAGAAAGTTGGTCTGCATACAGAGAAATTAAATGGAAGAATAATAGAAATGATCAGAGAATAATACCTGCGCATGAAGCGTTTGTAGCAGTGCACGATAATAGTGGGTTTAGTTCAGTCTGGGCCTAAGAGACTTTTTTTGTGCGTGAATTTGGTGAAGAGTTGAATTGGACTTTTTGTTTAACATGAAATGGAAACTTAATGTTTCTTAGGATTCTTAGAGTGGTGGAGGAAGTGGCAGGTAAATTCTTTCAGAATTAAAGATCTTTGACTATTTAATGTATTACCAAAGGTAGCTAAGGTACTTGAGAATCAAAACTGTCATGTAGTTACAGCCCCGTGCTTCAGTATTTTTGAATCTTTTCCTTTTTTATGGGAGATCTCATTTTCTGATTTTCAATCAAATTCATGAATAATTTTGCATGTTCTAAATAATAATCATTTCTACCAGGCTGTACATTGAATGAAATGCATTCAAATTTATTTCTGAAACTTACTGTGGGCATCAGAAGAACGTGCTGTCCTGACCAGAGGTGCATCTGGTGCAATATTTGGGCGCTGAGGATGGCCAGTGGTGAATGGTAAGGAGGGTGTGCAGCAGCATCCCACTGTCGTTCCCCTGTTCCAGGTGGTGGGAAGGCTCGAAGGGAGAAAGGAAAAGCAGCTCTGCAAAGGTTTAAGAGGCTGGGTGCCCTGTTGTGAAGGGCATAGGGTGATTCTTGTCTGGCAATCAAAGCAGGGGAGAGTGTGGGACTGAAGAATGGGGTCAGTCCAAGATGGGAGAATGTACTTTGTAGTGAATAAGACCAGATGAACTGTGGAGGACCTTGAATATGGGGAGTAGCTGATAGGAGAGCATAGAGGTCAGTGCAAGAGACCTTAGTGTGGTAACTCCATTGACTGTTCGGGTAATCTTTCTGAACATATTTTGACTGAGTTTCCAATAGGAAAGAGGAAAGACTAGTCATGGGAAGAGAGAATTATAGTGCAGTATCTAGGCCACAGAAGGAGTTTCCCTGCTGGCCCTAGGGCAGGAACATGGTGAGCATGACCCTTAAGAGTAAGGAGAAAGCAGAAAGTATACTGAAAGCAAAAATACTAGGTTTTCTTGTGTCATACTTTGCAGACGCATGTTCATTCTATCACAGAGAGGGAAGGTTGGCAGCTCCCCGCTAAGACAGCTGATCCAGAGTTCCCAAAACGTCAGCCAGCCTCTTGTAGAGATAAGACAGATCTCCAAAGTGTTGACTCGTAAGACAATGTTAATACGTGCTGTGAATTTCAAAGGCCTTGTGTTCTGATTCATGGACAAAATCCCAAGGAGCTAGTATATGCTCATTAAAGATAGATATAGATAGATGTAAAATCTAAAAATGCTTTGCTTTTCCAGCCAGTCAGGTCCAACTGTCTCCATGCAATAACATCTGGTATGTGTTCTTCCCATTTTGCTCAGCTCTCTGCAAATGTGTTTGTTATCTGATCTGTGTGTTTTATATCATATGTCCTTATTTAGACAGATTTCCCCCCCCCTTTTTTTTTTGTTTGGAGAGAGCATTTGGTTGCTGATACTTTCTACAGTGCTCATGAAAATGAGTTTATTGGTCTTGCCAAAACACAAAATGGCTTCTCGGGTAACTGATGTTAAAGCTTATTGCTTAAGTACAACATGTTCCAAATTTAGGCTTCAGAAAATTGGTTGTATCAATTTCCCATTCATTTTTTGATGCTTGACTTGAGATACTGGGATATGATTTCCAGAAGTGCTGAGTACTTCCAGCTGTAGCTGAAGTTAATAGAAGATACGCTTGGGGCATACAATGTGCAGGTTAATGCTGTAACTGAAAAATCAGATTTACGGTGTCTTAACTGTAACCCAGAATCACTGAATGCCTTGAAGGGTCGTGACTCTCCATCTCAGTAGCTCGTGTCTAGAACGATGATGATGATGACGACTACGTTACCTCTTCGTACTGCAGGATGTTTGAAGACACAGAACTATGTCTTTGGCTGTTTCCCATTAAGAGATGCTGTATGTATCTTTCTAGAGAAAGATTAAGGGAAGAAAGTTTGTTGCCTTTTCACTCAGAAGGAAGAAACCCCATAAGTTTGCTTTGGAAGGGACTCCAGTGTTTTATGTCATATCCAGGCCCATCTATCAAGTCTCACAGCTGCTTAGGGGTTTGACCCAGTTAAACACACTTTTGAAATGTTGTCTTGAATGAATCTTGCCAGGTCATGGCATTTGGTTCTTCCTGGCATGCTGATGTTTGGATATGCTTGGCAATGTGTTTCAGACATCATCTGCTTTATCATCTGGATGAAGCCGTGTTGCTGTTAGTACATTCACATAGCTCTGGCTCGTTATTTATGGAAAAGACTCTAACCTTTTCTTCCAAAAGCAGTTACCATGCTCAAGTACTCAGATAAGTCTTTCACTGATACTAGGGAACAGCAACAAAATATTTCCCCAGTACTTTGTTCTCAGCTGTAGCCAGCCAGACTTCTTCATTTTATTAGCCTCTGTGTACAAAAGGACCACATTAGTAGCAGGTTTCTTATAACCCTTTCTCCTCAAACATATTCCCACTGCTTCTTTTGCATTAGAGATTTTATAGGCAATTTTTTCCGTGTGTTTTATTTCAGTTGTTTTGTTAGTGTGGTTATGGCCCGTTCTAAAGCATTACGATTATCAAAATGATATGAAAGGCATTTGAGACTCATAAAATGATCCAATAGGAAGTATTGCCTGATTAATTTGAGAATATTTTTAAGAATCGGTAGTGCTTTAAAGAAGAGGGTCTTAGCAATAAAATAAATTTGATTGGTACTGTTGTGGAAGGAGTTGCCATTTGAGGTACTAACTTCATAGGACCACGCTCCTCCTCTTGGACTATAAGCAGCAAAGTGATGTTGTGGCAAGGCTGCAATAGGAGGGAGCAACAAACTCTGTAACGGTAAAGTGCAGACAAAGAAAAATAGAGGGCTCTGGAAATATATCTCTTTCTCTGTCATAAATGTGATGAATAGTGTTCTGTTTTTTCTGATACTGGAAACAAAATCTGAATAACACTGCTTGTGTTGGCAGTTCGCTGTGGCTTCATGCTGAACAGAATCCGTTTTGATAAAGGTCCCATATCAATGCCTCTAATGAGCCTGGAGATATTTTCTTCTCAGGTCCTCAGAGCTCTGCGAGATGGTCACATTTCTGGTTTCTTCTGGAGCAAAAAGCTTCTAGACACATCTGACCGGGGGCAATGTTTGTTTAGTAGAAGTGAGCCCCAGACTGGAATAAGATTCATGCTAACACATAAATTTTAGGTATTTGTCTAGATCTGAGAGCATACCCGTCAGCAGGTATTTTGTGTTTTGGCTTAGTTCTATCTTCAGAAAATGTAGAGTTCTGAAACGAGGTATGTTTCACAGTAGTGAGAATGTGAAATGAATAGTGAAATCAAGTCCAAGTTTTGCTGTATATTTATTGTCAAAATGAGGTTTTAGACAGAGTCCCATTGTCTGCTGTACAATTTCTGCCAGCTAAGGGTGGGATAACAACTAATAAATTTTTCATGGCATTTCATTAGATGAAGAAATCATTAATTACTCATTTCTCCTGAAAGCTGGTCATCTACCATCAAGAATGGAAGATCTGCCGAAAACAAGACTTGTTTCTTGTGATAAATGCTCAACTGTATAGCTAGGCAAATAGGTTACACCAAAGTCAATAGCATGGTAGCAGCTTTTTCTTACCCTCTGATTCCTGTGGCTCTCCTAAGATGAAGAAAACCATTTAGCAGCTGCACAGCTCTGTGCAACGGTTTAATTGTGTGTGGAGCAGGACTGAGTATGCTGAATTAGTTCACGGAGAGCTGATAATAAATGAGGGAAGGGAGACTGACTCCCAGCTGAATAGTTTATTGCTGTGGCCCATGTTTGTAATCCAGAAGAACAGGAGATTGCTGGCTTTAGTTACACTTCCAGTAGATGAATTACACACTTGGTGGCTGCTCTCATTTGGCATGTAATAATGGATACTTCTCTGCTTACTCACAAATGGGTGTAATAGCAGAGAGCTACCTGAAGATCTGGAGAAGGAAAAAAAGTTTGTCATCTTAAACCAACCTTATATGCATTCAGTGCTGACAAGCTTTTGCTGTATAACGTTTTAGTGTATTCTTATTTTTCTGCAGATTTACTGGATGCAAATGACTTGTGGACCTTTTAGCCCAATCATGGGGTACTGCAGCTTTTTCAGCTCCTTGAGCTTCAGGGAAATCTCAGCCTCTGGGGCAAGCAGGAGCAATTTTAGGAGAGCCCCATGGCACTGCCCGTGTCCTAGGGACATCAGAACACAGTGTCAGATGTGACCTCCTTGGGAGGAGCACAGTGGTGAGCAGGAGTGAGGCCTCCATGAGTGCAAAACCCACCACAGTTACATCAGCTTGTTCCTCATCCTTGAGCGGGTCGTTACAAGTTTATCTTGATTTGTGCCCATGTCTGTACGCTTACCTACACGTGGCAGATGAGTGTTTTTGTAAATGCACTTTTCACTCACTGTTGAATGCTTAGGTTCCTCCCAAGACTCTTGCAAACAGTATCAAATTCTTAGAAACCCATTGTCTGACCTTTTTCTTTTGGAATATTTATTAGTGTACAACAGCTACAGACTTACTCAAAGCGGTTAGGGGTAGCAGCAGCAGTAGGTAACTATTACTAGTGTGCAGTCTTACTGTTTTTAAAGCACAAGAGTAATTAGCTATTTTCATCCTTGTTTGAGTGCAATTAGATTCAAATATAAACATCGCTTAATGAACTTCGCAACAAGTAAGGGTTGTACCACTGTTACGAAGGCCAGTTCCATATCTGCGTGGTGATTTTCTTCCTGCATTAGCATAATTAAATTTAAAGTAAGATTGGCTTAGAGGAGTAGTTTGTTTCATTGCACCTCTCAAATGAATGTGTGTCAGGGAATATGAGTGGAAAATGTCTGGAAGTAGGCAGCGTGCTGTGGTGTATTGCGTTTCGCTGACATGAGAGGAATGTGGCAGTGAGGTCTACGGTTGCCTGCTGTAGGCACTAGCACTCAGGCTGAAAAGCAGCTTGAGATGTGCTTTTTGCTTCATTAGGCAAAAGGCTTTATGCCTGTGGCATGAAGCGCTATAAAACATGGTGGAAGTATTATAGTGTATGTTGTTAGATAGGATTGCCAGTCTCAAACATCTAAAATTGCAAGTCAGATATTCCAACATAAAATCTGTCTCGAAATTAGGGATATGGGTTTTTTTTAAAACTCTTTCCCTTTTACTTCTTAAGATTCATTTATTTTAAAGTGAAAGCTGGGATCATCACTGAAAGATGAGGTCCTCACCTGACTTCAGGGCTTTAAGAAAAACACCAAATTTCAAACAACTTGCAAAAAAAGGTCATAAACGTTCTTAACAGTGAGCCAGGCATCTTCTGTAGAAGCTGTGTGATTTACAATGCAAAGCTTATACAATAAGATCTAAAAACCAGGGACACAAAATGCAGCCTGAGCTCCTGGCACTTGCAGTTTAGTTGAGGTTTGCTTGCCTTTAACAAATGTTACTGTGCTGGCTCATGTTATCGAGCAGCCAGCCAAAAGGCAAAAAAAACCCCAACCAACAAAACAAACAAAAACACCAAAAAAAAAAAAACCCCAAACCAAACCACCCCAGTCTGGAAAGCCTGTGTTGTTGGGGGGAGCCACGGAGAGGCAGTTTGTAGACCTTGCAGCCAGTTACCTACAGCTGATCCATACCTAGTGTAACTTCTGCAGCCTCTCAGAGTTTCATCCTGTGCACGTTGGGGTCGGGAGCAGGACTCCTGTTTACAAGAGCAAGCATGTAATGCTGGGGGATGCATTAATTTCCTTGTGTTGTCTGCATCTTCCAAAGAAATGTCAGCGCTGACTCCTTCCCTGAAAGGGAAGGTGCAAGGGCTGATGATGTCCGAGATTTTCTCCCCACTGCTGAAGCGGCAGGCTGTAGCTTTAGGATTTTGAACAGCTGCACTGTTAGCAAGCAAGGAAGGAGCGTTCATGTTTCTAGGAACTTTTGCAGCACTGGAAAAGCAATGCTAGGGCATAAGCACAGGCATTTTTAGGATCCTTTGTTCATTGTTCCTACTGACCTCTGCTTCAGTCCCAAAGAAGACAAACTACAACGCCCACGCTTTGGAAAGACTAAGATCCAAGAATTTGAGTAATTGAAGAGGATTTTTAATGTAAAACTCAAGTTTGCTGGTTTGGAAAGCGAGTGCTCCTGTACGTAGGTTAGACACTTGGTAGGTGAGCTGTAAATCTGCTTCTGTTCTATCTGTCTGTCTTGAACTCAGCTGAGATCTTTTTCTGCTGTGCAACCCTAGAAGAAACAACAATTCTTGAAATAACATTTTAGCACCATAAACACTTCTCATTTGATGCTCTGACATTTGGTGTTGGCAGCTCAGCCTGCCTCTTCAGCATGCGTCTGGCTGTCACCATTCAGCCAGTCCTTTCCTGCACAGCTAGTTTAGATGAAAATCACCTTTCTCTCAAGAGTGCTCCAAGTGGCTCTTTAACATGGCTAAGCCTCAGGAACTCTCTCATGCGAATATAAACTCGCTCTTAGGTCAACATTTAAAGCATCATTTTCATTGTTTTCAAGAATCCTGTTAGTTATAGAGGAATGATAAATAATCCAGCGGTCTGGAACCACATCGTTCTGGCTCAGGGAGCTGTTACCACTACAGATGATGCTTTAGGTCTTGGAGGTGTATGTGATGCACTCTTGTACTCTTGGATCTGGCAGTTCACCTAATGGTTCAAGGTAATTGAAGCCCACTGAAGTCTGCAGGAGGTATCATTCAGTTTGTAAGTATTTCCTCCACCTCCAGTGGAAACATTTATAGTCAGAAGCAATGCCTTGAAATGTTTTACCACTGTCATATTGATAGGAAAAAAAAAATACAGATATAAAGAGGTTGTGTGCATTAATTATTTATCTTGCAATCAAGAAAGTATAAAAATAATCCAGGGTGAAAATTGGGAAGGGTTGTAAACGAAAGCACTGGCTCTTTCAATTTGAATAATGCAGACCCCATTCAAGCTTTCTCTGCAGAACATGACGTCTAATCCCAGCACAAGTAAATACATGGTTTTTTTCTCTAAAACAGATTTTTAAAACATGCAGCTCTTGCAAGGAGATTAATTGTGCTCACTTGGCTTCAAGTGAATAATTAAACTGTGAGGAGTTATTTTCCTGGCTCCTGTGTAATGTTTCTTACTTACTAATTCCTAGATATTCAACTTTTAGACTTTTTAGCGTCAATCAAGCTCTGTTTCTATTGTCTGAAAAGTAAAATATGTAAAGGAAAAACTGCCACAGACTTAAATACATTCTATTGTTACAGCATAAATATCATCATTGTAATTAAACTACTTGAAAATATGAACCATCAACAACTACTGTCAGGGGCTCAGCCACCTATGGGATTTTTGTGCCTTTGAAAACCTCCCCAGAGATCCAGTGTGCTTTGCTTCTCTTGATTGTTCTTGAAATAAAATTAGCTTTTAGTCCTTTAAAATCTGTTGGCTTTATCTGCTACTAAATGTACATGTGGTAAGTGCTGTGGGATCAAAACAAAAACAAGTTGCTACTCCTACGCTTGTAGTTTTGCTGGGATTTGCGGTTTGGCAAAAGTCAATAACCTGACTCTTAACTGTATTTGAGATCATGGTGGATTAAGGTAGATCCCTTGGCTCAAGAACCTGCAAGGTACTTCAAATCAGAGGAAAGAGTGAATAGAAAAGAGACTGGAAAAGGATGAGAGAAGGCACCTGAGAAGGCAGGTAGCCTGTTCCTGAGGCAGAAGTAATGACGCCTGTGTTGCTCCTTCCAGACATTAGCCTAGCCCCCTCTTAAAAGTCTCCGCTAATAGAGATTCTGTCACCTAATGAAGGCTTGGGCAGATTTTTTTCCTGTTAGAAATGTTTTCTTGGTGGCGGACTTACTCCACCAGGTGCCTGCAACTTTATCCTTAACTTGCTGCCTTTTTGGGGAGAGTAGGATGATGCCATGCTGAGGAAGTGAAAGGGGACGGGGAGGGAAGTGCTCAGGCAGTGGGAGGAAGGTCATGGAGATGAAGAGCCTGGATGGAAAGCCCTGGGAGGATTAGGAGGAGGAGAAAATGTTACCCATCCAGGCTGCCTGTCATCGTGTTTCTCACTACTGATGGGTTAAACTTCCTGATATTTTTTAAATGCTTTAGACAGATACTGAATAAAAGCGAAGTTTGGAATCTAAGCACAACTTCAGTGACGGAGAAAACCTCTGGGTTCCATCTGCAGAACTAAAAAATAGTAATATGTTGACAGAAAGATGTGACCATAACGCCCTTTTCCTGTCTTTTCTACCCTCACAGATGAACAGGAGCCAGCAGTCAGCAGTGATTCAGATATTTCATTGATTATGGCAATGGAGGTTGGACTGTCCGATGTGGAGCTTTCCACTGATCAAGACTGTGAAGAGGTGAAGTCTTGAAAAACAAACAGAGATCCAACACTAAACTACAGGGGAGGGTCACAGGGAGGGACCGAGTCAGCTTTCTAGGATTTGGACCAGTCATGCACATGCCTCCAGAGCACTGTCACTCCTGCACACTCCATTCTGAGATGGTCACGAAAAGCAATAGCAACAGTTGTGTCTGCCTGGATGCAGTTTCATCATCTACATCCCTTCATTTTGTTCACATGGGAGATGAACGCTTCCAGTTCACCCACGTGCTTGAGAGCAGTCATGTAACTCTTCAGTGGCTCATAAATACGCAACTGAAATGACAGCTTGAGTGTTTTCTACACTTGTTCAATCGAGTTTTTGGTTTGGTTTTTTTTTTTTGAGAAGACGTATGTTTGTTTTGTTTGTTTGTTTATAGTTTGTTATGGATGGGCACTCTGTTTTTCTTGACTGACCCCATCTTTTTCAAGAATTCAATCCAGAAATCTGAATTCCTGTTCACTGGTCACTTCATGATCTGATTCCAGGATTTATCATTGCCTTGTTATTTCTGCATGAAGTACACATGGCTTCAGAAGGATGGTGCACCATCACCCTGCATTAATGTGAAGCCTGCTTTCATTAAGTTGGAGCCTTGGAAATGGTATATTCTGAAGGCCTTTATTTGTAAGAGAGCTCTGAATTAACAGTGATTGCTGAGATTTGAGTTAAAACTGCATTATGTTGGCGCTTTTACATAGAGCTCTGTTCTAGACAAGAATCGTACAGTGTGAAGGAGAGAAAGAAAAGCTTAAAGCTTTACTCCATCCTTGTAGTCCTTTTCTATATGTTATGCTATTAGCAATTGTCAGTACATTAATAGCCTTCCTTCAAGTCACAATGCAGTAGCTGGAAAAGAAGATCTTGTATAACATCATGTCTTTTCTTAATTTTGCAGACCAAAATCTGACCGGTAGGCTAAAGGAGTGTCTGAGAGGTTTCCAGAGGCTGCTTGTTAAGAGCTGTGCATTACACGGATGACAAGAATATTCTTAGAAAGGGTCTGGAGATGCTGATACCAGTGTCAGAAATTGCTAATGAAGCAGGAGGCAGCTGGTTGAAATGTTTACTTCATGGTTTGTCTGGGGTTTGTTTTTTTCTTAGTGCTTTTCACTTCTTATGTTTTGACAGCAGTTTTTGCCTGCTTGTTATGGAACACAAGAGTTCAGGTTGTTCCTTGCCCTCCAGAGTCCCAGTCAACATTGTCACAAGCATAATGGAATACTTGCAATTTGTATATAGCTATATATACCAAAATGTTTTGGGTAGAGGGGAGGGAATTTGAAAATTAGGAGAACTAACATAAATCAAAACACCTAAATAATAATGACCGGTGATGATTATTTAGTTCATCCTGAGCTCTTCTTTCCAGGGAGAAGCTTATTGCTACTCATTCAGTGTACGATTTCATTTTTCAGTCAAAATACTCAACTGTGAAGAAGCATTTTTAACTTACTGTTCTACAAGAGTAAATGGTTTCTGTTGACAGTCAGATGATCTGAATCACATTACTCCCTCCTGAGTAAGTCCATAGAATCAACAATTCATCTTGCATCGAAGTTTCATGGAGAGGTCAAGCATTTCGACTTGATGGTGTCATGGCAGCATCTCAAAAATAAGGGTTCTTGCTGCTTTTAATCTCCTTGTGGATTTACCCATTAGATGTGGAAACCAACTTCCAGCCAAAATTCGGTATTGTCAGATATTACTCAGGAACAAATGTGTTGAGAACTATCCCTAAAATTTTGGCCAACTTGCTTCTTTAGTAGAGGAAGAAGGAAAAAAATTGTACTCCATGCTTTTCAGTCCAGTTAGAACTCAGTTCATTTTATAGTTTTCTTTTTTTTAATGTTCTTAGTCCCTAAATTGCAGGGTAACTTTGAGGCAAAGGAGCACAGCCTAATCATCGTTCAAACCATGATCCGGAAATGTCCTGTTACATTTTTTTAAGCCATTTGAAAGGACATCTCTTTTTAATTAAAGAGATACAGGCAGCTGGAAATCTGCTTGGTTTAAAAAGAAAGTTAGAGATCGCTCCAGAGGGCACAGCTAGGTCAGTCGTGCCAATATTTGTGGTTCTGTAATCATATTTTCCTCATTCTTTAATGTCTTCTCTATTGCTTGCTGCTATGGGAAAGGCCTACAGTGTCAGGGGAACCAATGCTGAAATTCACCCCTACACAAGAGAGTTTGCACAAGGTATCAGTTTGCACAAGGCATCAGCTCCACTTATGCTCTGGAAATAATGCTGAAATGGGATGTAGATGGTGCTTACACCAAATACTGGCCCTTCACACAGGAATGAAATTATTCTCAAATGACTGCAGGGGAAAGAGCGAAGGTGGTTATACACAGTCAGCTCTCCCCATGGAAAGTATGCACACTGGTACAATTTCTTCTCTAGCGCTGGAGCCTGGGTGCTACATGTCACAGGCACATCACAAACACGATGTCCGAGTTGTCAGCCGTCCTTTAACATCTGCCCACTGCAGCACAGCGCACAGACAAAAAACTCCTTCGGTTTCAGAGGAGCTGCCACAAAGTCTTTGTTTTATTTTGCAAACTTAATTAAGTTAATCTCAGTCGACAGACTGACCAATTATCTGTTGCCGTAGCGAAGTCAGCCACAGCAGAGCAGAGCAAGCAATGGCTGTGGAGAAGCAAGGCAGGAGGTGAAACTCCCAGCTGACACTGACCTGGGTCCTTTGCCCAGCAAAATCATTCAAGGGAGCTGTGCTCAAAGGGGTATCGCATGGATGGTAACTGAGACCCTGCCCATATTTTTCGGAGTTAGTGAAGAAATTTGGAGAAGGATTGCGGTGTGTTCTCTTTTCCTAAGTATTGCCTACTAGATGTGATCCCTCGGGGTCCACAGGAGCCCACTGGCAGGGGCAGGGTGCTAGGCTGGGTGAGATGTTTTTACATATCACCATAACTGTGGTCTTTCAAAAGGGGCATCCTCACAAATCTGGGTCAGGAGTCTTTCCGCTTTTGTTTTCCCAGTTCTGCGTGCAGTTTTGCTCAGGAAAGATGTTTTTCCATCCCTGTCCTCAGGTGTTCCTTAGCTCTGAGTACTGCTAAGCGATAACGAGCGCCAAGCCAGGTTATACATGACTGAAGCCAGGAAAGCACTTAAGTAAATGTTTTATTCCATCCTTCTTCAGAAAAGCACTTACAACTAGTTTTGGACTTGTACCAAAATCACGTTATTTTCAAGAGGTCTTCTATAAGCATAATTAAGTCTCTGTGTCAAATGGAAATGTTTTCCTAAAGCGGGACCTGGCTGACTATTCTTTGTATCTATAACCTGTGAAATGCCTTGGGAATTTGAGGTGCTTCATAAATATTAAGACCCCCAGATGTACGTTTGTAACACGTATGAAAGCCTTAATTCTGCAGATCTGCAGGCCCATGCACATTTTTGCTTACGTGAGTCTCTCCACTGAGATATCTCACAGGGTAAAATTAAACCTCCCAATTCACAGCTTTGGGCAAGATTAGTCCCATCCTGAGCATTGCGTGAGTCCTCGGTACTGCTGCTCGCTAAGCTTGAGCTCTGGCACTAAATATGTGGGATTCGGATGCTGAGGACACGGCGCTGCCTGTTCGGAGGGGAAAGCAGCCTTTAGCACGCAGCCAGGAAAACACAAAATCCTCTGGTGCCCTCTGATGAACAACTGCTCGTGCTGTACATAATTCTGCAGGCTCATGCTGTCAGTGCCCGCAGGCGGCAGGATTGAGGGGCACCTCCTGCATGGGGCCAGTAGCCAGAGGACCCTCCAGGTCTTGGCTTTAAGCTGGTCTTGTGTCTCTCCAAGCTCTTCTGTCCTGTCATGTGAGGCTCTTCTCTTTTCTGTGAGTGAGTAGGAGGTGGGAGAAGGATTCACTTTTAGCGAGGCTCATCTGCACTCGGGCTGGCTTGCAGGATGAAACTTGGACAGACGGAAACTGTGCTCTGAGTATCCTTTGATTTTTCATGGCTTTCGCTGAACTGCCTTCTCAAAGGTCTGGTCAATGGGTAGGACACGTAAAAAGTTGTACGGGCAGAGATTTGCACTCACAAGCGACCTAATGTGTGCGTGCAGCCGTGCAAGGCACCAGCTCCGCATCCCCTCCCCGCGGCTGACCCATTCTGGTGGGGATACAGATCTGGTACTTGCTGAGGGTGTGGGGGTTTTTTATTTTCTGACTGCTTTAGAGCCTCAAAACCAGGATCAGGGTGATCATAGCACTGCCGTTCATTCTTTAAGCATTCTATGGAATTAAATTACCATGTATGCATATAAAAATACATTGATATGACTATGGAAACTGTATTGTAGTGAAAACAGAAGCAGCTGCCATTTTTAGACTTTTTATATGAGGGATACTGTGGCACTAAAGAAAAAGGCTTTATAGAGTCAATTTGGAAAAAAAAAAAATTGAAATCACATATGATAAGTCCCTCAGACCTCATTACTTTAATGACCACTGGATCAGATCCAGAGGAAGTCATTGCAAGAAGGGCAGCACTTTGCCTCTTGTTGAATGACTCGTTTGGGATACATTCTTACTTTGTTAACAAAATGAACCCAAGCACCAGAGATGGATCCAGCTCTGAGTTTAATCTTTCTCAAAGAATATGCATTTTGTGATTCAAAGTTTTTCTCGGCAAACCTGTTAACCCACCTTCTTCTCCCCCTTGCTAAATGAAGAGAAATGCTTGTCCAATTTGAAAAATGTCTAGCTCAGAAGACCTTTGCCTATGTACCGATAACCCCGGCAGATATCTGCAGGTCACTTAACACCTCTATGTGCTTTTAGTCATCAGTACAACACAGATTTTCCATAAATTGTGTTTTATTTGCCATTCTCGTTAAACCTGCAATGCAGTCGTTGTAGAGATTTTCCAGAGTTTTGCCTTACAAACTTTTCCTTTGACTATATGCCACAGCCCTTTGAGCAGATTCTGTGATTAAAAGGCAAAGACTGGGGCAAAGTCTTTCTATAGAAATCTCTGGACTGCAAGGCCTCCTTGTGACAAGTGGTCTGTACTGAAATGACGATAGAGGTTGTGCATAACAGCGGGAAATGCCTTTCAGCCCAGGCAGCTGGGAATCTCCCAGGCTTTGTTTATAAGAGGCTCGTTCCTTCGTAGTCTCTGTCTCTAGAAAAGCTCATGATGAAGCATACAGTTTGAAATAAGCCAGGATAGGAATTTATAGGCTTTGCAAGCCAAGAAAACCAATAGTTGTTTATTAATTTCTATTCGTTAGCAATAATGGACTTTTTTTAACCATTTGTTGTTTTTGTAGATCCCTGTTGTGGGGCCAAAGTTACCAGTCTGCTAGGAACAGGGGCCAGGATGAGCTGACTCTCTAAACAGAAGAGGGAGAGCTTGGTTTGCTGTTGGGACACATCCATTCAGAAATCCAGCCTGTTCCTTCCCGGCCCCTCTCGCAGATGTTTGCTCTGGTCTGAGCCTTCGTTGCAGGGGAAGGAGATCGGGGGCTCAAACAAACGCTGCGCTCCTTCCTCTCTTGCATTTTGTGCTGCCTGTATCTCCTGCAGCAGGTTGGACTGCTCTGGCTCAGCACAGGGGAAAGGAGCCAGCCTAAGTTCAGCTTTAAGGGCTTAATGAAAGATAGGCCCAGGGGTTTCGGCAGATCCGAGGCAGCCGAGCTTCTTCCTAACTAGTGCTGACCAAGGTTGCTGCTTCATTGAGGAACACTGAGCATTGACTCATTTGTGTTACGGCCGCAAAAAGCGTGAGCGTACACGGGGCAACCAGCGTGACAGAAATGAATCGTCTTGGTTAACGCAAGCGGTGAAAAACGATGCCGTGAAATATTTTAGGGGTGAGGGAAAATGAGGGTGGAGGTGGTGTTTTAGCAGACTTTTTAAATAGGGACAATTGATCCAACACAAGCACTTCTTTTATTTGTACCAAGCTGTTACCTGAACTAATTGATAGTTTCGCAGTTGAAAGAGGAACGCCAGATGGACTTTTTAGTCTGGATTTGTTTGCGTAGCAGATGGCAGCTGCGGGCTGGGGCGGCGAGCGAGGGAGAAGGCTGCCCTCTGCCGCGGAGCTTCCCCCGCCGGGCTGGAAACCCTTTCTCTGCTTTGGCACTTCTTTTTCAAGGGAAAAAAAAAAAAACAACCTTCTGAGCAGGAGATATATTTCAAAGGGAGAAATAGAGAAGATGAATGAAAGATGTGGATTTTGAATGAAAAGCCAACGGATGAATTTTCCATCTGAAATTAATCCTGTCTCTCTCAACTACTTTAATTGTGAATCAGTTGAAGTTATTTCTTTCTGGAGTGAATGCAAAAAAGAAAAAAAGAAGAAAAAAAAAAGAAATAGCATTTCCCCTTTCTTGTTTATTTCTTGAGTCTTCAGTCCTGTGTAGCGTTAAAAACAATAGCAAGATCAAGATGCTTGTTTGCTCTGAATGTATACAGTTATTTCAGAAGTCAAATATCTAAATGTTTTGTATGTGTACATAATACCATCCTTACTTCTTGTTTCATGTTAGGAACCTGAAATGACTGTACCATTTTATAATTAGAAATGTAAAGAGGGGACAGTGGGTGGGAGGGTCTGTTATTTTTATAGCAAGATGTTCCTTGTATTTAGTGAACATTTAAAATGTTTTTGTATGTGTCAAAATATACATTCCATCCATTTCCAGAAGAGAATTATTTTTATTTAGAGTAGTTTATAAGCAAACCAAAAAAAAATGTGGCGTCCCATTTGTACGCAGTTCATGAACAGAGCAGAAGCATCCTGGTTTTCAGTGATGGCTCCAAAGCTTTTTCCAGCCGCGTCTCTTCTCACACGCTGCAGAGCCACACCAGCAAACGCCAATGTTAAAAAGGAAAGCAAAATCCTGAACGAAATAAATACCGTATGGATCAGTGCACAGCTTCCCGAAATAACTTCCAGTTCGGAGACAATGGTCTGTCCCAGTGAAATTCTCCAAGGTAATCAGCACTGCTTGGGACAGCAGGAGTGGGTTTACCGGGAGGCCGCCAGCCCTGCCCTGTGCGGCGGGGTGCCAGCCCTGGCAGCCTGGGGGTGACGGGGTTCTCGCACCCACACGCTGCGTCCCTGCTTGCTCAGCTCCCTCAGGACAGGAGCCTAGTTTTGACTGAAGTTGTTTCGCTGGTAAGACAAAGGTTTCTGCAGGCTGACCACGTCGTGTTTCTTTTGACTGTGGAAACGACCCTTCGTCTCCACATTTAAAAAAAAAAAAAAAAAAATCCTTTCTCCAGACCGCTGCGCTTTGGTTTGTGAAACACCTAGCGAAAGACCATGGCAAAATCACACAGTGGCATTTGCATAGGCAGGTTTTTTTCTTGTAGTTAGCTTTTTTTTCCTTCCACCCGCCCCGCTACCTGTGACTTGCCAAAACAGTGCAGTAGCAGTTTGTGAAGCGAGCCTTTTTTTCTAGCATTACTTTCTGTACAGTATTGCAAATATACTTTAACTCTTTGCTGATATTTTATAACCTATACATCTTCCCCTCCAATGCACTTTATCTCTCTTGAAAAATGTGGAAGTCGGAGAGCTACCATCTTAAAGGGATTTGCCTGAAATCATGAGGCACACACCTTTTGTTTTTTTTCCTTCTTGCTTTGTTATATACTGTAAATGCTAAAGAGCATGGACAGTGACTCAGCTGGGGGAAGTACTGAAATGTTGAGGCTAATATTTGGAAGCATTATTCAGTAGTACAACACGGCTATTTTTGTTACATAGAGGATTATAATGTAAATATGTGAGACTGTGTTATTATGTACTAGTAAAATATTGCAACTCTCAAAGTTAAGATGGTGAATTCCAAGGAATTTTATTGCAAGTTTTTTAATAAAACGAATCTGATTACTGTGTCGTACATATTTTCTAACAGACTGTGTAAAACTGGCGTTTCCTGATGCGTGAAACTTGCGGATTGTTTCTACCTGAACTCGGCCGCTGCAGGCTTTGGCATTCACCGGAGGCAGAAGCTACGGCAGGAAGGGACCCGAGCGGCAGCCTGGCCCCTGTGCCACCGCTCCAGCCCCACTCACTGCTCTGGTCCCCCCTGTCCTTCAGCTTCTTCTGACCAGAAGGCAGCGGCTGTGTGGGACGTAAATGCCTCCGCTTCCCCAAGGGAGAGCTGCAGCCTCACCCAGACACCAGCCGTGGTGTGTTAAAATACCTTTACAAGGTGGCAGCTCTGCTGTGCCTCGGTGGGAATCGCACCGCCCTTGTGAGGGGTCCTGGCTGCTCTTCCCTCGCCTGATCGGCCGCCGCTTTACATCCCCGGGAGCGGGGGGGCCATGGGAGAGCCCCAGGGGTTGTCGTGCCATCCAGCGTAGGTGTGCTGCTTACAACAGGTTCAAGGCACAGTAAAAATCCTGCCTAAAAGAAATTTAAGAGACATAAAAGTTTTCCAGTAGATGCAAAAGGTGGCAGTCAGAAATCCCTGCAGGAGGGGCCAAATCCTGGCTCGAGCCACAGCCCCGCTGCGGGGTTCTGGCCTGCCCCCATCCTGGCCCACGATTTACGCTTGCTGGCCGGTGCTGCCAGCACAGATGTCCCCCTCTTCCAGCCGCAGCGGAGTGTTCGAGGCATCAACGTGCCAAATCACTTGGGGCCCTACCTTGGATTTCACTTAGGAGCGAGGAAGGCAGCAGGATCGCACCCAGCTCCCCCAGACCACCGTGCCTCCTTGCTCCGTGCGCCCACCCTCCTCCTGGGCTTTGCTCTTGCCATTCATGATGGAGGGGCTGCAAGCTGGCTCAGAGCTGGAAAACCACGTGTGATTTACTGTGGCTTTAGCAGCAGCACTGGGATTTATTTTTCCCCTCCCAACCAGTGGGCGGCACAGCCTGGAGCTCCCGGTCCCACCAGCCCTGCTCCAAACCAGCTCCCCGTCCCACCAGCCTCTGCACCGAAACAAACCTCGGGCTGCCTGTGCGGGCAGATTTTGGGTATTGCTAGCTAAGGAATCTCGTCTCGCTCTTCCCTCCCTGCCCCTTGCTTTGTTCTCTGCCTTCATTTAATAACTGGCCAGGGGAGCGAGCGGGGCCGGTTTTCCTTGGCAGGCAGCTGTGCGCAGTTGCTATGTGATCTGCACACACAACACAGCTGCCGCCGGTGCTGCGGATCTGGCGGGAGGCAGCGTGCTCGAGTAGCGCAGCAGAAGTAACGCAGCGTGGAGCTGCTGGGAATGGCATCAGGGCTATAAATAACACGGGGCGTAAGGCAACTCATTCCAGGATGCAAGGACACACTTAGGGCTTGGGTTACATCACTCCACTGTATATGGGATTCATTTCTGTTCAAAATACGGAAATAAAGCTGTGCGGCTCTACGCTCTGGCGGGTTTTTTTCTCCAGAAGGAATAAGGCAAATGGTACTCATTCCGTGATTCAAGGAGGTGACCCTCAGACCTGCCACTGTCAAAGGAGAGGACTCAGGATTCAAAGGGAGTTTGTCCAGATTTGTGCTGTGCAACAATTTGTACAACCCGGGGTCCCTTCTGTCCCGTGATACCCAAACCATGGTAGGAAAGCAAGCATGCTTTGTGCTGCACGCTTGAGGGTGCCCAAAGGGGAGCTGCAGTCATCTGTGCCAGGCCCTGGGGAGCCACTCTGGAACAAACACTCTGAAAAGCAATTCGGTAACACGGGGGGATCAGGTCGGAAGGGCATCCCAGGGAGAATAAGAGGACTTCACTGCCCAGAAGAAATCTGATGGGTTGGTGCATTTATCATAGATAAGCAGTAGGAAATCAGTGCTCAGTAAGTGAGGGTGTAACTTTGCAACACACTCATTCCTCAGCCTCTGATCCCAGTGCAAACAAGCTGCTGGCCAGCCCTGGCAGTGGCAGAAGCAGACAAAGTGTCACTGCCCTCAAGTGCCTGGGCCACCTTCTGCTGCAAGCTACCACACTGCTCCTCTGGACATCTTCCTGCACGTCTGCGTCTCAGCAGCTTGGCTTTATGGTCCATCCTCTCACCTGAGAGCAAAGACAGGCTTGCACAGGGAGGCCAGCAGCGACTCGTGGTGGCTGAAGCCAGGGGCAGATGTCCCTCTTCGTGCTCCAGCTAGGAAGCATGGTAGGTCCTGGCAGGGGGACAGACCAGCCATCTGGGAGTGGTAACGCCTTAGATATGTTGGCAGAGCCCATAGCTCAGATGAAGTTGTTGCCCTGTCCCTGCTTGGGGCAGCCACGCTGGTTCAGACCAGCAGCCCACGTCTGACTCAACCGAGGCCGGGAGCGGACGCCCACAAAGGAGTAACACCAGGGCAGTCATCCCCCCCTCCACACCCCTCCTGGTTTTGCAGAGGTCTAGTATATCCCTGTGGTGTCAACGATCCCCGGCTGCAGGGGCCGAGCTCGCTCACGTGTGTTTTGTGGGACACTGCTCCGTGCCTCGGCATGTCCTCGCTGCCTTTCTCCAGACCCCACTGCCCTTTCCTCACCTGCACGGCGTGGGGGGGCCTGGCCAGAGCACGACGCCGGGAAGGGAGGATGGAGACAAGCCCCGTGGTGGGGACACAGCCAAGGTATCACCCAGCGCCGTGACGGAAACACTCCCAGCTCCCACGGGTGTTCGGATGTTACCTACACGCACCGACCCGACGTGCGAGCCGTGCACCCCACCCAGGTGCCCTGGGATCCCCCAAAGGCCGGGGCTGCCCCGGGGTGCCAGCGCGCGCACTGTCTGTTCCGATGGTTGCGATATTTGGTTGCGATATTTGGTGTTTTCTGCCAGGCCTCAGCTTCTGGGGGCAAAGGAGGGAGGGCTGGCGGGAAGGGAGGCCGAGGTGGGGTTGCAGCAGAGATGGCTGAGAGGAAAGGGGGTTAAACGCTGGGCGCTAAAGGGCGTTTGTTCCTCCGGGGGAGGGCGGGGGGGAGCTGCCAGCACCCCGCGCCTTCCCCTCGCCGTGTCTCTCCAGCAGGAGGCTCCCCCGCCTCGCAAATGCACCGCCCAGCGCCGGCCGGGCACCGGGGAGTGCGGGGGCACCGGGGAGTGCGGGGACACCGGGGGAGTGCGGGGATACCGGGGGCGTGCGGGGACACCGGGGGAGTGCGGGGATACCGGGGGAGTGCGGGGACACCGGGGAGTGCGGGGACACCGGGGGAGTGCGGGGACACCGGGGAGTGCGGGGACACCGGGGGAGTGCGGGGACACCGGGGAGTGCGGGGACACCCGGGGAGTGTGGGGACACCGGGGGCATGCGGGGACACCGGGGGCGTGAGGCGGCTCCTCCCGCACCCCGCCCGGGCCCCGCTGGGGCTGGTGGGGGGCACTGGCCGATGGCACCCACCCGGCGGTGGTTATGTCCCCGGCTGGCGGGATTGTCTTTATTTGCGGAGTTAAATTAGTGAACGTTTATTGTGCTAAATAAGCAAAAGGCACCGCTGGGGAGTTTTTCCCTGCTTTTCCTTGAGTGTTCCCCCTTGTGCACAGCTCGGGGTGCCCGCCGTCTCCCCCAGCCGATGAAGCCCGCAGAGCCCCTTCGGGCTTTCCCCCACCCCCGCCATGGCCGTCATATCGGTGGTGGAAAGCTCTCCGTCCGTCTCAGCAGGAGTGAGGGAGCACGGGGTCCCCCCCCAGATGAACCCCTCCAGGTTTGGGGCGTGAGTTGGCGCATGCTGGAGCAGCGCAGCACCTCGCAGGAAAGGGACCGAGGGCCAGAGGTCACTTAACCTTCCAATTAGCCCTTGACAGCCACTTGGACATGTCCCCCAGTCACCTGGCGTGTATTTGCAGGAAAGCCCAGGAGGGATCTATGCGCAGCTGTGTTTATTCTTGCTGGCGCGTCTGTCCGGCCCAGTACCCAGCAGATAGGGCAGAGGGGAGCAGGACTGCTACCCCAGTTCATAGATGGGAAAACCAAAGCAAAACCCAGCAAGGACACCTGCTGCCGGTGGCTTTAGCAGCAGGTGAGCAGCAGGACAGGGACAAGAGCGGGGCTGGAGACCAGCGCTGCAGCCCCCACCACAGCCCAAGTCTCTGTGCAAAGGAGATGGCGCATTTTAGCTACCTTTTAGGTAAAGAAGTGTTTTTAAAGCAAATTGGTTGAACTTCTGTTTGTGCATGTGCTTACACCATTTCAAAGTGGGTTATTTTGGCACGGCTTTGGCTACGGATTGGTCTGTGGAGGAACAGCCCCAGGCACGACTTGCCAGTGTCACCCTGCATGGGGAGTTGCACTCAAACAGGAGTGGGACTTGGGGGGGAGAATCCCAAATTGGAGCAAGACGCTCATCATAGGATGCTGGATCTCACATGCTATTCCGGCCCAACCATGAGAAACCCCCATTTGCACACAGACACCTTTAACTGGACACAGTTCAACCCAAATCCAGATCTGCTTCAGCACTGTTCATCACCTCAGCCAACGTCCTCACCTGTCCAGGCTGAGTTTCACACCTGCGAGGTACGACATCCGCTGGCAGTACAGCTTCAAGGTCGGAATTACTTCATGCCCCCAACCCCGGTGTGCATTCACCTGCAGAAAGATGCTTGGCAGCGGCTCTCTTCTCCCAGCAGCGCTGCCCGGGAGCAGGGGAGGTTGTTCACACCCAGGTGGCTCTGGGGAGGCAGGAGATGAGTTTTGCTTTCAGCCTGACTTGGGTGTGAAAGTCAGAAAATACCAAAGAGTGGATGAGGAGAATCACACAGAGGTGTGTTACTTACAGTGCTGTGTTGATGAGGGTGGTGTTTTTAAAATAATTGTTCTAAAGGACAACAGAGAAAGGGATTTTCTTACGGAAATTTGACCCTGACTGACTTTCAGCTGTGAAGCTGCTCTGAAAGGATCATTAGTGCCAGGGGGGAAAAAAAATTCTCTTACTTGCTTATGCTCAGTGAAGTCCTAAATACAGGGCCCTGCCAACATTGCCCGGATGCACGTGATGGCTCGTTAGCAGTGAGCAGCCTGGGTCATCCCTGCTGAGCCAGGTGTGCGGGAGGGGGAAGGCCCTGGCAGTACCCAGGGGGCTGGTGGTATAAAGCAAACCCGCTGAGCCTGTTTCCCTTTTACTTGCCATGCTTCAGGGGCTTTCTTTGCCTCCTTTTTGGTGGAAGAAAAGGGGCTCTGAGCAACACTGGGGAGCTGCCCCTCAGGGTGTGAGGAAAGGACTTGTCCGTGCTTTCACTGGTAGGAAAATGTGGTTGTTCCCTGAAGCTGGTTGTCCCTTGCTGGGGTGGTCTGCCCAGCTCACCGGCTAAAATGCTCCTTGAGGACACCTGGTGTGTTGCTGCCTGGGACCATTCACTCATGCACCCCTTGCTAAAAGGCAATTTCTTTTCCCCCTAAAGTAACTGGGGGTGGGGAACTCTGTGGTGGCTGGCCCCTCATCAGGGGGAGGGGGGAGCATTGCTCTGGGGTCCCGCACAGCAGCATGACTCCCCTGGGCCAGCCCCAGAGCTGAGCTACGCCTCCCCAGATCCCCCTGCAGAGGAGGGCTTGGGGGGGGCAAGCAGGCAGGAAGGAGGCAGATGGGTCTCACTCCTGCTTCTGCTAAGCCTGATGACTTCCTCCAAGCCCTCCTGCTCACGGAGAGGGAGGAATCCACTGCTGGAGGTGGCTGGGCTGAGGCAGTCTACAGCAGAAATGTCCACTCAGGAGCAGTGACGTCTTAAGTGCCCTTGGGAAAGATGCTCCCGCTACAGGTGGGCGATGTGGGAGGGCTGCGTGGGCAGGGGCGAGAGCCACAACATGGCTTTTCACCGGCAGGTTGGTGTTAAAAGGCCCTGAGGGCATCAAACCCATCTCAATTCGGGGTCTGTAGGACCTCTGACAATTCCTGCCTAATATAGGCTTAATTTGGGCAAACTGCTTGATGGACCATTGAGTGAACTGACTGAGCCCATCCTCAGATAAAGGGCGTAGAAACAGCCAACGGCCTGGGGACGTGACAGTCACCGCATGAGCGTCGTACCCGTGTTGGCAGCCAGAGTCCGTCAACCGCAAAGTAGCTTCACTCTGACCACGAGAGTTTCTCTCTCCCGTGTTGGAGATGATAATGTCACGCAGCGGTGAGATCATCTCCCTTGAGATGAAACCTCGCCAGCAAAGGAGCAAATCCGTGCTACTGAATCTCACTCCTCAGGCATCCCAGACGTTAAACGGAGCAATTCAGAAATGCATTTGACCGCCTCAGAGACACGAAGTCTGACTCCACACAAGTGACACATTGAATACAAACTGCACGTGGAGTGTAAATAAGATTTTGACTTTCTAGTGGGAGAGTGTCAGCTTGCTCCGGTTTGCCCTTGCTTGTAATGCCAGAAACCTTCCTAAATGCCATTACTCTTGGTGGTGTTAGGAAACATTGTTTGTCTCGTTTATTCTCTAATTTGGATGGAAACAGAGATTACCGCAGCCTTTTGGTTAGTGTAATGCTTGCTGATAGCCAAGGAGTCAAATGCTTTTCTTCTGCTTTAAACGCTTTACAGTAAATGTGGTCATCCTTGTTGCTCCTTTCTCACCGACTTCGTTACCCCCTGTGGTCCTCTGACCCCAAACAGGGGGTGCAGAAAGTGCAGTTATTTCAAGGACCTAATCGAAAGCTTGTATTAGTGTTTAAAGCTCCCATGGCATCCGTGCTTCCCTTTTCTCTCCTTCAGAAGGAGGTGACACTGCTGACCCTCCTTCTTTAAAAAAAAAAAAAAAGAAAGAAAAAAAGCCTTTTGAAAGCTCCATGTTAAAATATTTCATTTTTTATAAAGGTCTTGGGTTCAGCTGGCTGGAGGGAGGATTCAGAGCAGGGGGGTTAAGGAAGAGATGTGTGTTTGGGGTTGGGGGGGGGTTATGGAAACCATTGGAGCTGGGAATTGATGGTCTTGGACCACCGGTGTGACCCGTGAGAGCACACGGTCAGCAGGGCTGTGTGGGAGGTGTTGTTTGGGACTTTCTTGCTGGAGGGATGCTGGTGGCTGAAGGAGAAGACCAGTAGCTCGGGCTGGGGCAGCATCTCGGTGGGAGAGAACCCACGGGACAGGGAATTTGGAGTTTGATGGAGAAGCAGGCAGCAGGAGCCAGACTTATGAGCTACTTGCAGACCTGCTGGATGCCTTTCTTTCCCACATGTCTAAGATGTGACAATAGATGGAGTCCCCTAAATTTCCCTTCCTTTGTATTATTTTTTTCGGCCTGGAGGCTCTTGGTCAGACCCAGCTTGCTGGGTTCTCACCCCCGAGGCGTTGATGGCTTTATTCCTGGCTCCCATGCAGCGAGGTTGCAATCGGGCCTCCTGTTCCTCAGGTTATGCTTATATTTTCCCTTATCGTTTGATTCTGCAGAAGTCTTGATGCTCAGGAGCATTTCCCTTCCTTCCCTGCCTTTTCTCCATTACTGCTGGAATTCTTTGTGTTGACCTGACTTTGAGATTGTCATGTAGCAACAAATTATCACCTGGAAACAGCTGCAAAGGAGCTATGCCTTAACAAAATGCCTCTTAAAGACAGTACAATGGAGCGGGATATTCAGAAAAATCTGATCTATGCATTGCCTTTTCTGATGCAATCCAACTTGCAAAGCAGAAGAAATGAGGAGGAAAGAAGGGGACAGGGCGCACAAATGGCAGAGAGGTGATGCTGTTGCACGTGAACTGGCCGGGGAGGGAAAAGAGGGTGCGGAGTCGTACACCCGGGGCGGTGGTTTGGATAAGGGGCAGGTGCAGAAAGCCCAGGCGAGGGCAGGTCAAGCCTGCGGCAGTAGCAGAGCCACGCGCTCATCTCACGCGAGCATTTGGCTTCGTATATGCAAGGGACTCTGGAGCGTTTCTGGATGCACGCGTTCACGGAATAGTCATGAAAAGAAAATTAGGAAAGGAGCTTAGAAAATGTAACTGGACGGCCGTAGCTTTGTGGCACCCATGCTGGGAAAGCTGCCTGGCTTCTGCCCCGTGCCGCAGAGGAGCAGCACCGCTGGGCTCGGGGCTGGCACAGAGGGACCCAGCTTGACTCGGGCTGGAGCTGGTGCGGAGCTCGGTGCCAAGGAGCGATGGCCATGAAAGCTGGGAGGCTCAACCGGTGAGTCCAACCCTGCCCGAGCGCAGGGAGGGAAGCCCCCAAGGCGCTGGTGACCCCTGCGGCACTGGGGGAAGGCGAACCCCTCTCTCCATGGAGCAAGGAGGCTGTGACAGACAGCCCTTACCAAAGAGCCCGGCGGCATCACCCAGGACGTACCCGCTGCCGTTCGGGGACACCCCTCTCCCTTTGTGGCCGTGCTGACGGGTACCGCAGATGCTGGTCCTCCGGGACGGGGCGCGTAAAGGCGGGTCCCGTGGTCTGTGCTGCTGATGCTGCTTCAGCATCTGTACACCCGTGTGCACCCACGGAAGCTGGAAGGGGAGAGCCACCTCATCCACACAGGTTCTGGGAATACCAGATGACACAACCTCCTCGTTTCTTTACATCCCCGCAATGGCTTCAGCAGGGCATGTGCCCCAGCCGGCAGTCAGGGCTGAGCCATCAAGAGCTGCTGTAGGATGCTTGAGGCCCGGGGCTGCCACGTGGAAGGGTTCATCTTCCTCCTCGTGTCCCAGCTGGAGGGCAAACATCTCCCATCAGCCAGGCCTCCTGCTGATGATTCCCACATCTGGGAAACCAGATAAGTGTGAGCATCATCCAAACCAGTCCAACAGGGTGTGCCAGGTGCTGTACCGGCCTCCCGACGCCTTTCCCAGTCCCTTTGCCTTTGTGGGGAGCAATCCCTCAAAAGTATTTTAGGTGGTACGTGAAGGGGGAGGGCAGGAGTCCTCTCTGCAGTGTTCCTCTGAGGTCTCCTGGCCAGGAGCTACCAGCAAATTGCCGGTAAAAGGCAGTGTGGTTGCTTTGATGTATTTTGCAGTGCATTTTTCTTCTATGCTTTTAGTGCAGGTTTTCAGCTGTTCATATTCCGCTCACACAGGAGGAGCCATTTTCTGTGTCGGCTGCGCTCATGCAACTCTGGCCTGGTTTTTGCTCATCACAGAAGAGGCGGAGGAGAAGGCGGTTCTCTCAGTGTTAGGGCTGTATATGAATCAGCTTGAAGTATGGTGAGTGGTTTTTTGGTTTGGGATTCTTTTTTTTTTTTTTCCACATAAAAGCTCTGCTCTTTGGCTGTGGGGAGTCTATAATCTCTCCAAGAGTTTGTACCAACAGAAACTCGGGCCCAGCAGCCGCCTGCCTCTCACAGCGATGGTTATCATCCACCTTCACTTATCTGCTTGCCTGCATGCTCAGAGCATCACAAGCCCAGGTGCTGGGGGGGCTTTGCCCTACAGGGATGCGATACAAAACCCGTGTCAGCGATGCGCATTAGTCACTTGCTGTACATCGAGGGCTGCGCCTCTCGTAGCCCGTCCGCGGGAGCTGCTGCGGGCAGGGAGCCACGGCTGCGGGCTGAGCTGGCTGCTGGGGGGGGCTGGAGATCACACTGGGGTTCGTGTTAGCTGGTCCGGTGTCTGCAGGGCTTTGAGCGCTTTTAGTCCTTCCTCAGAAAACTGGTATCTGCCATAAGAAGCACCCAGAGCGTCGTAAATTTTGTAGGATGCAAAGCACTTTCTACCCCCATTAAAGATGGTTATCAAAATGCGTGTTACTTGGTTCGTACAGGAAGCTTAAGGGATGTGTAAAATACCATTGCAGAAAACAATCGTGTAGTTATTTACTCCTGCCTGAGATAAAGGCATAAAAGACATGAAACCTAAAAGCAAGGAAAGGAAACACTATAATGCAACGTCTTATTGATCTGTGGGCTTTGCTGCTGCTTAAAGATGATGGTGCCACATGTAACGTTTCTAGTTGTACTAACTAGATTTAAAATAATTATAGGATGGAAATAAACCAAAACACAAGCTCCTTAGGCTTAAAGCTTTCTACTGCTCACTCGCTGGCTGGTGGGGCCCGGAAGAAAGGCTTTCTGCCATCCACGCGTATTACTGCAGTGCCCAGTTACGCATGCTATGAATGTTTTATGTCTCGCTCTAGAGCTGCTGGTAACATCTCCTCGGGAAGGCTGAGTGCCAGGCCCTTGGCCGATAGAAATCGATGTAGCACCACTGACTTTGGAGGCAGGCAGCCCCTGCCGCGGGCTCAGCCAGCTCCCTCCCAGCCCAGCACTGGTAGGGATCTCATGCGTGCAATGAAATCGGAAGATGTGCAAGAAACAGGGTAAGAAATTAAGGAAAAACTGTTTCTGTTGGGGGAGAAAACAACAGACTGGCATCTGCTGCCCAGAGAGGTGGTGGAGTCACCATCCCTGGAGGCATTCAGAAAACCATGTAGACGTGGCACTTTTGGCACATGGTTTAGTAGACATGGTGGTGTTGGGTCGACGGTTGGACTCGATGATCTTAGAGGTCTCTTCCAACCTTAAGATTCTATGATTCTATCTCAAAGCAAGCAGGGGAGCAGGAAGGTGCGGTGCCTGGCCGTGCAGGCTGGGAAGGCAGCAGGAGGGGTGGTGGTTTTTAAAACAGCCCTGCTTCTGCCGGTCCCTCTGCCCCCCGCAATGCGGCAGGGTGCCCGCACCGGCTTAGCCGCTGCCCGGACTTGTGCAGGCAACACCCATTTGCAGTTGGGGGTAATCGGTAGCACCATGGCTCTAAGTAAATGATTAATTGTAATTATGGTGTGTTACAGAGCTGTAGTTGATAGCATTTTGCTTAATTTCAAGCGCTAGTTAATGCGTTGCTGTAATAACTAGCCCAGCAAACCCAAGTGACGGATATTAGCGGGCTGAGCGAGCGCGAGAGCTGGGGGTGGGCGACAGGGAAAGGTCAAGCTGTCTCCTTCCTAAGCACCGTTTCTGCGCGTGTTGTAACAGCTTAGCGCTGTGGATGCTGCTACAATAGCTTTTATTTCTTCCTTTTTCAGAGTACGGGCTCTTCAGGCTTGGGGGGGTGGGCTCCTGGCCTCACTGCCCCCCCCCCCCCGAGCTTCCTGGCCACCCGTGCCCAGGCCAGGTACAGAGACACCTTGCTGCCTGCCTGCGCTCAGCTCAGGTACCTACCCGAGAGATTCATGCCAAGCGATAGAGAGCTGCTTAGATGATTTCTTTCCAGTGCGCAGGCAGAGTTTCCATTGCACTTCAGACCAAATATTTTCTGCTATCAGAAAGGAAAGAAAAAAGAATTAAAAGTAAAACCCAGGGACTACAGGAACCAAGGATTCGATTCTTGGAAAGTTTTGACTATTTTTGACTTGCATTAAAGCTGATCGATGGGGGCTCAGGTTGCATCATCCTTCATAAGAGAAACCCAGCTGCAGGCACAGCTGCTTCTTCAGTGATGTGGAGCTTCAACGGGCAGGTCTGGAGACTGCACAGGGATTTAAATGTGCAAAATGTAACCTCCAAGGGTATCCCTGTCAGTCCTCTCTGAAGTGATGCATAACGAAGTTACGCATGAGAACAAGGCAGTTCACACCCCCAACCCCAATAGCTCCTGTATCCTTGGACTCTACCAGAGTCACTAATTGGGTCTGTGGGTCTTCTCTTCATGACGACTCGTAGGGAGACGAGGTGAGAGCTGAGACTCGAGCAATGGACTTTCATACAGGCAGGGAAATGGGGGCTTCAGTTACCCATAGGACTGACTGGGGGGCGGGGGGGAACCCTCAAAACTTCTCTTCTGGGTTTTCAGCTGTACATCTAGGAGCGGGCACTCGCAAGGCTCTGGTTTTGTTTCCACCAGCCCAATAATGCGTGATGGAATTGTTCCTGTGAGAGCCAGGTAAGAGTATTTCCCTTCCAGTTCCTAATATCCCACTACATTGCCATACCACCTTGTTTCCCATGTTCACTTGCTTTTCTAAAGAGCCCCAAAGGGGGGTGAACAAAAGCCTTTGCCCGCTTGGACTCCCTTTCCCTCTCGTGCGATGCTTCAGCACAGCTTTGAAGGAGGCTCCGGTACCGGCCCCCAGGGATGTTGCAGGCTCTGTAGCGCAGTGCCTGAGTCATACGCTAAAAATAGCTGGGAAAATGTCAGCCTAGCCAAAGTCATCGGCTGATTAACAATGAAGTTTCATGATTCCAGCTACCTCCAGATATGCTCCTGATCTTAACAATATATCTGAGGGCTTTTAAAATATCTAAAAAAGAAATTATGAGTACAGACATTATATTTAATGGGGGAAAAAAAAGTTAGAGGTAATGCAGAAACAGCTTGCCCTATCCTTACCAGGGAGGTATGTGATCAACACAGTGATTAGGTAGCAAAGGGCTAGAGGGACCGTCCTGCTGGGAGCGCAGCGTGGCCCTTCTAGCAAGAAAAATGAGAAGGAAATTAAAAACTGAGCAGGACTGAAGATGAAGCAAATCTTTGGTCCTTGGAGGCAACGCGGTACTGTGGCCATGGTCTCCCATGGGAGCAGAAGATGGTCTGAGGACAACCAGAGGCCAGGCTCTGGGACATGGTGGAGGAGCAGCCGCCGCGGTGCCGGTCCCCAGCCCTGGGAGCTGGGCGGGCACAGGCGGGTGGGAAGCCCCCGCGTCAGGAGGAGTTGGGCTGGCCCAAGGGAGCAGCTCTGCTTTACAAAGACGGATCCAGTCAGTCTCCCTCCGGCACCGGCGTGCGGTGTCACCGTGGTGCTTGCGGGTGAGCGGCCGGTCTCTGAGCTGGGTTAGACACGGGAGCTCGGCCAGAGGTGCTGATGGAGGCCGGAGAGAACACCCCAGCGCCAGAAACATCTGTCTGCTGCAAGGGCTGAGGCCATATCTGAAAGGGCATCTGGCAACGGCTCCTTCAAGAGCCTTGGAAAATAAAGAAGATGAAACTAATAGCTCTAAAAGCGAAGGTGGTGCGGGGGCCGCAATGCTGCAGCGGCACCTTGTGACAGCCCCGTGTCCCTTGGGCCAGGCACACCCAGTGGCTCCCAGTCCCAACGTGGTGCGGACAGAGGCGCTGGGGAGCGGAGCTGAAATACCTCACCTGGAGATACGGGGAAATGAATCGACAGCGAGCGCACCGGGCACCGGTGCCTGACAGCTACTGCCAGGCAGTGAACGCTTTGCTGGGTGAGTTACCCGTTCAGGTATGAATTCTGGAAAAGTCTTTGCTCCTGTTTGCTGATTTCTTACACAGGGGCTCAACCAAAGGCTGCTGCCCGCATGGTCCAGGGGAGAAGATGCTCAGACATAACCAAGCTGTTGGAAACGGTAAGGACAAGGGTGGTGACACCGACACCCTGTCCAGTAACCAGTTTGCTTTGTGTGCCGGGGAGGGAGAGTTATTTTACTGCAGTAAAATTGCATCCCATCCCATCCCCCTGTAAGCTCATCACCAGTACAGTGCCCAGGCTAGTTGTACTGGGAGTCGGGACCATAACAAAAAAGCATGAATGGGCACGCTGCCCCTGCATTCCGTCTTTAAGTCATCCGGTCAAGTAAATGAGCTTTCCTACAGTTTCTTTTCAGGCAGTGAGTGTGTTAAGTTACATGAAAAGATGTCTACCTAGGGTGAATAGCTAAGCAAAACTGCCATTAATGGCGAGGGAGGGAGGGGGGAAGCTTTTAACCTGACATTTCTGAGGAGCTTTCCCTCAAAAGAGGAAGGAGATGCGACTCCCCGCCAGACCTCATCACGCTTGATGCAGCACAGCAGGATGCTTTCTGCAGGCACACACTGCAAATAGCTTCCCCACCTCAGAAGTCATCACCTTCCCCCTGCACGTCGCAGCTCTGGTGGGCCCGTGAGGATGAAACCACCTAAAAGAAACAGTGCTGGAATGCGATCAAGCCTGCGAGAGGCCCTGGTGCCTCCGTGGCGTTGATGTACCTCTGCATCCAGCCAAGCAGATGCTGATGGGAGAGCTGCTGGCACCCCCGGCGTTGCTCCCAGCGCTCCCCCCGTAAAGGTGCACCCACGGCATGAGCTGTGCCCATCAGGCAGGGGGGCACATTTGCCACCCCGCGCTGCTGCAGGGGTGTCCCGGCAGGGTTGCAAATGCCGGTCCATCCCTTGAGCTGATGGCTCTGCAGGGACGTCCTCTGCCCCCACCACAGGAGCTGCTGCTTCCTCCTGAGCTCGCTGCCTCGCTCCTTTTAAATTTAAGGTCACTGACAAGGGGAGCTACCTTCTTGTCAGCTTGCTGAGCCTCAGGGACAAGCCAGCACTGCCTCCAGGGCGGATGCTCAGCTGCCTGGCGTGCGAAAGAGTGAGGACGTGCAACTCGCGCTCCTGGGTCCCTCCTTTGCCAGGTGAAGGTTTCCATTTCTTGCAGAGGAAGCCCGACTCCTCTCTAAAAGCATCTCCCTCCCGGTGCACGGCAAAAATCTTTGTGTGCCCCGGTGAAGGAAGGTGGCAGAGGTTGCTTGACCCTGTTCTGGGATTTTTAAATCTGTACCCCTTGTTCACAGTGCCATAGAAAGGTGTATTTTCATGGTAAGTGGAGTGCCCCCTCCTTTTCCAGCTCCTACCCAGGCCTGGCTGCTATCGGAGTTTAAAGGCAGGTGAGAGAGCGGCTATGTGCTTCCCAGAGACGGGGCAGAGACTGCTCGGAGCACGCCGAAATCCAGATCTGCTGGAGCAAGGGCAAGGCTGGGGCTCGGGATCAAGCAGCACAGGAAAGCCGGTGGAAGTGAGCCGGCTGATATCCGAACTAAGGTAATTATTAGGAAGAGGTTTGAATGGCCAAAGAGATGAAATGTTTAAATCTTGCACTGATGCTGCTTACCACCGAATTGTATGCTATGAAAAAGCAACTGTTACTGCCAAGGGACATGTAAATAAGTATTCTTCTGTGACCTCTGAGCTTTAGCAGATGCATTTTTATAAGCTGAATAAATGCAAATTAGCAATAGTGTGTACCTGATTTGGCGGTCCTTCCTCTTGCGCTGAGGACAACGGAGATGCAGCAGATAACAAGGTATGCTCATCTATGCTAGGAGAGGCCTCTTCCTTCTCAATAATCAAAGAAATATTTTTTTTTTGTGCCATCTTGGTGTGGCAATATGCTTTCACCACCTAGCAGTCTTCCCCTGCACTGTGGCCCCATCTGTCATCCCTCATAAATAAGTTTGAAAGATGTGCTTGGTGAAGCAGGCAGTACAGCTTTATCAAATAAATATTTCAGGGGCACAGATGATCAAGCGGAGCGAGGCAGGGGGAAAGCAAATCGCCTCCACGATGGGCCTCGCTATTCTGGCCGTCGCCGGATCACCTTCCAGCTGAACATGTGGGTGAACATCTGGAAACAAACATGTGGGTACCTTGGCAGCATGAAGGGAGACTGGCCAAGCTGGGATGAGTGGAAACAAAATACCAAGTCGTTAAATATAGATCCTGATAGTCCAGGGCCACATCTGAAATTCATCAGCGTAAGTCTGTTGATGTGCTGATTTGCACCAGGTGAAAGCCGCTGTGCTCTTGCTCCTGCTGTCACTCCAGTTTCACCCTCACTTCACTGGCAATTGATGGAAAATCCCCAAGCCTCCAAATTATCCCTGCTGCCATGTTCATTAACTAAGATGCAGCCACTAAAGTATCATTTGAAAATATTTATAATAGCAATCATTTTTAATTTTGTCCTTCTGCAAAGCACAGGTCAACACATGAAAATTCAGGTAGGTTATGGGAGGTTGTGGATTTATACTGAGATATTTGTATCTGGAGTATAACCTTATTCTGGGAGGGGAAAAAAAAAAAGGGAGTTCCTTAATCCAGATCAGTATAATCCACTTTCAGATTCATGCTTGATTAAAGCAAAAATATTCTTAAATAAATGTGCCTGAACATGGAGTTGTTTTGGAATGATTACACAGGTTATTCATTACATTAGAATTTTGCTCTTTGAACAAATTACCCAGGTTCCACTGAATTTTATTTTATTTCCCCCCACCACCACCTATTTTTCTCCCCGTCCTTCTCCAATTACTTTGATACTCAGCCACCAACGAGCACACGGGAAATGCTGAGAGACTGACTTGCAGCCAGCTCATGAAAACCTCACCAGGTCAGATCAGTTTTTCTTTAGCACTGTTGTTTTTCCTGCTTTTTGGAACTAGCACTGGGCACTTTATCAAGACTATCTGAAGGTAAATGCCTCTCTGCAATCAGCTGGGTTTGGGGGTCTTTTTTACGGGAAAGGTAGAGGAAAGAGGTGTGTAACTAATTTGTATGTTCTCCACCAGTGACTGGACCTCCAGTTTCTTGTATCTGTTAAATGTTGTGGGCTGCTGGCGTTACCCTCTCGTTAGCCTGATGAGGGCCCGCACAGAAGAGCGCTCTGAGGCCCTTCTGCGTTAGGAAGGCACGTTTCTGCATCTTCCGAGACAACTCTAAGTTTAAACAGAATTTCCCTTGTTGATGATCCCCTATTACAGGAAATCACCGACGAGGGTGGTGGTAATTCATGGATCCCGTCGGTGTCGCTCTTGCTCTGGTTTGTGTTTGGTGCCCGAAGATGCGAGAAGTTCCCTTTTTATTGTTGGGCACGCTTAACGCGCTCACAAATCTGACTCAGGGGTGTCAGGTACTTTTGCAGGCACAAGCAGAGGGGCTGGGATTTCCAGCAAGTGGCAAAGCCGTGTTCAACAGACAGTGCGTTTAGTGTTGTGGCCAGCTGAACTGTTGAAACTCGCAGGGTTGGCTCCAAAAGACTTTTTTGACTACATCATCGATTTTTACAAAAACAATCAGAATGAGAAGAAAAACACTATAAAAATGTAGATGGGCAAGAAAGCCTGTGACTGCTTTGCTGAAACGCGCATGTGACAACAGGGCCTTTGGTTACCCGAAATTTGTCTGTGTACGTGTTTGTGGGAGACTGTACTCGTCTTCTATAGCAATTTCCTTCTGTCTCAAGATTTTGCTTCCTTTTTTTTTTTTCCCTTGCTTGCTTTTTTTTTTTTTAGGGAAAAATAAAATCAGTCTGATCAAGACACACATGACTTTCCAGTCTCTGAAAAGCTCTGTGTCTGTTCTTGCCTTGAGAGCAATTACACTTCATCTTTTCAGAGCAAACCACAAATAAAATAAGTCATGAAGCTGTACAGAGAATGAAAAGTATTCCTGGCTGCTTCTCTCAGATTTCAACAAATTGACTTCTGAGGTTTTTCCATTTTTTATATATATATGTACACACACACATATTTTGAAATATTAAAGTAGCTACACTCCTAACATGATTATTTTATGTAAAATGGAATCAATCTTTTCTTCTCTGGGGCTGTCGTGTCAGATTACCTTCAATATTTTTCAACCCAAAGTTGTCCGACTAACTTCCTTGATTTCCCACAACTGGTTTTCATGGCTACAGAAATCCCACTTCTGTGCATAGATAAGCTGTCGGAAAAACCGAGTTCTGAGATATAAAATAGTTATTTCTCCTAAATTACTTGTTGTCAAATTTTGGAGAACGAATGCTCGAGCCTCTAATCCCACCTCACAAAACTGATATATGCAGTGACACCGACTTTGATCTTTATGCGGAAGCCATCTGTGCTTCCACAGGAAAACAAAAATGACAATGTTTTATGGATGTTGTTATTTTCAACCCTAATTTTCTGTTGCCTGCAGCTGCTAATTTGTAAAGAGCTGCGAGCTGTGGACTTCTGAGATAGCTGCTGCACAGGAATGCTTCCAAGCGGGGAAGAGAGGTGGTGTGCGCTTCCCTGCCCACGCAAACACCGGGCTCGTGACACGGGCTGGGATGTAAGCAGCACCACCAGCATCTCCCAGGGTTGGAGCCACAGAGAAGGTAAAGAGGCTTTAGAAACAAAACCGAAGGTAGGAGTTGTGCGCTAGCCGTGTTTGTGATCTATTTATTATTTATTTATTATCATCTTCTGGTTTTATTTTATTTTATTTGGCAGCTTCTGCAAGGGAACAATACCAAAGTCATTAGCAGGAGTTTCAAAGCTGTTAATAATGCATATGCATACAGTATACATAATAAATTAATTCCACAGAGAAACTAATGGAGTTTATCAGTGGGAGACCTTTAGAATTGTATAGAGAGTTATTTCAGAGTTTCTAGCTGGTAAAAATGTTCACTTGTTAAAAGGCTGTGGCCTGTTGTTAATAGAAAATTTTCATGTTTTGTACCTCAACTTGTTTCAGCCTTGGAATTGGTTTAAGACAGATTATGAGTTACTTAGAAAAGATTTTTATCTTTTTGTACATTGGTCTGCTTAGAGACTGACTGCTCTGTATAATTCATAGCTGATGTTCTATGGGATAGTGTTTCCAAAAAAGATGTTATATTTTCAAAAATACACTTAACTACTCAGCATAGCTGAAGACTAAGTAACGCCTCTGGTGCTCTACCTGTTGTGAAACAACTTCATAGTTAGTCATACCTAGAAAAATTAATGAAAGTGGTGAAAGTGGCTTCCTGTTGTGGTTATGTGCCATTAATAGCTCTGCTTCTGGGATGCCGGGTAGAACAAAAACACAGAAGCAGCCTTTTTGTGTGTTTTAATAGAGCATATAATACTACTTTAAATACTTTAAACCCTGCTTAACGGGTAGCTGAGCAGCCAGCTTACATCAGAGGCTGTTCCCCTGATTCCAGTGGTGCTCCCAGGACAGTACAGTATTTGGTTCCCTCGCTGGTATAAATCCAGCCCTCGTACTGGCCTAGGACTGGTACAGGGCTTGTACAGGCACAAAACAAAATTGGGTGACCCACAGCTGTATTGGCATCAACAGTAACCTTGCCTAAGAACACATACATTGGTTTATGCTTTTTCTATGATAAATTACCATTTTTCTTATTACTTAACATTCCTTTCCACATTACCTCCAGCCCCTATATGAAAAGGTGATGTACAGGTGAAGTTCGTCACACCTGTCTCTCCATAGGCAACTTTCAGAATCCCCATTCATCCCCTAAAATAACCACAAGTAAGTGCTGCCTTTGGGGATGCAGTTCAATAATACGGTACTTGTAATTTAGGGCTCTGTACTGGATCAGATCCTCTGGAATATCTGACTCTTCAAATCTTGTCCAAAACCTGTGACTGATTAACTCTGACAGGCTCGGGGCTGGATCGAGTATTTTGTCGTTTGGAGCCAGCACGGGGCTGGCATTACTACCGTGCTCTGACTAATTTGATGGTGATGTGATCCTGTGTGGATCAGATCGGTACCGCTGGGTGGGCTGGTAGTGCCAGACCCGGAGTTACTGATCTGCGGAGCGCAGCTCCTCAGTTAGGCTCACGTTAATTGCAAGCTGCATCTCGCAGGCAAGAATGGTCTGCGCGGAGGCAGCTGCCCGTGGACAGCCTCGGGTCTCCATGGGGTACAGCCCCACGATCTGCCACGTGGAGAAACAGCTCCTGAACTGGGCAGAGGATTTCTGACGCTTCTACGTGCTGTTTCAACGTCTTCTGGTTGTATAGGAAGGCAAAGCGAGGTGAGGTAATGCAGTGCATACTGATGTGGGTGCAAGAGTAAATTGGCCCAGAAAACTGAGAAAAATCTCTCAATTTGCATGTCTTTGATGTTGTGTGCGGAAATGTTGTTTGAGATGTTACAGGTATCTGGTTTCCTTCTGTGCCTTTATTGGAGGGTTAAGTGACACGTGCATTGCAAACTAAAAAATAAGTTCATGAGTTAAGTGAAGAGCTTTAATTCCTTTTTGTTCCTTTTCATGTGTGTACACATCCAATCATGATGGAGAAGTTGGAAAATAATGCGGTGATAGACAGTGGCACTCTGGGGATGCTGTGGGCATATGCATTCACTAGCCAAAGTACCAAGAGATTTGCCTTCGACCCAGGTTGAAAGCCACAGCCCGAAAGACACCACCCCTGACAAAAGGGCGTTGCCTAGAGGAGATAGAAAAGGAGACATTATTTCTATATTTATATATAATTTTCTCTTCTTTTTCCTTCAACCTTAAACCGTTTCCTTCTGCATTCTCCTTCTTCCATTTCTCTCACCCTTTCACTTTCATTTGACAATAGCAGAGAACGGGGTGAAGAATGATGCATCTTCCTCTCTTAGCCCCTGGCAGAGGTTACCGGAATGGCTCAAAGGCACAGTTTTGCCCTGAAGTCCAACGTTATCAAGCAATGACTTATAAGGGTGTCACCAGTGATAGCAAATATTTTGCATATTTGCATTCAGAGAGGGTATGATGGGGTTTTGCTGGGTTTAACAGTGCTTTCGCTGTTTCTACATGCGCGTACGGGAGTAGCTACCCTGGTGCTTTATACTAATATATTTTGATCCAGTGCCACAAAAAAGGGAAAGCCTGCCTTTGCCTCGGGGCGGGGGGGAACTGTGGGAAGACATTAGGACCTTCACAGATGCCTGGAAAGCAGGCAAGTACGGAGCTGAATTAACCTGGAGCCTATGCGGTTTACAGCCGCTTAGGCTAGGCTCGCTCGGGCTCAAAACCCCTCTCGTACCAGAGCTAGAGCTGGCTGTGTGATGGGTGGTAAGGAGGCTGGCGAGGCTGGCCGAGCGCCCGGGCTAGCGCTGGAGCTGGTACAAGTAGGCATTTTGTGTGGAGACAGAAACTCTGATCCCAGATCCTCAGCAGCTGCTTGGTGGGCAGCCAGGAGAGGGATGGAGGGAGAGCAGCAGCCAGGAGCCTGCCAAAGAGCTGCTTTTGTCCGCGCTGCTAAATTTGGGTGTGACTTACTGTGGCTTAATTAACAAAGAAACCCAAATGAAGACAAGCTCCCTGTAGCTTTCACCATGCAGCAGCTGGGCTGCATCAGCAGGCCTTTGCCACCATGAAAAAACAATAGTGGGAGCTGGTTTTTCCTGGGGTGGCAGGGTAAGGCAGCAAAGACTAAAGCTGTGCAGGATATAAGCAGAAAAAAAAATTACAGCTATTAGCCTTTTAATTGGATATTACCTTAAAATAAGAGCTTTAATTTTTACCTTGGAGGTACCTGAGTTAGATCAGTAGCATACGTGGCTCCGAAATCTCCCAGTTCTTTCCTTCTTACGTGTGAACTTTGATCTTCCTGTTTGTCTCAGTTTTCTGAGACATCTAAAACTGCAACTTCCTCCAAAGTGTTGTAATTCAGGACTCTTGGAAATTCCATCATGGGAATATGACCATAGTATGTATACTGACAAATTCCTTTAAAAATAAAATTAGTGAATGGTTCACTAGATATTGACTGTCACCCTTTATTATTGGCAAATGCATTTTATACATTATATATAAATACATGCTTATAGATTAATAAAATGTATATATATATTTACAAATGTTCACATTATTTCAGTGTGGTTTTACCACAGAGAAGGCTGTTTGTGGGGATTTTTTTCCTCTTGAAGTGTAATGTGTAAAATTAAACTTTAAATCCATCTGCAAGGTTCTATAGATACAGCTTGACTTGCAGTGGCAAGCAGGGTGGCAGTTCAGCTGAGAGTACCTATCATCTGTGCTAGATTTCTGTAAGGGTTAAGAACAGATTTGGGTATGTGTAGTAGAAAGCACAGGCATGATCTTCTCTGCTGCAGGCAGATTTAATTTCTGTGATGTCCTAAAGGCCTTCTCTAGAAAAAGAAAAAAAAAAACCACCAAAACCCGAAAAAAGTGACTCTAACACAAATTTCCATCCCCCAAAAATAAGAAGTAACGCTCTTCATACAGAGATACTTCTTCCTGATGATTTCTAACATCTGATACGTCACCCTCTAAACTATGGTAAAAAATGTATGGGAATTTTTGGAACAAAACCGATTTTAAAACTTCTGACCTGTTTAACAGCCAGAGATTTCATTTTTGATACAGATCAACTTTTACATATCCTTCCTGCTACATCAGGGTGAGTAGAGTAAAGATGTCAGAATTACTACAGGACATTTAAAAAAACTACACAAATCACTACAAATGCTGTTGTCAAGACCATCTTGGACATAATAGTCCATGTGAATTGCAAATCAAATGAACAGCAAAATAAAGTATTAATTGTAGTGAAAGCTCTTGGCGTAGTCCATGTTGTAGTCCAGGTTGTAATCCAATTGCATAGCTCCGTATGTTCATAACTTGTCAGGTATGTGTGACTTTCTCAACAGATTTCTTTTAGAGCTGATATTTTCCATGACTGCTCTCAGTGACTGTTTTCCAGCAAAAGAGGAAAAAATGAAGAAATTCCTCTTCTCAGTTTTTGAGGTCTGCACCACTGGTAATATCCACCTGAAAATGATCCGAACCATAATTTTCTACAGAAAGCTACTGCTAATACAGGTAGTCGACTGCAAGGTTTGATTTACTGTAGGTAGTTTTTCCTTGGCAGTGGGATGGAGGGGAAATTGTTATAAATGACCGAAGAATCATTTTTCAGTATTCCTGAGGGGCAGCTTATTCTTGCTAGTACCTCCTGGGCCCTTATCCCTCACTCCAAATTCTTCTCATACAGCTCCATCAGCCCAGGGAGTATAGAGCAGCTCCTTCCATAGGAGCCATTAGCACAAGACATAATAATCACGAACAAACACGTGAAATAATTCCCCAGCCCACAACAGCCACTTCTTCCAGGGAGGAAGGGAGGTATGAGTTGTTGAATTCTGCAATACACCACTAGTTTTGCATTTTTTTATTTTCAAACGATCAACTTCTGTATTTTTTCTATAACTTGCGCAATGAAATGTGCATGCTAGGAATGTGTTCCTTGGCCAGCAAGGAGCTGTGCAGAAATTGCATCAACTGTCTTGGTTTCTACGTTCGTTTGGGTAGACACTCTTATTTGAGCTGTTCATTACAGATGTATTGTAGTACCAAAATAAACCGCGAATCTCTCCTGCCTACAGGGAGAAGAGGTGGTTGGAAGAAAGTAAAGAGGACCCTAATGAAGAAATACCAAATTTTACAGGCTGGGACTAGAGAGGTGAGAATTGCCAGATTAAACAAAAAGTCTGAGGGGTTGTGACTAGATCCCCTCCCTAAGGTTCACTGAAGCAGGGTAACAGCCCCCTGTAGTGACCACTGCAACTCCAGCCGTGGGTGCTAAGCTGATGAAGCAGCATGCGTGGGGCCGGGTGTATTTCAACTCATTTCCCCTCAGCTACTGCCTTGGAGGCGAGTAGGTTAAATCCGGTCACTGAATGGAGATGGAATAGGTCTGAACTTCAAGTTAGGGACAGAGGGCAGTTGGGTTTTCTCATTTGTTTGTTTTGAGAGGAATGCTTCTTCACAAAATTGTTTCATACCTTTTCCTATGGTAATCAAAGACTTTTTATCTCCCTTCACCTAAATAGCCTCTTCCAAATTTCCTAAGAATTAAAGACTTATTATGAGTCTCGTGGACATCACATTGTCTTACACTGAGGACCACCTCATCCCAAAGTAATAGGTGTGCATTTCAAAGCATGGCACACAGGTGCCCCTTTGGCCACACTTTTTGGTGAACACAGAAATGTATGCTTTCTTTTCTGATCTACAAAACCAGTAATAATAATTATAACAAAAACTTCCATGCTTTTTTCTTCTTTTAGGTTTCAGAGAGTTCAACACACAACGTAGTCTTGTAAGCTTATGATTTCATGTAGGCAACAGTGCTCTAAGAAACGGAAAGTTTTCTCAACGTTATTCAGGTCAGTGTTTCTTTACGTGGATCATTCAGGAAACTAGGACAAACCGATGCATGTATTTGGTTTTGCGAGGGTGTGTGGATCAACTGCTATGGCAAACCCGGCCTCCTGGGTTACACCAAGTACAATGACATTATTGACGGGGGATTTTAATGTGTTCAGCTGGAACTGATGTGATGTTTTCAAAGAAAGTCAGCTGCTCACATGCAGTGGCTTAACTCATTTTGGTGTTGTCAATGTTATTTTCAATAAGCAGGAAAGTAACTGGTAAACAGTTTATTACATGTCATTTAGATGCCAAATTAAGCATATTTTATAAGCATTTCAGGAACCATCAGTTCCTTTAAGATATATAACAGAAATTTTAAAGTACCAATTCAGATACCAGCTGCCACACAATGAACTATTAAGCATTTAGTAACATAAAGCAAGATTCCTCCATGCTGTACCTTCACTGACTGCACTAGAGTTGTATTAGAAATTTATTTGGTGTATGCTGAGTATTCTTATATTTTCATAAGTAAATAGATATTATTATATTTTATAAGTAGAGGACATCTCAGAGGCTCTTAAAAAGAAACAGACAAAAATAAAAAAGGTAAAATGAAACCAAAATACACAATAATTTGTGAAATACTTAGGGTATAGTTGAACAATCACTACCTTATTTACCCTGTTGGTTTTGTTTGTTTTTTTTAAAAAGGCCCTGGTAAGATCATCAAGGAGTTCAATCTAAAAATTATGTCCCCCTTTTGACCCATATTCAAAAGACTATTGTACATGTGGCACTGCATCAGAAATAAGTATCAAAGATAATTTGTTTTCTGAAGAGCCTGTTCAACAAAAGAGACATTAGTAGAAATCTATATTGACCTCCTCTTCATAAAACAAAACAAAAAAACCCCAACACCCCCCCCCAAAATAAACCCCCCTCACCCCCATTTATACACTCTGAACAGATACATCCACAAATGATGTTACCATCTCTTTGCCAGCACTTGCCAAATCAACATCTGTGTTGACTCTCTCCGTAATCACATCAAATTATTTGATAAAGGGTAAGGGCCATCACAATTAAACAGAAGAATTGCCCTGAGGACAAGGACTTGGGGGTATTAATTGATGAGAAGCTCAACATGAGCCGGCAGTGTGCGCTTGCAGCCCAGAAAGCCAACCGTGGCCTGGGCTGCATCCAAAGAGGCGTGACCAGCAGGTCGAGGGAGGGGATCCTGCCCCTCTGCTCAGCTCTTGTGAGACCCCACCTGGAGTACTGTGTCCAGCTCTGGGGGCCCCAGTACAGGAGAGACATGGAGCTGTTGGAGAGAGTCCAGAGGAGGGCCACAAAGCTAATTGGACGGATGGAGTGCCTCTCCTGTGAGGACAGGCTGAGAGAGTTGGGATCGTTCAGCCTGGAGAAAAGGCAGCTCTGGGGAGATCTAATTGCAGCTTACCAGTACCTGAAGGGGCCTACAGGAAAGATGGTGAGGGACTGTTTATCAGGGAGTGTAGTGACAGGACAAGGGGTAATGGGTTTATGCTGAAGGAGGGCCAATTTACATTAGGTGTTAGAAAGGAATTCTTTACTGTTAGAGTGGTGAGGCACTGGAACAGGTTGCCCAGAGAGGTTGTGGATGCCCCCTCCCTGGAAGTGTTTAAGGCCAGGTTGGATGGGACTTTGGGCAACGTGGTCTAGTGGACCTGCCCGCAGCAGGGGGGGTTGGAACTAGATGATCTTTGAGGTCCCTTCCAACCCAAACCATTCTATGTCTGAGCCAGTTCTCAGGCTTCTGTTTTCAGCAACCAGAAACATTGCTGGAAACCCCAGCCTAATGGTGAGAAAAGCACTAGAATAAACTAACTACAAATTAAATTAACTTTGGAAATCATTCAACACACAAATGAGTAAACAGACAGACCGGGCCCCTGGCTTTTCCCCATGTTTCCACAGGTCTAAGGTAGGTTCAGTCTCCATCTCCAATGGAATGTTTCTTCTATAAATAATTTCAAATCAGATTTGCGCTATTTTAGCATAACATAGATAACAAAAACAATGCACAGAAAAGCTAGGAATGTCATCAGAGGGTAAACAACATTTATTCTGAATTTAAGGATAAACAAACCTAACCAGTTTATGAATGGGCAAAGTTAGTTAAGTCTTATGACACATAATAAAGTATGTAAATTCAAGTATTTAGCATAACAAAGAGGTTCTGGGCTAAGTAATTACTCAGTATTAACACTCTTAAGTCCAGCATTTCTCGTTTGTCCAACATAACTTATGTTGTCCCTCAAGAAATCTGTCATCTCCAACTGGTACAAGTTATTAATGACAAGAGCATGTAATGAAACCATCAAAATCTTTAAAAGAAACCTCATTCCTCGCCAGTGATTTTCCTCAAACTTTCTCACTCCTGTCACGCTGAAGCAGAAGTGCCAATGAAGCTGCTTGCTGAGCTGGTTCAGTGACTTCTCATCTGCCTGACTGCTGGTGGCTCCTCAAGGTGCTAGCAGGAAGGTGCAAGATGAAGTTGGATTGCTGAATCTGAGAGAAAGGGGCAGATCGTGCCATTACCAAGATGTATACCTCCCTTTCTTTTTTTTGTTCCCCTAGGACCTCACTTAAGTATGGTAACAGTGCCTTTTTCAGGGCACTGTGGCATTTAAAATATCAGCTGCTGTCAAATGTTTGTTGGCTTTCCACTTATGATAGTAACGTTAGTGTGAATCTCCTAAGGCATATTCAAAAGGGCTGTTGTTTTTCTTTTCAGTTTTATGATTGTCAGCTTTGTTTTGTTGTAGGAAATGTTAATGACTTCTTTGGAGTTTTAATTCTTCAGCTTTTTATATTTTTGTTCCACTGGAAGATAGGAGATATTGAAATTTTGATATTTTTATAATGATGTAGTTCCCACATTTAAAAAGAATAAGCTTTGCTAATTAGTTAGACCTAACAAACTATGGACTAGTTAGTCCATTGCCGAACTTTGTTACAATAACAGAATGATTAATCTGGTACAATATTAACAAGTAGTTACAGGATGAGAATATAATCGTATTTTATCTTGAACGGTTGCTATATTGTCTCATGGAAGTAGGTACTGTCAAACAAAGCTTTGGTCAATAGAGATAGTAGAGTTGGTATCATACGTCTGGATTTTGCCAAAGCAATTTTACTTGTAAAGACGGATCATATATGGAATTAACTTGGTCATAATGGTTGGGTATAAAAAGAACCCACAGAGAGATTTCAGAACAAGGGGATAATAGAGAGTGGGATGTTTTGTAGCAGTCCATATGTAATTTTAAAATTCTACATGATCAATGCTGTGCTAAAGGATCTTTACTGACAGTGTTTCCAAATGACATAGGGATTGACAAGATGATAAATACTGATGTAAGATCACTGTTATATCAGGACCCAGATCATTCTACTACTGCCCAGCACTTATGCCCATAAACCAGGTATAAGGCAGAGTGCCAGTTATATCTAAAATAGTGGTGACTGCTTTGGAAAGTTCTTCCTGTGTGAAGCTTTTGGCTAAAATGCTCAGTGTGTTCCCAGTGCAATGCTATGTCAGAAAAGGATGATTCAGAGTGTCTCCAAAGTAGCAAAGACCTTGCTTCTAACAAAACAAAAATTGGTAAAGCTCTGTTAAAATACCACTACCAATTCTGATACCTACGCTTTGGAACTTCTCAAAGTTCAAAGGATAGTATAGACATGACATGACAGGAGAGCTGGAAACTCTGAGTCTTATGAACTCATGAACTCACACCTCATGAAGCAAGGTAGGTCACAAACTGACGTGTGGGTTTGTGGGCAAGCAGCTGCCTCACCTGTGAAGAGCCTGGTATACCAACAGTGCTTTAGAAAGAGTAAAGTAGTCATTATGATACCTAAGGATAGTTAAATATTACATCTTCATCTTATAACATGTCACAACAACCCCAGGCAACGCTACAGGCTTGTGGCAGAGTGGCTGGAAAGCTGCCTGGAGGAAAAGGACCTGGGGGTGCTGGTTGACAGCTGGCTGAACCATGAGCCAGCAGTGTGTCCAAGTGGCCAAGAAGGCCAACAGCATCCTGGCTTGTATCATGAATAGTGTGGCCAGCAGGACCAGGGAAGTGATCATCCTCCTGTACTCGGCTCTGGTGAGGCCGCACGTCGAGTACTGTGTTCAGTTTTGGGCCCCTCACTACAAGGACATTGGGGTGCTGGAGCATGTCCAGAGAAGGGCAACACAGCTGGTGAAGGGACTGGAGCACAAGTCTTAACGAGGAGCAGCTGAGGGAACTGGGGTTGTTTGGCCTGGAGAAGAGGAGGCTGAAGGGAGACCTTATCGCTCTCTACAACTATACCTGAAAGGAGGTTGTGGTGAGGTGGGTGTTGGTCTCTTCTCCCAAGCAACAAGCAATAGGACAAGAGGAAATGGCCTCAAATTGCTCCAGGGGAGGTTTAGGTTGGATATTAGGAAAAATTTCTTCACTGAAAGGGTGGTCAGACATTGGAACAGGCTCCCCAGAGAGGTGGTGGAGTCACCATCCCTGGAGGGGTTCAAAAAGCATGTAGACATGGTCTAGTAGACATGGTGGTGTTGGGTTGATGGTTGGACTTGATGATCCTGGAGGTCCTTTCCAACCTTAGAGATTCTATGATTTGCTGGAAAGCAGGGAACTGTTTTTTATCAACCTGCAAAAAGCTGTCCCTTTGTCATGGGAGACTGCCAGAATCTAACACAAGACTGGCCTAAAAAAGCTGTCATTCACAAGGAGAGAAAAAGTAGTAAGTGGCATATTCAAGAAGAGCTGTCACAATTATAAGGAAGTGCAAAAAAATGCATTGTAGAATATGAAACTGTTTTATTTAACCTTCCTTGGACATGTAGGTTCCTCATTCAGACTGAAAGCTTGCAGTTTGTTTGTCCTGAATTTGACAGTCTTCCCAGGCAATGAAAATGTCCTGGGAAGAGAAACAGGCAACTGGATATTATCTTTAAAGTTGATGTTTCCTGTCAGACACGCAAACATAAAGAATTCAGCTGTAACAGACCTCCTGGTAGGTAGGTAGCTTTAGGAAAAGCCTCTTGTCGAATATTGATAAATTAGAGAGTCATTGTTGAAAGCTCCTGGCAGAGGGTCAGGTGTTCTCCCTGCTGCCTTGCTGCATACCTGAGACCATTCGAAGCTGACACCGCTCTTCTGTTCCACCTCTGGTGCACCAAGCTCCAAAACGAGCCGCTAGAGCTCAGAGAAGATCCATCCTGCTGCTCTGTAGGTACCCAGAAGAAATGCTGGACATTTCCCTTCTAAGAATCACCACATCGATAGGAACAGAAGGCCCTGCTGCTAGCCTGTTATTTTGAAATCGCCTTTAACTCCAGTTAAATTAATGCAGAAACCAGTACATGTTTTCATTTATGGCATACAAAACAGGCAAGAAAGGTTACAGAAAGGAAAATGGTTTAAAAAAAAAGGGTGAGATTTTTTTTTCTTCTGCAAAGCAGCAAATCCAAAAATCTTCTGTCAGCATCCTTTTAATGGGGTGCAGGTGCTTATCTAGCCTATGCATCAGGACACACTTTGTCCTCTCAAATCACTTTCATGCTGGTAAACATGCCCCCACCTTTTGTTGCAAACTCCTGGGGCTTGTTTGGCATTCTTTCTGATTTCTTCTCTCTCCTTGACCTTGAAATATTTTGTTTCCTGATTCCCTTGAGACATTTTGACATTGTCCTCCCGGGATAGTAAATGATATTTCTGGTGGCCTGGTACTGAATAGCTGCCTCAATCCTACAGAAATTAACTCTTTCCTACCAGGCAGGCTGTGTTCCAATTTGGAGTAAAGACTTGATACGCATTGAATCTTATACTTCATACAAAATGTACATCATACAGCAAGCATGTGACACAAATGAGACTCATGTATGCAATCAATCCATTAATGGCTTTTGAGACTAGACTCAAGGAATATGAAATTATTCTGGGACAATAAAGGGCTTGAGAGTGACAAACCTTGGTCCTGCCTTTGAAGGATAAAGTGGGGAACCGCAGGTAGCGGGTGCTGTGACTTGATTACTTTTATTCACAGACTCGCTGGATGACGCAAAGCAAGAATTACTTTGATTCAGTTTGCTCACCTGCAAAAGTGCTCATAATATGTACTTGCAGGGGCATGATAAAAACAACATTATTTTTTAACGCTTTGAATTTATTGAATACAGAGTGTTATGGCATATAAACACTAAGGTTTGTGGCACTTGACCACACAATGAGAAATCTCAGATACTTTTTTTCCCCCCACTTTTTGTTTCATCCCACATCACACCTAAAGCAATGTCCTCAAGTCTTTTAAAGCTTTAGTACTATTTATAAAACAAAACACTTCTCGCAAAAATATAAACACCCACCTCTCCATGTATAAATAAGGTATTCATTTACCGCAGTTGAAGGCTCTAAGTTTCTAGATAATGCTGACTAGGTGCTTGTCCACGCTAAGGTAAGTCCTCATGTAGGACCTATACATGTATTGTTCCAACCTGAACAATGTATGCATTTCTCAAAGATAATTTTTGACATCCTGATATTTTATCTTTGCTCCTAGTGGACTGAATGGCTGTCCTGAACTGCTAGAAAATGCAAGTTGGCTGCACCTAAAAAAGAGGTCCATTGTGAAAAGGTCTTTTGGGGAATAAATGGTAAAGTGTCTGTTTTATTTCATCTTTTTCCTGCTTGAGTGCTGTTATTGTCCATTTGCCTGATGACATTGCACAGAATGGTTGTCCTTCTAGAATCATGTTTATTTTTTTTCCCTGAGAGGTTTATAATATAGCATTATAAGAAATAACTGCTCCTGATTATAAGAAAAATCTGCTCCTGATTTCTTTAATTTGTTTTTCAAAATTGAATGGCATATGTTAAAGTTTTAAATCTAATGGCATAGAGATCTTTAAACAGTCCCATTCAGTGTTAAAACCACACCGAGGTTCCAACCTGATAAGTTTTTTCAACAAAACAAGTTGTGTTAATTACTCCTTTATTTGCATCTAAGATTTTTTTAAATTCCTACTATAACTCACAGACCAGAAGTTCTTTATTTTGTTCCCAAACTACATGATGAAAAAGAAACTTTTTGATGGAGCACTAACATCTGAAAAAAATACACAGACAACCATTTTACACGAGGGATAAAAATATGTGATGGGCATACAGGAGAAAGTATTTGCATTGGCTTCAACAAAAAGGTCAGCCATGATAGAACACCACCTACTCTTCATTACTGTGAAAGCAGTAATCAAATCAAGTTTCCATTTTAAAATGCCTTGATACTGTCTACAGCACAGCAACAAAAAGACACAATATAACCTCATTTTAAATGCCTTTTACTTGAGTGATGACACTTCATTTCTTTCCAGTTTTATTCAAATGTTCTGGAACGCTTAATGGAAAATAAATAGGAAGCATGTTAGAAATTATGCTTTTGGTGTTCTTTATGCCATTAATATATGTCGCCCTACTTGCATCTAAACCTGGCTAATTGGCACTAATAAGGCCTGGCAGCTGATTTCAGTGCTTACAGTTTTGCATACACAACTGTCTGTGCCCCCTATTGAAAAGCAAATTAAGAATGGGAAGCAGCAGCAGTTCTCAGCCTCTGATAATGCTCTCTTCCTTCTTGAGGTCAACTGCACTGTTCACAGAGAAAATGAACTCCATCACCGGCTCTGACTGCAGCAGCGTATCATCTGGTTATTCCGCCCTAAAATGTCGGTGTGGCTTTAGCAGTTTTACTGCAGGTTGTTGGCAGTGATGATATCACTAGTACATAATGCCATCAGTATGCCTATGACAACACAGGGGCATTGAGGAGCCTTGTGTGTGTGTGTGTGACATCCTGCCTTTACTGAAGGAAGTTACTAGGAATTTTTGCCACTACTTTTAGCCAGACTAGAATCTAACTTTCAATCTACTTGGCATGAAGGTTTTAACTAGAGCCGATTTAAAAAAAAAAACAAAACTGAAATTTCTTCTCAAAGCTATAAGAAATGTGCTTGTTCAGAGATTTTTCTTTAAAAATACTACCGCCTCCCAAAATCTTCCAGTTAAAAGGACAAGGTCATTTCAACAATACTAAAATTCAAAATAACCTGATTCTATGATAAATTCGGAAAGGGGGAAGAAGCTCTTCCACATTCAGATCACAGCCTCCTGCCTTCATGACAATGATGAATATTCCCCATGGCGCAGTGGGACTGACAGCAATACTACCCATTTTTAAGCATTCATCAGAGACAGTCACTTCCCTCTCCTGAACTTCTTACCTACACAGTCCCAGCCACATGACTGCTACCTCAGACGAAGAGTCATTTCTCCCGTGACTGCGTGTCTATCTCCACACGATGAGCACCCACGATGAGCACCGGGTATCCAGCTCCATGCCAGCACCAGGTGATGAAAGGCCAAACACAACTGTAAAGCTACGGCCTGCGCGTGAAACGATTGTGCTTGGAACACGGTTTTAATATTTTCTTTGGGGTTTACAATTCTCAACAACTCGAATAAACTGAAGTATCTGGTTAGAGTAACAGTTTTCTGACTAAAGGGAGGCCAGCAACTCGAACTTGGAAATCAAAATAGTGTTCAGAGCTGCTGAATGTGTTTTCAGCACAAATCCAAAACACAGCCCCATACTAGTTACCATGAATAAAATTAACTCTATTCCAGCCAAAATCAGCACACTGCTATACCCCCCGAGCGTGCTTGGCGTACCTGCCGAATAGACCAGCTTATTTTATGGCTTTTCGGGCCTCCAAAGTTGCCCCCGATCTCCGGCAGCAAGGCGCGACGCGCCCTTCAGCAGCAGCGGCGGCGAACTTCCAAAGCAGCGCTGGGCCCGGCGGAGAAGGGGCACGTCAGGAGGGGCTGCGGCACGACGGCAGTGCCACCCGCCTCCCGCGGAGAGCTCCCCTCAGAGCCGAGCCCGGAGCCCGCTCTTTCGTTCAACACCCAATTTTACAAAGTTCCCTGCGCCGCGGGAGAAGGCGGGCGGTTAAGAAGGGGACGTAGCCATCTCTCTCCCCAGTGACCCTGCACAGTAATGCCCCAGGGACCAGAGGCGGCTGCTGAAGGGACAAACCGGAGGCACGCGGGGGGGGGCGGGGGCGGCCACGGCCACGCCCCCGCCCCCCGCAGGTAGGCCCGGCCGCGGTAACGGCCGCGCTGAGGAAACGGCCGCTGCGGCGCGCACGGCGCAGCTCCGCCCCCTCCCCCCTCCCGCCAGCGTGCGGCGGCCCCGCCCCACCGTGCGCGCAGGTGCGGGGAGCGCGGAGCGCGCGCCCACCCCCCACCCCCCCCCCCCCCGTTGCCGCCGCCGCACCCGGCGGGCAGAGCGAGGGGCGGCGCGCGGGTGCCCGGCGGTTCCCGCCGGCTTTGTGCGGGGGAAGGGGAGCGCGCGGCGGGCTGCGGGGCGTCACCGCCGGCGGGTGACGGGGCCGGACCGGCCGCTGATGTCACTGCTGCCCTCGGCGCTGCGGCGGGTGCTGCCGGGGCCGCCGCCCCTGGCCGCTGCGGCCGCCCCTCCGCGCCCGGCGGTGGGCGGGTAGGCGGCGGGAGCCGCGGGGACATGCGGCTGCCGCCCCTCCGCCCTGCGCCCGCCGGTGCCCGCGGAGCTGCGCTGTCCGCCGCGGCGGCCGGGTATGGTGGCGTCTGATGCGGACGGTGCGTGCGTGAGTCACCGCGCCCCGCAGCCAGCCAGCCGGTCGGGCCGGCCTTTGTGTGCGCCGGGAGCATGTGGGTGAACCCCGAGGAGGTGCTGCTGGCGAACGCCCTGTGGGTGACGGAGCGGGCCAACCCCTACTTCATCCTCCAGAGGAGGAAGGGGCACGGAGGCGATGGCGGCGGCGGGGGACTGGCGGGTAAGGGCGGCGGCGGCCGGGGTCCTGGGGAGGGCAGGGCGGGGCGGGGCCGCGTTTCGCGCCGTTTACCTCAGCGGCTCCCCCGGGGTGGCGGTGGGTCCCCGCCGGCCGGGCGGGATAACGGCCCTGGGGGGAGCGACACCCGCGCAGCCGCCGTGAGGCTGCGGGGGACCCTCCCCCGCTCCTCGCCGCCTTCCCGGGCGGTGCGGGGACCCCTCGCCGTGCCGGGGGCAACCCGGCGCCCCTGCCGCGGCCGAGGGCCGAGGGCGGCGGCTGATGCCTCGCCCGGCGCTGTAAGGCGGCGGGGGGCCTTGGGCGCCGCGTCGGTGTTTCGGTGCGTGGCCTTGTGCATTACGCTAAGGTTTCCCTGAGGATTTACGCACTGTGAAGCTTTGCGCGGGTGATCACTGGTGTCGGATGCCTTCGTACGTCAGGGTGTGACTTGCCCAGGTTCTCGGAGGAGTTTATTTTTGAACCTGTAACGCGTGCTGTTTAAAATGAGACCAAGTTGTCATTTGCAAACACGTACCAGGAGAACGGGTTTGCTTTGGGTTCTCCATGTTCTTCGGGGTGTCCTTGTAAAGTATGATCCCTGAACGCTTTGTTTTCAACTGCTGGTAACTGGAGATGCTTTTGTAGATGTTTGGGTCACGCGCATCTTGGTCTCTATAATGCTGCGCGTACACGTTTGTCGAGACCTTTCATCATTTTTAGGCAACGTATATGCTTCTCTATGAACTTGGAGATACAGAACCTGATGGCATTACCACCCGTCCTTCTTGAATCGCCAGAAAATAGTCAAACTCGTTCTCTGAAAAGCTGTGGTTTCTTCCTTACCCACTTGCATTGCAACTAGTACCTCAGGTTAATCAAAATAAACATTTGCTCTACATCTATGTTTGGTTCAAGATACTGTGCATATTTACCAGGAGATCAAGTGTTTCTTCAGCCTTTGAATGCTCTATGGACTTGTAAACAATTTATAATCTAAACCAATGTACCACCGTAAAGGGTGTTTTCATGTAGGCTCTTGAGATCTTCAGTCTTCAATTTTTTTATTTTTTTTTGATAAACCACCTCATTCTTGCGTGGAGAGGGACCAGCAGCCACTCCACATTGGCTGTAGATTTTTGTTGTTGTTGTTTTTACTCTTAAATCACGGACAGTGTTGACAAATCCATACTTTTGTCTTAAAAGTTCACCCCTGCTGTGTATACCGGGAAATTCTTTGCAGACTCGCCTTTTGTGAATTACCCCCTGGTCTCTTAAGGGTCTCTTCCTCTATATTACTATAGGTGGTCTGACAAGGCATTCTTATACCTTTCTGACTTTGTTATCTTTGAATTAGAGATAGTTTAAGATCCCCAGTCAATTCTCCAAATGTTTCTCAGTTATTGGGGAAACATTTTGGGAATTTGGGGTTTTCTCTTCAACCTGTTTGCACAGTGCAAACACAGCCTTCTTAAGTCTGATACCATTGTACAGATGGAGAGATGACTTTTGAAGATTTAGTCCTTGAGTGGGAGTAGGATTCATAAATGTGAGTTCCTTTTTTTGTGGAGGTCAGATAAGCCGGCAGCATTTGGTAGGAGTTCAGAATACAGAAGTAGTTCTGTCTTTGTTTCTGCATTTTTTTCCCACTTGGAATTTAAGTTTTTGTGCACTGTATCCATTATTTTAGTATGTGAATGCAGTCCGTATAGTGAATATGAATTAGAATGCAAATGTTCTATGCGTATTTTGAAAACTATTTCCGTGTAGCTTTTATTAGCATCTGTGCTTTGTGTGGAATTGCAGCTGCTGTGGCATGGAGGTAGTAGCAACAAGTAGTTAAACAATTTTTAGGGGTTTTGTTTGTTTGTATGGAGAAGGGCTAGGAAAAAGTTGTAGCTTTTTTGAGTATGTTGCCCAAACCATAACTAAACAAGTACCCATTACTAGGACGCAGAAAGCTATCAGTGCTGGTAGTATTTAAAGGGCTGTATGGGAACTTGTCAGACCTTGCCGTTTTAGCACATGGGTTTTTGACACAGTAGTCAACAAAAGGTGGGAAAGGAAGAAAGAAAGGGACATAGAGTGTCCAGGCCACTCCCAGCTTGGTAGGCACTGTAATAAGTGGAACTTATGATTATTTGTTTTTCATGGAACTACTGGAATTTTACACCAGTTGTTTTAACAGCTGTGCTCTGCCCATTGAGGGCCAAGGCAGGTGAAGGAAGCCAGTGGATTGTTCTTAGTAGGTAAGACTGGTTAAAAGTGAGGTATTGAGGGACCGAGCTGATCCTGAGGGTTCAGAATAAATAAATCTGCTGAAACTGTCAACAGGGTACATTGCAATAATGATAGCATTTGGGATGACCCTGTGGAAGTCCGACAGATGATAACGATACAGCGCTCATGACAGAGCTGGAGAGTATCTGGTCAAAAGCAAAGAAACAACAAAAAAGGAGAACCTTCTGTGGCTTTTGGGTTTGGGTTTTTTTTGGTTTCTTGTTTTGTTTGTTTTTTCCCTTAATTGCCCTTTCTGTAGTGACATAATGCTGAAATTTGCTCAGATATAATCTAAAAAGTTATCCAGTCATGAATGTGGTATAAAATTTGGCCTGGTTGCTTTGTGGGAAACCAAATTATGTGTCCTTGAAGTTGACTGGAAATATTGTATGCAAGAGTTTTCACTGTGGTGGGAGTGGTCTGAATTTATATATGCAAGAGAGGATGTAAATATAACTGTCACTTTTTTGTGATCTACCTTCTGCTGACTTGTACTCCCTCATTATTGACTCTTGAAGTCATTTGTCTTGAATTGTAGAATGACAACTGACTTTCAAATTGGTGAAACTATGGGCTTGATGACATCAGAGGGCTTCACTATGTAACTTTAGCAGTCATTGGACAATGAGAAGCATTGGTTCTCTGACATTGCCCTCAAATCTAGGTTTGCTGTGAAACTAACCAGTCAGCAAACTGATGACAGTTAAGTGTAATGCCCCTATCTCCATCTGGCAAAGTTCAAAGAACTTTAGTTGGGGCCACACTATAACGCGGTTGTGTTGGCATGGCTGAAGGAAGAGGTAGAGTGCTTTCCTGTGGGTGGATGGGATGAGGAGAGAAGGCTGGGGACAGACCTTTTCAGACAGCACTTGTGGCTGGGTGCTGTGACTGTGAAAATGTGGCTGAAGGCTGATGGTCACCCTCAAAGTGGCTGCCAGGGTCTCTGTGTTACCTGTCCTCCATCACTTCCTACCATCCTGTGGACGGAGGTTACCATCACCAGAACAAAGTCCAGAAGACCAGATCTTTTAGGTCTTTTGACGCATCTCAGTCTAAAAACAAATTGTTTATATAGCCTTGAGGATGGGTGAAAGTAAGTCTCAGTAGCTTTACGTTGAAGCAGAAGAGCAGTACTTGCATGACCTTCTCTCCTGGATCCACTCTGAGTACACCAACCCATTGCAGGAAAAGGAGGATCAGTTGCTTTGGAGGAAGGGGTGAAATATCAGCCCTTTCTGCACTGATTCTCTCCTCTTGGCCTCAATTTATGTAACTTAGTTGAACAGAGAAAGCTCTCATTTAAATACTCGTTTGGACACTGGAGACGTTTTTTGCACTTATTTTAATATTGGATTGTAACAAGCTAGAAGCATGATGATCCTATTGTTATGTGTTGGGGTAGCACCTAATTAGTGAGTCCCTAGAAGTCATCTCGGCTAACAAAATGTATCTTTTAATAGTTTACTTTAGCAATACAGCTTTCTACTAAGCAGCGTGGATCCATTTTTATACTGAATTAAGGCCTGGACTCTTTTAAATTATTGTGTCTGTACCAGTCACATCAGTGCAACTTTCCTTTGTAAGCATGCCTTAATTGAAGGGTTCTTTGGGTTTTGTTTTACTTTTTAACAAAAGAAAAATGAGAAGGACTTGTAAATTGGATCTTCATAGCTGTTCTGCAAACTCACATTATCTTCCGTCACTGCATTAATCTTCCAGGACAAGACCAAAAAAAAAAAAAAAAGTACTTTTCTACTTTAGAAGTATTTGATGGTTGATGAACTTTCCCCATAATGAAATTATTTCATGACTTGCACATAATGCCATGCCTACATTTTGCTTCTATGTGACCCTCACTCAAGAGTTTAATTTTCCTTTAGTTTCACCAACAGGGGGAAGAAGTCTTTTCTTTCCTCTTACTAGGTTGATGTTTTTTTGGGTTTGGTTTTGGTTTTTTTTTTTTTTCCCCCAAGGTGCCGGATGTTTTTAGCCCTCTCTCCTTCACACCTATTCTGCTTCCTGCTTGTCAGCTCCCTTCCCTGGGCAGCCTGGTAGTTTGGCTGTATGAAACACTTCCCTCTCCAGAGGAAGCAGAGAACATGAACCCACATCTCTCCCATCATTTGGGCACTGTGCCCTGTATGACTGCGTTACTTACATGGATGTAAGGATCTTGATCGTGTCATAAAGTTTATAAATAACTAAAAGGCTCATGGTTTTCTGTTATTAAGTATATCTTGCATTCTGATGCAACAAATAGCTTAAAAAATGTCTCTAACTGCTTTCTGCTATACTGTGGTAATGCTTGCCAAGCTCTTTTATTTGGAAACAATATTGCAAGGAATTAGTGGACTAAGAGTTGATGGCAGAGCAAGGTCTTCGCTTGGAGCTTACAAAAGAGAGACTAAGGGTGTGGTATGATTAGCTTGTGACTGCTGTGCTCCTTCTGCGTGTGTACATTTGTGTGTGGAGATGAAATTTTTTTGTTTGAAATGTTTTTGTAAGATCTCTTTGAATCCCAAAGCAAATACATTGTTCTTAGTTTGCAAGAACTGTTTTTAGGAGTGAATTATTTTGCGGATAGGGTATTTATGCTTACAGCTGGGACAGTGCAGGTGTGAGAGATTCAGTATGAATTTGTAAGTCCATGAGATGTTGCCAAAGATGATTCAAATGCTTAAGCAGAAGAGAGCAGATGGAAATTTGCTGACTTCTGGTGATAAAAGGAATTGATGAAGTACTATCTTTCTCCCCAGATATTTTTGCAGGAGGGGTTATCATGTAATTTCCACATTGGAAAGGCAGAAAGGAGAGGTTCTGAGCTTGGCTGGCTGATGGAAGCCTTCAATGTCAAATCTAATATAATTTTTCATACTGTGACAGTGTTCTAACTCAGAATGCTTTCTGCAGCTTTGCTGGGCAACACAATTAGTAGCTCAAATTTGGAGATAAGATTCTATCTTGCTCTCAACCTCTTAATTCAGAGAGTTGAGGAACAGGTTTCTTGAAAACTTGTTTATACTTAAAATTTAGAAATGCTTTTGGCCAGTGTATCATCTGCCTGATGACAGGGTGGTACATGCTTTAACGGACTTGACACTTTCTGTGCTTGTTAACTCAAGCAGTTAGGATTTTGCATGCCAAACTTGGTAAACTTGAGTAGAAAGCATGTGCTTTCTGATACTTGAAATATAGTGTTTATCAAAATGCATGCAATTAGCATAACTAACATGAGTGGTCAGCCTGTCCATCAGCTTTCCATGTTCATTTTGGCTCATGGGGTGGAAACTAGTGTCCTCTGTTCTGCTCTGTCGTTTGGTGTTACACCAAATCTGCTCAGATGCTGCTGAGCTTCTCATTAGGATCTGCTGTGGGTGTGTTTGCTTCTCCACACTAGTGGATTTCCACTTCAAGAGCACATGCAGATGTCTGGGGTTGAACTGCTGGTTGAGCCTCCAGATTGACTCACCAGTCTTTCTGTTGATGCTTTGGTGGGTGCTTAATTGGAAGGTGTCTCATTTCCTGCCTAAAGCTCCTCTTGATCTCCGGTTCTTATATGCAATGCACTGTTTGCACAGATACAGTGCCTGAGATGTTACTTGGTGTAGCTCTGGTTTCTGCACTGTAATGCTTCTTGGTCAAAGGCTTTCGTTGATGTTACTTCATCTTTTACGCTTTGAGTAGTGTGACCCATCAAGGCCTCTGAGCTGTCATTTGCCATTTTTTGCCTTCTGACATAATGTTATTGCTTGGTACATGGAATTCAAGGATGGCCCAATTTGTCCCAAGATCTCTGTTTGTATGAAACCCTGCTGGAAATGTCACATGGGATCACAATATAGCAAGCAGTAAACATCTAGGCCTCTTAGTAATTTTCTGCATTATACCAGAGTTTGTATTGCTTACAGGGTTTTTAGTATTACTCTCTGGTCCCGCACTGAAAGGTGTAGCCAAAGTAGCACTTCTTCACATCAGTTTCCGTATTTCCATCACTCCATGGTCCAGTTATGTATCCTTTTAAGAACAGGTCACATTTCAGAGGTTTGGGCCCTTGACTGTTTCAGTAGTTCAGAGTTCTGTAGAATTAAAAAAGGTTCCACAAGGTAGGCCAATACTCTCAAATGCTTTTGAAAGTTAATTAAAGCATAAGTATGCTCATGTGATTGTTCTTCCTGTAAATATTTGGTATAGGCAGAATCCATTCAGCTTTCTCTGTTCTTCCCTAACATTTGCGACCTCTACTTTTTTTTTTTCCTTCATAGTATCACAATGTGTATGGCTTTTTCCTGTAATAGACAGGACTTGTTGCTGCCACTGACTTTGCTAAAGTATGGTGATACAAGGTGTAGCATTTAACTGAAATCTTGCTTTTCGTTAGCTCTTTGATCACTAATCATACTTTTGATGTCAGATCAATGTTGATATTCAGTAATCTACCTTTGCATTTTGCCTTTAAATCTGGTGCTGAGGTGGGCTTAGGTTCTAGACGACTTCTTCAAAATCTTTCCATCTGTTTTCTTTTCAAAAAAAGGTTGTAAGTATTTTCTAGGCCCGATTTCTGATTTTTTTTTTTTTCTGAAGTTTCCCGTTAGGGATGTATGAATTCCCGCTACAGCAGCAGTCTTTGTTTCAGCTAGGAAGTTCTTAATGGGTTTTTTTTGTTCTTTCCTCACAGTCCTGTCCTGGGCTTTCCCTCTGTGTTTTCCAGTATTTTATTAGCCAAAGTTCTTGGGATTTTCTGTTCAGCATAATTTCTTTCCCTGGTAAAGTGCCGCCTCAGATAGCTTAATGAAATCTGATCTATCTGCAGGTATTCAGTCAGAACAGTTAGAATTGGAAAAATTTTTTTTCTGAAACTATTGCTTTTCTTCAGATTTAGCTTGTATTTGACCATGCTGTGCTTCAGGGCTGTTCCTTAGTTCAACCTGAATTTAGTGTGCACACTTCAGTTCTCCATTTGTACCATTGGTTTTGTTACTAGATGCAGTTTACAATTGATTTTCTTAGTTTAGCGGTGGTGGTTGTTCGTTGTTTTGTTTGTTATTTTTCTTCAATTGCTCATACTTACTTGATTTGTTCTTTAATCTTATATAGTTTATCTGAATCTTTTGTTGATACAGAAGTAGTTGATTAAAGTTTTACTCTTGGATGAAATCTATTTAATTTGCTTGTGCTGTTCTGAGAGAATGGGCTATTTAAAAATAATTAGTTTTGAGTGAAATTCAGTGACTTCCCTGCTGTTTTGGTCAATGGTACTTGATCATGGTTTTTTGTTTGTTTGGGGGGGGTGTGTGTGTGGGGGGGGGTGGTTGGTTTTGGTTTTTCGGGTTGTTTTGTTTTACAAACTTATGAGTAAATGTTTGTATCATACCTTCAAGGCATTTGTTAATTCCTCCTGTAGTCTTCTCACTGTTTCTCCATCATTTCATATAGTCCGATGTGATTGACATTTACTTTCTTCAGGTGTGTGACAGATATTTGGACAAAAACCCAAACAAAATTTCCTCCTGTAACTGTCTAGCGTGTTCTGTCAGTGCTCATCTCCCTACTCAGCCTTTTCCTGCTTCTGTTGGGTTTTGTTTCAGGTCAAGTCTAATGAGTTTGTTTCTGGGAACTGATTGTTTGGATGTGTTATTGTGTGAGTTTCTGCACCTGGACATTTCATCATCTGCAAACTGGGCCTCAGTGGAAATAGAGGCGATTCCTTTGCTGTGTGTGTATGTATCTATATGTAGTGATATAGATTGTAATGCACATTTTGGTTTCCTCTCTGTTGAAGACAAAACCAGCAAAGTTTTACAACCTTAAAATATTTTAAATGTGGCTTGGTAGATAACACTGACAAATGTGGTTACATCTTACAATTATTAGGATCCTTCAGCTTAGCAGACCAGGTTACAAAAAGTTACAAAGGCTGAAAGTCTAAACCCAGTCAGATTTAGGTTTGAGTTAAGATACAGATTTTTACAGGTATGGTCATGAGTGGTTTGAACACCTTGGCTAGTAGTGATAGACATTCAGTTGCTGATCACTTTAAAATTAAGATATTTGGAAGATAATCTAATTCAATCATAATTGTTAAACTTGAAGGGGGGATGAAAGCTTTATCCTTTGTTACTGCTTTATGCTGCAGTAGTCAAGCCAGATCATCCCATTAGACCTTCCTGAGCTGCGCTTTTTTTTTTTTAAAGATTAGTGGTTAGGTTTTCAGTCTTCTCTCACTTGTACTCATCAGCCTGAAGACAGAAAAAGCAAATACTGTTTTTGCTGCTTGTCTTGCTAAATGTCAGCAGAGCGACAGTACTTCCTCAAACTCAATTTCACTGAAAGTGTTTGAAAACTTGTCTGCAAAGGAAACAGTGGCTGGGCAAATCAGTGCTCTATGAAACTGCATTGGTAGAAAGAGCAATGAAGGCAGGTGTTGGGGAAGACTTCACAAATCTTAGGCCTTAACTTCAGAGGAATAATTTGTTTTTCTTGATACCACATTTCATGTCCATATAAACCAATGCTATATAAACCACGTAGGAAGACAGTTATCAAATAAGTGTTTAGAGGTTATTTTACTTTCATTTATATGAATGAACACCTATAAAACAAAACTGTATAACCCTACATAAAGTTCCAAGGGTGGTGTTCACAATGAAAAGGTTATTTTCATACATTGGTGAATACTGTTACCAGGATTGGAAGCTTAATGTTGTAATTATTTTTGGGTGGTGTATAATATTTACTATTCATTTAGGTTCTCCCATGAAATGAAATGAAATCAAATAGAATTGACACACACAGACACACACGCTCCCTTTAAAAGGATTTGTCTGTAATATTACCTACAGAGTTCAGACTGTTGCTCTATGCTGAGTTTTGACAGACAAGTTCTTGGATGACCTCATCCTGTAATACTGAATGAGAGCGCTAATCACATAAACACGTGGACTGCCTTGAGAAAGAATGGAAGAGTAATGATTCATTATAGTTACTAGGAAAAGCAATAGCTTGTACTTCACATTTTAGCTATGTGTTGTTATGAGTTATTGTTTTTATAGTCCAGGAAGTAACACTTAAACTATAGGAAGAGTTTGTTCATTCTCCGGGAAATCAGTATACAACTGAATGCTCAGGGTGCAAATATGACTTAAGTTGATGCTATTGATTGAGGCTTTCTCAGAAATCAGCTGAGATCTACAATCCAAATAGGTCCCTTGGCTGTTTCAGGTTTATGACAGGAGCGCATCATGTGTCCATCCTGTCTTAGTAGAAAGAGAAGGGGTCATCAGCACACTTCGAGTATTGGGAACTCTTTAAGCAGTGTGTATTTCATTCAGTGTTGGAATGTCACAATGCCTGTTTTGAAAAAGTCTTACTAATGACACATGTGATATTGCAAGTTTTCCTAGTTGTGTTGTTGAGCTCATACATAAATAGGCTGCTGACATCCATGGGACTGTTTGAGTGATAGCTCGTGAGCATGACTCCAAGAGTCGCAGTCTGACCTGTATTAAATCTTAGCTCTTTTGGAAGGTGTACTTCTGTATTTCCTACACTTGCTAAAAAGATTTATGCTGTTTGTTCAGGCATTTTAAAGATAAAAAAGTCTCTTCACAGAAGGTGTCATGAGAGACTGTCAGGCTGTAGATAATATTAATGCGGAGCTGGGAGAAGGATGTGACAGGGCAGGGCTCTGTTCTCAGGAGCCAAGTGAATAACACATACTTGTTGTCTGGCAAACTGGAGGAGGGCAGGGTGTCCCTGGGCGGCAGTATCAAGCACAACAGTGGCACCAACTGCAGAGTGACCTCCTTCCAGCTCTTGGCAAGGTTTGATGCAAGCTGTCTGTGACACTGAAGAATGGATGTATCACTGGTGTGCACTGAAAGCACCTCGTGTCTGAGGACTGCATGATTAAAGCTGAATGGGAAGTGGCACTGATATTGCCCTGAGCTTTTTGATAGTGTTTGCTGTGCAACAAAGCCATGGCTGCTAGTAACTTTTAAGTTCTGAAGTATCATTATTTATTATCATTCATAAACAGTAAATAAATTGGCTTCAGTGTTTTAATAAGGTGCACTAGAGGTAATATATAATCCAGGTCTTTGCTCTTGAATATGTAATCCAATTGAGTTTGAGAAGCCTGTGTATTTTAGCAGATGAAAGATCACAGACCCACAGACATAAGATTGCTGTCTTGGGCACTGTAGAAAGGTGATGAAGACTACATGATTTTTGTATGTATTTTATTTAAATCAAAGCGTGACTTTTTGTGAAAAAGGATTACTGTTTGTCAGTATTACAAAATCCTTTTGTAATAAGAAAGATTGTTCATGTCTAAGGTGCATAAACTTGGTGTTCCTTTTAAACCACCAGTAACTGGTGTTTTTTCAAAGAAACTTGCAAATTCTTATGAAAGATAAAGAAATAATCACTAGTTATATTTTAAAAGAAAGGAAGAGGGAGAAATATTCCTGCAGCAAAGATCTGTGCTGTGGATATCCAAACAGCTGAGAATATTGTGGCTTATTACAGGTATTTGAGTCCATATACTCCAAAGTGTGTGTGTTTTCAGTGGTAGTACTGAACTTACAATATACCAAGTTGATTCTACTGTAGGTGATCCCTTGATTTCATTACCATTTGTGGGCAATTTGCAATCAATCTGGACTGTAAGACATCTGGAATGCTGGTCTCCAAAGAGCAGAGTGCAGTGCTGCTTGGAAGCATCTTAACTGGCTGAATCAATTGGCTTAGTTTTCAAATCAAGACCTACCTTTCTGGAAAATACCCTTTGGTCAGATAGAAATCATTTGGCTTAAAGGAGATCTGTGTTATGCAGGAGGTCAGGCTTCGTGTAGTCGTAATCCCTTCTAGCAAAAAAAAAGTCAGAAAATTTGTTGCTAATGTAAGGATACAGGTATAGTGCATCATACTTTAGTGCATGAATACAGACTACTAATCTGTATACTTTGTGCAATGATTATGGGCTCCCCCCTCCAGCTTACAACTAAATGTGAGGCACAGTGATGTAAAATGTAGTATGATTTCTTCCTTCAGCATAAATTACATCATGTAACTGAACCCCTTTCCAGTAATACCCTCTAGTGCATTGTATGTCCTTCCAGTAATATGATGCAAGAGCAATTGCCCAGGCCCCCTAGCCAGTTGTGGCTTTGTATTCCCTGGTTTCAGACATTACATTTCACTGCTGTTCCTCTGCTAATACCTATATTTTACAGAAAAGAAAGAAAATACTGAACAATTTTCTGGGCCTTTGCTTTAGAATTCAAGTTTGTAAAAGAGGAAGCTGACTTTATTCGGAAAGCTGTATCAAATAAAATGAAGACATTATCCCTCCCTTTTCCCCTCCTGCCCTCACATTTAGGTATGGTCACTTTGGACATTTAGCATGTGTGTCTGATGGGACTGTTCCTTTGTATAAGGTTACTTGTGCTTGTGTGCCTTCAGGATTGGGGCTGTCATCAGTTAGCCGGACTCTAATCCCACAAATTTTGATGTGTGCTTTAAACCTTTGCTCATGAGAACTGCTTGCTTGAACAAGGGCTTGCAGATTTAGTATTCTTACATTGGGAATTCTTTCCCTTATTTCACTATGTAATTAGAAACCTGATGAAATAATGGGGGAAAAAATTGCAATCGGTATAGTCACATGATTTGATGCCAGGGTAATTCACTGGCTTTTGGCCAAGGACCAGTCTAATCTAAGGAATATGATTCTTTGTTGCCTGTTCTGTTTCTATAGAAACATTTGGTTACTTATTTCTTAATCATGTCTCAAAAGGTATGTGCTATATGAAGAATTAATGAACAGTAGTAAAATAATTTTAAGAAAATTATTATGATCACTTCATGTAGAAATTCCTCAGAGAGATTATCAGTTTGAACTGCTGTGGTTTCATTCTGGTTGCATCACATGTCTGTATTACAAAAAACAAAACCAAAAAACCCCCATCCAAATCCAAAAAATCCAACACTGACCTACAATGCAAATTGGAACAGGTCCTGAAGGACAGTAGTCAGGGCTAGTTGTGTGATTGCAAGAGTAAATATTAATTGGCTTTAATGTACATAAGTACACATAAATTATTTTTAAATATCACGCATACCATCTATCAAAACAGTTATTATATAAGCAAAATTTTACTGATAAACTGTCTGTTGCTATTATCTTGGTAAGCTAGACTTTGAATTTCTGTGGGGTCATCTGAAGTTCTGTGAATTTTCTTCCTTTAACCTCACTGCATGGATATTAATACAACCTGTTTCCATTGCTGAAAAGGCAGTGGGCATCTCCCACTTACTGCACCAGTGGAAAGTATTCTTTCTTTTCCTTACCTACCTCTCATCTGTTGTTTCAGTGCTGGATAGTTGTTTCTGTTGTGGGGTGGGTTTTTTTATAGCTGTCTCCACATTTCTTGAATACACTGCTCTGTCCTACATTGTGTCTGTTTGGGGCAAGAGGATGTTCCTCTCCTATCTCCAGTACCTCAAGGAGAAGGAGGTAGCATGGGAAGCTCCTCTAAACTTGATGTTGCTGCACTAATCAATAGGTTTGTTCTGGCTCTCTGGCCTTAGCTGTGTATCCCAGTTTTTGCAGCTGCAGTGCCCTCCTATAACTAGATGCAGAATTGGTAGATAGGGCCACCCACACACCAACAGATTTGGAAATACAGCACGAGGAAAGAAACAAGCATATTTTTAAAGATTACAGGGACTTAACAGTGTAGCTGTACCTCAGAGAAGACTACATTTGGCCAGCAAACAACTTCATTTAGGTATGACATCATGCCTATTGCATATTTAGTACTGTCAGTAGACATGTGAAGCTGTAAAGCATGAGGAATCTTTGGCATAAGCCCTACTACATGTTTGCAGCAAACCCAGATGATTAACGCAGTGTAGCGTCTGGCTTGGTCTGCACTCCAGTTGAGCAATACTCTTGAGCTCAGTCGTAGCTGTGAAATGCGCACACATGTGCTTTCTGGACCAGGCCCATACTGGTTTTGTGAAGCTAGAATGGAGAGTATATGTAACAGAAAAAATGTTTAAAAGAACATTATAACATACTGCAGTCTGCTGAGTTTGAAAGTATCTGGGAGGGCTGGTGGAGGATTCATCAGAGGCAGCTTGTCAGTGTACACGAGTAATCAAAATGCAGGAGAGATGAGGGTTTAAGATGGCAACAGGAAAAACTAAAGCTAGCTAGACTAATGAACAGTGGGATATTTTACATTAACGTTTTGTGTTCATATCCTATAATCAGCAGACAGCTCTTTAACACTGCTTGCTGACAAATGACCTGTTGTTGTGTCCACACTTGTTTCTTGTGTATTTCAGAATTCTTGGATTAAAAAATGGTGGTTATTAATGCATCAGGCAGGAAGAGATTACATTTGATCTGGCATGTGATGATCTGTATAAAACAAAATACAAATAAAAAACAAAATGGGGGGATACAAAATCACTGATAGGCAGGGTATTTCCAAATATCAGTTTCAGTTCAGATTTAAGAGATCTACTAAGATGGAAAATGGGTAGTGCTTTTATATCTTTGTGATGCATAAAGCAAATCTGAAAGAAGAACAGTGAGGGAAGCAGTCTTCTGTACCAGTTATGACAGTGCAGAATGAGGAACTAATAAAACTATGACAGTAAAAGATTAAAACAGCCACTTGAAAGGAGAAGAGGATTTTAACAGGAGTGTTTTAGAATGGTCTTTTGGTACATGCAGTTTATTTCAGCTGTTAAAAGCCCCCTGATTTCTACCCCAATAAATTTTGCAGAACAAAAAATCTTTGAAATTTCATCCGTCTGTTTTCAATATGTGAATTTGCTGAGAACTTCAACATGACAATTTAAATCTGACATCTCTGCAGGGGAGATGAAAACTCTTTGTGGAGTTGAAAAGGGTGAAAACTTACATCCTTTAAAAATAAATAGGGCTTCTTGTGGGAGAGACTTTGGGTGGGTCAGAGTTTTGTGTGTAATTTCTTATTAAAATAGGATCTACAATTTGTGGAAATACAGTTAGGAATTATTGTTAGCATTTGGTATGCAACTGCTGATGGCCCCTTCAGTAGCAAAGAATTTTCAAAGCTACTTTGGGAAAACAGTATGGCTTTGTCTTTCATCAGTATCCTTTCCACGGAAAAAAAACTTGACTGTTAGGCATTTTGATCCTTTCTACCCTAAGGAATCAGACCATTAAGTAGCATAATTATTTTTTCTGGAAGTCTTACTTTTTCCTAGCTGACATTAGAGTTTTGAACCCTTTTAGGGTATATTGTCCAGGGTTTTTTGTTGGTGTTGTGGTGGTGGATTTTTTGTTGTCCGTGTCCGTCCATCCCCTGGTCCCCAGGGCTCCAACAGTATATGAAACACAGAAAATAACTAAATAGCTTTGTTTTGTAAAACAGCTACCTTCTGCTTTGCTTTAATTTGTTTGCCTTTATGCTAGAATCAATGTATATTTAAGAGTCCACCTCTTGCTGAAACTGAAGATTTTTCCCTGTTGAGTCACTTTCCCTCTTTAGAACATGAGGCAACAAGTGTGGGGATGAATACGAAGGTTTGCATTTTTCTGTGGAGGGTGAAATGGAAGGAGGGGGCTGTGGAGTCCCCTCCTGTGGGATCTTGGGTGATCCGTCACTGTGCATTCATCAGAATTTCCTGTTCCCTAGGTCTCCTTGTGGGTACTCTTGATGTCGTGTTGGACTCCAGTGCCAGAGTGGCACCATATCGAATCCTTTACCAAGCACCAGACTCCTTGGTCTATTGGACTATCGCCTGTGGTAAGGATAAACATGCCAGCATGTGGATTTTTAGTCTTCCTGGATACTGATAACTAATAGAGCATCCTGCCTGCTGAGCACAGTCAGGACAAATAAATGGGTCAGGATGAAAACCTGCTCTAGTGGTTAAATTAAGGAGCTCCAGAGCTTCTAATATTCCAGACCTTGAATGCCAGCATGTGTGTGTTATGCACAGAAATGGTCATGGAGCAGGGACAGAAGCCTCTGTTATTTCCTATCCTTCATCTCCCAGAAATGTTCCCAGACAAGCAGTCTAGTATCCATCCCTCCTCCTTACATGATGTCCTTCATGCCCATGGCTCACTCCTACAGCACTTCTAAAGTGCAGCATTCTGGGTAACGGGGTATCTCTAAAGAGTATAGTAGAAGAACTACCTGGGTTATAGCCACCAAATTATCCAGACAGGGCACCTGGCTTCCCTTGAAATGGAAACTGGGAAGGTAGTGCAACTCTAGCTCTCACCTGAGTACTGAATATTTGTGTGGCATTACACCATTTCAGCCACGGAGCACACCATAAGCTGAGCATACCATTTGGAGGAGGAGAAGGAGCAATTAGTAGTCCACTGTGTGCGTTGTAGCTATTTTTCCTTTTATTTCCTGTGAGTCTTGAGGGCTCTTATTCCAAAGTGCAGTGGTTTACCTGTTAAATGTTTTTGGTTTGGTTTTTTTTTCCCGCCTTCCCTGAAAGTTAGAGATACTGCTTAATTTACCTAAAAGGCCAATGGTGGCACAACAGTGAATGCTTCTAATATGCTAAGATAGGCAACAACTTGCCAGTAGTAGAGTTAAAATAGACCTGTAGATTAAAACATTGCAGCAAAAGTGTTTTTTAATCCTGAGTCAACAAAGTAAAAAGAAAGTTCTAGACTGTGATGATAAATTGATGAGAGCTGGGATGTAGGTTTTGGCCTGATTGCATGATCTGCTGTAAGTGAGACTGGGAGAGTAAGCAGTAAGATAATGGAGACAAAAAGCAATGGAAACAATGAGATGGGTTGTTACAGGTTGAGAATAATCAACCAAAGCTGTTTCATAAGAAGCGGTGAAAAATAACTGATGAACTGCAAATGAGAAATAGATAGCTTTAAGAAACAGTTCATCATGATAGTGTGTCGTTGCACCGCTTGTCACTGGTCTTCAAGAGATGAGCAATTTTTCTGATGACAGGCTGGTTTATATATATATATAGCGCTCATGTATTTCATCATTGCTTCTTACAGCAGTGTAAAAGACAGAAGAAATAAACTAGTCTTCAGACCACCTCCTGAGTTCCAGAAAGGGCTGGTTGCATCCAGTAGTTTTAAAGAGAAGCAGCAGTGGCGATCACCTGTGGTTCTGAAATATTGGTTACATATGCAGGCTGTTCTGTGATGTGATTTATGTATCCATACCACAACTAGAATTGTGAAATTCCCCTAGAAGTTGCACAGAATGATGCGTTCTGTTGCTTTCATTGGAGTTGTGTAAAACTCCAACGGTATACTGTAGAAAGAATATTTTCCCCCATCATTAACTGCTGAACAACAAGGAGACTGATTGGTATGTATTTAAGATGGTTGCGTTGAGTTCTTCTACAAATCATGGAAACACTTATGTGCAGTCATGTGACAATTTGTGCCTGGAGTAAAGCTGAAGAAGTTACTAGCAACAGCTTGTTGTAATTTAACCTCTTTCTAATGGCTGCTTCACATGAGCCCCTTCGCTTTGTTGGGTTCTGTAGGCATTAGTTGGCAGGTGGGTACATTTACTTGCTAGTTCTGAGTAAAATCAGACAAATCTGTGATTTGAACAAAAAGATGACATAGCGTTGATGCTATTTCCTACCTGGATTGAGATACTTTTAATCAAGCTTCAGGTACAGATGTTCCTATGTGAACATGTAATGTTTTGTTTATTTACTTCCTTAAAAGTCCTGGTTTTAACATAATTTTCTCAACATCCTTTTTTGGGGGGAACATTTTTTTTGTGAGTGCTTCCTTTAGGATGGACACATTGATCCTGAAGAGCACTAACAACTTTGTTCTGCAAGATGTTAAGAACGGGGTCAAAATGGAAGTTATATTTATTACGATCCATCTCAAGTAAAATAGAAGCAAAAAAATTTGCATATATAAACTAGTTCATACAAGAAGCTTTTTCATCCCTGTTCTGTACTACTTTACAGACTACATGTATGCTGATTCCTCAGTATCAAAGATATCTCACTTGACCCCTTTTGGTCTCCTAAGCAAACTAGGGTCATTGAAGTTTAGTTTATTCTTTCATCATTAAAAGTAAACCACCTCTGACAACCCTCTTTCCCTAAAAGATACAGCTTTCTTAGAGATCTTTCAGCACTCTTCTTTTGAGGAAGAGACATTGCAATAGACTTAGCAGGAAAACGATCCTTTTCAGCTTTTACTCTGAAAATCTTGTCACTGTTTCATAATTTATAGATGTATATAACAGTGAAGAATTAGGAAACAATGGTAGAATATACAACTGTTGGGATTTTTTGTTAGTTCCTAACAGATGCAGGTGATACCTCTGCTAACTCTTTAATGTGACGTTGGGCAACTTGGTGTCGTTATTGTGATTAGAATTCTAAATGTAGAGGGGTTTGCTCATGATACTGACATAAGTAGCTTGTGCTTCTCACAGAATAATCTTGAAGATTGTGACCTATTTATTATGAAATTAAAGACTATGGGAGAAAATTTTGGAATTTCCAGGGACACAGCATCTGGTGAAATATTGCATCTCTAGTTACTGGCGAGTTTATTATTAGAGTCTTTTGTTTATGATTAAGAGGACATTGACATTGGTGAATTATTTATTATGTGACTTTTTGGGTTTGTTTTTTTATATACAGGTTGCTCAAGGAAGGAAATCACTGAACACTGGGAATGGCTTGAACAGAATTTGTTGCAAACTCTTTCAATCTTTGAAAATGAGAATGACATAAACACATTTGTCAGAGGAAAAATACAGGTAGTTAAATATATTATTATAAATGTTGTTAATGACAAATGTGACTGTGGAAGGAAAACTGATGGGAATTCTAAACAAATTTGAACTGGTACTCCCCAGGCTGCTTTGCCTTTTTGAAGGAAAACCAGATTCTAGGTAGCAACGTGTGTAAAACCTGGGGAAACTAGGTTTAGCACACATAACTAGCAGCAGTGTCATTAAAAAAGAAATAATATATATTTAAAAATATATAGGCAGGGCTTCAAACATTATATGTTCTAAAATTAACTGCACTGTTGCTTCTGTCTTAAACTTTGACAGTTTTCTATGTAACTGCTTTTCCAGTGCAAAGCTCTAATATTTTTTTTTAATGCACTTATAATGTCTCCTTACCCTCTTCTGTGCAATTAAATCCTGTAGTGTTAGCACTTACACTTCACAGAGGTGTTAGGAGTTGCTAGTTGGTTGATTATTTTTTGTTTGCTTGGTTTTTGGTTGTGGGGGTTTTTGTTGGTTTACTAGATTTTTTTTTTTCTCCTTATAGGAGATATAGTAGCTGTCCTGGTAAAAAGTACTTTATCCATACTAAGTAGACTAGAACTTCCATATAGAACAGAAGGAAATGTAATCTTTGAGGCATCAAAAAGCAGCTTTTCACCAGAATGCTGCCACTTCAAACTTGATGAAGGTATTCTGCACCTGAAAGTGTGAATGATTTTTCCATCCTGCCAGTTAATCTGAGATATTTCTTTATTTTCCTCTTGCTCTTCTCTTTTGCTCAAGATCCACTAAGAGGGGTCATAAAAGTTGTTTGATATTTTCCCTAATAAATAACAGAGTCATTTTTCCTTTGACTTTTTTTTCCTTCTTTTTCAGAAGAAAATTTTCTGGTGAAATCCTGTCCCTGTCTCCAGGGAGCATATTTACATGGAAGGGGAAAATTTTACAACTTCTAGGTGCTTCACAGAGTTGTTAGCAGTATTTGAATTAGTTTGGTTAATTTAAAACAGGATTCTGGCAAGTGGTTGGTGTTTGGTTGCTTTTGACATAGGCATGGTAGGGAGCAAGGTCATCAGGATAGCCTTGAATAAAGTAAATAACTATATAAGTAAAAGAATGAGTAGAAGAATAAGGGGTAATTAAAAGACTTTCTTGACATTGCAGTGACTGTTGTGGCCTCTGGCCCAGACAGCAATGGTAATAAGGATATCTGATACCCTACGGCAACTAACACGCTATGTACTTCTTTCACTTCCTACTAGGGCATCATCGCTGAGTACAACAAAATCAATGGCATCAAGGAGGATGACGATACAGAAAAATTTAAGGAAGCCATAGTGAAATTTCACAAGCTGTTTGGGATGCCAGAAGAAGAGAAATTAGTGAACTACTACTCCTGCAGTTACTGGAAGGGGAAGGTTCCCCGTCAGGGCTGGGTGTATCTCAGCATTAATCACCTTTGCTTTTATTCTTTCCTCATGGGCAGGGAAGGTATGTTTTACAGTGGGATGGTGGTCTGTGCATCTTAAGAATTGTTAGGAAATCTTCTAGAGTTTGTTACTGTTCACCTGCTGAACTGCTGAGGGTGCAGAGACGCTGCTGAGGAAAAGAGGAGCAGGGAGCAATTCCTTGATTTGTCACACTGCTTAACTGTGAGCTTGTTCCGTTGTTTGTTTTGTATTTCTCAAAGTAGTTATCTGTAAAACAATTGTTTTAGAGGCATGGTTCACTTCAGGGACTGTGCACAAAAGGGAATAGGGATGAGATCACACCAGTTTGGGCTCCTTTTGCTCTTATACAATCCTCCAGTACTACTCTGGCAGACTTTGCAACCTCAAATGCCACATTTACTCTTGCACACCACCAGAGCATTCCAAAGGGCTCAGAGGAGACCCAGGATCAAGAACTACATAGTGTGGGTGCAAGCAGCCTGCTCTAGCAGGGTGGAGGTGGGCAAGTCTGCAGTACTTGGTTATGGGCAATGGATCAGTCCGGGGTCTTTCTATTTAGCTGTGTAGACATACTCTAGTGAATGACTGGAACTTTTTTTTTTTTTTTTTTTGACAAAAAGACATGAAGATGTAGTCCCTGTTTTAAGGACAATATCCTAACCTGTAGTGGTATTGGAATTAAAGCCAAGGATCTGTCATTACTGTAATAGTTGAAATGTTTTAATGTATAAAAATAACACAAGTCTGTCTGATGTGTTTAGACTATGTTTCTTTGCTTCCATAGGAAAAGAGGACATCAGAGTCTGAGCAAGTGCTGTGGCAATGATAAATTATTTTAGCCCACCTAGCTTTGTAATGCTGTTGTGTGGTGTTCCTTACAGAAGTAAATTATTTATCTGCTATTTGTCAGGTGATCATAGTTTGTTTGTACAAGCTGGGTCTGTTTATGCTATCCTCCCAACTTTTCAAGATGCAAGAGAATTTCAACTGAATACATTTTATAGGAAGAGGAAGATAAATAGTTTTGATTTATGCTAATTTTTGTACTGACTTGTTTTTTCTGTTTGCTTCTGTTCAGCAAAGTTAGTTATCCGCTGGGTTGATATCACTCAACTTGAGAAGAATGCTACACTGCTCTTCCCTGATATGATCAAAGTGAGCACAAGGTCAAGTGAGCATTTCTTCTCAGTATTCCTTAATATCAGTGAGACATTTAAACTAATGGAACAGCTTGCCAATATAGCTATGCGACAGCTTTTGGACAATGAAGGATTTGAACAAGACAGGTCATTACCCAAGCTGAAAAAGAAATCCCCCAAAAAAGTATCTGCACTAAAACGGTAGGTAGCACTGGCTCTTAGTCATTTGTTTCTCCTCAGTCCTTTTACTTGCAGCATTTTGTCCAAAAGTTTTCTAATGTTGGTGCCATTTATTGTTACTCCAAAAGGAGTGATTGATTCCAGCAGTGGCAAAATGTGAATAATTATTTAAATATAATTACTCGGTCTCCTGTTGAAATAGGAAAGGGAAAATATTTGAATATGAACACGTTAAAAAAAAAGAAACATACCTGAGCCAAATTCTCATTTATTCAGAAGCTCTTTAACATATCTCTTAGGTATCTGTTCTAAGGCCCTTTTATGTTACCGGGGAAGGTAATAAAGTGATTTAAGTGTTATTAATAAATGTGCCTAACATTCATAGTTGGTCCTATAACTGGAATTGAAAAATTACTCTAGATGATGAATTCTATCTAGAACTTATTTTAGGTAACAGATGCAAAAAAATGACATAAAATTCTAAGGGATGAAAAATTATCTGAAAAATATTTCTTCTTCTTTCATAGATATCATACTACAATTTTGTAGTTTCTTGTTAATTTTTCATTATTTTATATGTTGATCATGTTAGTGAATCATACAGAATTGTAATCAGTGCTTTTTTTATATTTCTCATTACTTAATGACATCTGACATACATTATATCACTTAGGTTTGTCTTTCTAACTATTCAATGTTTTGTACTGAAGGCATTATTAAGACTAAGTCTTGAAATTGTTGACAAACTCTAGCCCTCGGGATTCCATCATGTTAATGAGCATCAAAGCATCATCTTTGGTGTAATATTACATGGGGTCGTGCATTGTTTAATAATAAATGGGTTCACTATGTATATTCTCAGAAAGTAGGAGTGAATGTGAAAAGATCACCCAGCTTGTCCCCTCTGAGAAGTCAGGATCGATGTATCGAAGTCATTCATGGCAGAAATTTTTTTTCATGTAGTTTTAGAATCTTCCAGCAGCGGAGACTGTACATCCCCTGTATGCAAACTATTTCTATTGTTTTGCTGTACGCTCAGTGCTTAACTGAGTTGTATGTTGCCAGTAACTTGCAATGATTTGTATAAAATATATCTTTAAATGTATTATGTATTTTTTAAGACAAGAAAAGCTTTCTGTGGTTTTTTTTGTAGGGATCTTGATGCCAGAGCAAAGAGTGAGAGATACCGTGCATTGTTCCGACTTCCTAAGGATGAGAAATTAGATGGGCACACAGACTGTACTCTCTGGACTCCATTCAACAAAATGCATATTTTGGGTCAGATGTTTGTTTCTACAAACTACATTTGCTTTACTAGTAAAGAGGAGAACTTGTGCAGCCTTATTATCCCTCTTCGAGAGGTAAATATTTGTATTTGTAGATTTATAGGGCAAATAATAAAGCAATATCGTGTTGGAAATTGCATCCTAGCTTTGATGTTGTTTTCATTATTGGGGAAAACCTCTTTTCATCCCCTTAATTTCTTGTGAGCGTACTATTCTGATGGATTCTAAGTAATATTTAATGACTGTGTATCTTAGTTCAAAGTTCCTGTTACTAAAATTGACAGGGAATTTTCTCTGTCAGTTTTTACAACCCTCATGAGTCCTTCCTCTCCCCTAATTTAAATTCTGTTTTACAGCCCCACGGTACATTTTTCGTGCCTCGTAGGGAGGGACGGATGATAAAACTTCCTAGACTGATGAGCGGAACTTTTATTAAAGAGTCTGTCAGATAAGATTTGCTTTTGTCAGATGTAAAAAGATTCATAATCCTAAGGATTTGAATTGTCTCTTCACACAGACTTGCAATCATTTATTCCTGTATATGAAAAATATTTGTCAGCATTTTACAAATTGGTGTGCTTCCCTTTTTAAAGCTGGCTGCTTAAAGTAGATGTTCAGTAAAAAGAATTTAAGTTTGATGCAATTAAAAAAAATATGTTGGGGAGGCTTTTTATGATTGACTTGATTTGTGGGTTAATGGAAAAATGTGTAAAGTAAGTCTTGGAAATAGTAGCAAAGCTGATGTAACCAAGGACAGTTTGGCTAGACTGCAGAACCATGGAATATTTCAAGGCACTCTTTTCCCCCACAAATAGTTAAGAGTAAAACCAAATGGTATTTGTTTGGAAACTTTGAAGTACAGCTTCTCCACAGTGTGTTGCAATAACTGGTTATTCGAGAAGAGACATTCGATTATGGTTGCACTGTTTGGAACTCCAAGGGAACAACGGTCCTCCAGGTAAAGTGGTGGTGGAGGAGAACAAAATCTGCATTTAACAGGACGTCTTTTCAGCAACTGCTTTTGGTAACCGCAGCCACAGCAGCATGGGATTCAAAGCAGCTCTAAAGCTTTAAGGGAAAGAAACAGCTGAAGAAACACTTTTTAGCTAATATCAATATGCTATTGGTGAAGGTCCTTTAAGGTAATGAATAACTAATAGATTTTTAGTTAACAGAAAAATAAAAGCAAGTTGGAAGGATAGAGAAGGGATTTAGCACCTGAGCTGTTCATTGCAGTCTTTAAATACATCTTCAAAGAAAATGTTGTGTGAAAAATGGTTATCCTATCCTTTTAGCTAGAGAGATATTAATATTACAGCACTAATATCTTACCATTGATCTCTATTTTTAAAAGGGTTAAAAAAAAAAGAGCAAAAGTAAAGGTCCTAGTAAACTGAAATATGCCCTCTTCTATTCTGAAAGCAGTAAGACAGTTTTCATTACCTAGAAAATTGTTTAAAGTCATAAAAGCAGTGGTTAAAAGTACTTACAATTGTGATTTGTGTTTTGTTCAATGTATGAACTGCACAAGCTTGATTGACTGGTTTATTTGTTTTTCAGGTTAATAGTTGGTAATGTTTCAAACACACAGCTGTTCTGTAATTCATCCACAGTGTATGACTTATCCCTGAGATTTCTTTGCGTTGAGGTGCTTTACCAAAAGCTCAGGGAACTAGTGCCCTGTACTCAGTAGATTGTGGTGTGAGTATTGTTTACAGGTTGGAGTTCAGTTGGTTTAGTGACCATTTCACTAACAACTGAAGGCCAAACAGAAACCTCCACCTCAGAGGGTTCGGTGTTTCCCTTTGTGGCAGGTTTCTGTGTGCCATGAAAATACAGTTGCAGTAACTGTTGTTATCACAGTATGCAGCTATAATATAGTAGAACAAAAGTGTCATTCCAAAAATGGCTTATTCACATATATTGTCAATAAAAAGTAAGCAAAAGTCTCTGTTGATTCAGCCTGTACTGGTCTTGGGAAGCAGGAGAAGGATTCGAAGGTCCTGCAAAAAAGCTCATAGATCTTCATCCCACAGAAGAAATTTTGCTTTACTAATTCTTTTAAAACAAAGCGTGAGTAAAATAAACTAAGCAGTGCAAAGGAGTTTTGCTGGAGAATGTACTGAAGCCAGTTGTTGGCTTTACTGTTGTTTAGTAAAATAAACTAAGCAGTGCAAAGGACTTTTGCTGGAGAATGTACTGAAGCCAGTTGTCTTTGTCTTTCAGACTTGTAAGTCCTTGTATCCAAATCCTGTTTTTCTGCAGAGGGATGTCCATAGTGATTCAATATAAGGGGAAGGAGCATGAGTTTATTGTATTAAGATGGTTTCTTAGACCAAGTAACTTGATTGATTAAAGATCTTAAGCTATAGCTACTGTTTCTCCCTAGGTGACAATAGTTGAAAAGGCAGACAGCTCCAGTGTGTTGCCCAGCCCGTTATCAATCAGCACAAAAAACAGAATGACATTCCTCTTTGCCAACTTGAAAGACAGAGACTTTCTTGTACAGAGGATCTCAGACTTTCTGCAACAAACCACTTCAAAAATATACTTGGAAAAAAATACTTCTGGAAGCTATATCAGCTCAGATGATGAGGTATGGGGAGAAACATAAATTGTTTACTAAAAGAGGGGGATTTTAATTGGGGTGGGGAGAAAGAAGTCAGGAAAAAACTTTTAAGGTTTTGTAAAGCTAAACCTTTGTACACAGAAATGTTACTGGTTTTGTGTTTATGCCTTTAGCTTCCTTAAGTTGAACAGTTAAAATGTTATGATTAGGATATCTATTTTTTTTATGTTAGACCTAAGAGAAATTACCATTGGTGTGGCAGAGCTACTCTTAATTCCTGCTGCTACATTCTGAAATTACAGTGTATCTTGTTGGAAAGTTAACTAACTGATTAATGGAGTAATACTGTTTAATATCTATTGACTTGTACACGTCAAAGTAAAATTGTGGAATTTTAATAATTTAAGAGTTTCATATCAACTGATAATTTCTTCTGTTGAAGACTTTAGCTGCTAAATCTTGTCCTTTGACTCTTCAGAAAACAATGTCTGAGCCCAGCAAGTGTGCACGTGCACTGCTAGCGACCTTTGGAACATTTGAACTAACAAAAAAACCCAACCCTGTCCTGGACATCAGATGGCCCTATTCTGAACCACCTCCCTATTTACCTGTGCAAAGTAAATGGTTCTTAAAAGATATGATTAGATAAACTTTTCTCACGCGCTTCGAATATCAAGGCTTCTGCTGAATTCCTAGGTTTTATGTATGAAATGTAGGTGCTTCATATCACAACCTCATCAGATCTGTTAAACCCAGCAAAATTTAGCAGTTCAGATCTCAAAGCAGAAAAGGTTTTTGTGGTGTATCATTTTGGTTTTATGTATGTAGATCTCAGATTCCAAATCTGTACTAAGCCATACCTTAGTATTGCACTGAGTAACCCTACCCTGTTTGCCACATAAATCTTAAAAGTCAGTTTTTTACTTGCTGCTTTGATGGTGAGGTATAATTAGTGTGTTGTTGTAGTTGTGTACCAGAGCACATATGCATATATTTGTATAATGCTGAAACTTCATCTTGCCTTTTGCCAAAAATGGATCTATGTATTCTATCTACTGAATTAGAAACACAAATTGCAAGTATTATTATTAAATTAATGACATGACTACAAATTTCAATTTCAGATGTTTGGTGTGAACTGCTATATGAGATCTTACTGTGATAAATTTTCAAAGCTGCATGAGAAGTTAGAAAATCCTTTTCCTTCAAAATATTTTTCTTCCAAATCATAATCTGTCAGAGCTGAATTTTCTGTGGAACTTTTTTTCAGGAGGGGAACAAAATAATTTATTTTGTGTATGTCTGTATAAACAGCTATACAGATATAAATGTGTGTGTATGTGTACACACGCACAAATATATGTTATATAGAAATCTTACTTTCTGGACAGTCAAGGTGCTGCCTGGGGAGTCAACAGTCCTATGATTTTGACAGGAGACCAACGGAGCTGGGTAATTGCTTGAGGCTACTTAAATAGCAATTCTAATGACAAGATTTGATTAAGTGTGGGGGAAAACTATTGAGAAACTGGAAACAATTTTATTATTCTATACTGGTTTAATCTCTGCTGTCATATGCTCAGCCTGTGAATGTACCTGGGTGATTTAATTTGCTCAGTTTTTCTTAGCTGTTAACATGTATAAATTTTGAAGTAAAATGAAGTAAAAAGTCCAGACTCTGGCTCAGCCCCATGTCTGTATTGCTTGTGATGGCTTTCTACAGGTGTTTACAAGATCAAGTAGTTTAATTTCTGCCAGCCCTCATAAAAGCCTCAGCTCTGAGTCGGAGGGAGAGCGACAGTTCAATCTCAATGACAATGGCATTCCAACAGCAACTCAAGCTTTAATGACAATGTATCGGCGGAGGTCACCTGAGGAGTTCAACCCCAAGCTGGTAAAATACACCTTGGATTGTTGTACCTTACTGAAAAAGTTGTTAAATTATGTTGTCTTTAAAATACATGTTTCTGACCCGGAAGAGTTTCATTCTGCCACAGGCAGTTAAGAGGCAGTATTTTTTACAGAAATAAAGCATTGAACATGCTGTTGTTTTACCAATACAACTAACTTCATTAAAAAGCAAAGTTGGATGTAAATGAAAGAGGGTTGTATGCCTGCTCTTAAGTACACCTGCTTCAATGATACTCTTTTAACTGCACCTAGGAAGTGGGAGGAGGCAGCCCATTAAGAGGAGAATTGGACTGTAGCCAAGTTATTCCTTGCTCCCTCAGAAAGTTAGGACATTGCAGGCCTTTTAGCATGTAGCATTTCAGTGGGGCAGAGTGTTAGAAAGAGAAGCTGTACCTTTATGCCTGCCTGCCTTTGGTTTTAGGCTAAAGAGTTTTTGAAGGAACAGGCCTGGAAGATTCACTTTGCTGAATACGGCCAAGGAGTCTGTATGTACCGTACCGAGAAAACCAGAGACCTTGTGCTGAAGGGCATTCCAGAAAGCATGAGAGGGGAACTTTGGCTACTATTTTCAGGTAGGTATTCATTTGAACATGACTGTGGTATATAAGCAGAAGCGGGAGGGAAGAAGGAATTTCAAGGATGTTTAAAGGTGCAGATAGTAAGCATCCAAAAATATTTGGAGCAAGTAAGGCTGTGGTTGTTAGCAGGTGCCAGACTGGTTTAAACAAGAGTTCTGTTTAGACCAGTAAATACCCTTTCTCAAACAGGCTCAAATAATTAGGAAAGAATATAAAAAAAGCAGAATGCACACTCTGTTACCAGAAGCTGGCAGTCTAGGGGCTTCTAGATGTTCAACAAACACCAGCAGGCCTACTTCCCATTTGTTTAATCATTTCTGTATCCAATTAAGCTTCTGGCCTTCACAGCAAGTTGTTGCAAGGAATTCCAAAGTTTGTGTTGCATGGAACCATTATTATTTTATTTTTTTTCATAATTAAAAAAAAAAAGTTACTTTATCATTTTATTAGGTGCCCCCAGTATGTGAAAAATGGTGAGAAAATATTTCTGTCCATCTTCTGTGCCATCAAGGATTCTCTAGATCTGTGTCCCCTTAGGCTTTTTTTTCAAAGTTGAAGAACTTTATTCATTTTATTACTGGTTTTATGTAAATCAGTCCATACTTCAGGCTTTCTTCATAAACTTTCACTTAATGTATGCCTTTTCTAGCTCTGCCTCTCCCTGAGATAGTTGCCACAGCTACCCACACCATTTTATGAGCACACCAGGGACTTTATATGATGAACTAATGATGCTTTCTGGTTTGTTTTCTATTTCTTCGCTAATAATGCTTAATCTTGTACATCTTCTCTTTGCTGGTGGGCATTAAACAAATGTTTTCAGAAAAAATACACAGGAATGCACAGATCTGTCTTGTGTCTGATCGATAGCTAGTTTGGACCAATTTTCATGGTGTACGTATGATTAGTATTTTCCATGTGCATTGCTTTGTGCTATTGACACTTGATTTCCTGTGCTGCTGAGATTTTAATTTCCAGAGAAGTTTTAAAGTCGGCAGTGAAATCTCATAGTAAGTCTGTGAGCAGGCAGTAGTATCCCTGAGACAGGCGAACTGCCCTGCCTAAGATACGGAGTCATTTTCAGAAGCAGGAATAAAGCTCAGGAGTTCCTGTCTCTTGCTTTTGGCTGAGATATCATACTTTTTGCAACCAAGCATTAATCTACTCCCTCCTCAGGGCAAGTAGCTTTCTCAGAGGCATGTTTTGAGTTATTTATGATAATCAAACCCACAGCTAGCTGCAGAGAGAGCTCATGAAACCATGTGACTGCACAGCCGGTTTGCTTTTCATGCCTCCTGTTTCTCTCTGGCTGAAAGAAAGAGAGGCTTTATCTTTTTCCTTTATTTTTAACCTCATCATAAAATGACTCTAGAGGAGAAGACAAGAAGGGGTGATACCTCAATCACCTAAGCACCTAATCACCTTTACAAAATAACATTTCATATTTGCTTTCAAAGTGCTTCTTGATGATATTCAAGATGAAAGGGTAGTAGAAGATCATCATGTTGGGGTACTGTAACTGCTAAACCTTGCTTTTTTTCTTCTGATTTTAATACCGTTCTCCCACCCCCAGGAGCCATTAATGAAATGGCCACTCATCCTGGCTATTATGAGGACCTAGTGGAGAAATCGATGGGGAAGTATAATCTTGCTACAGAAGAGATAGAGAGGGATCTGCACCGTTCCCTTCCTGAACACCCTGCATTCCAGAATGAGATGGGTATTGCTGCTCTAAGGAGAGTCTTGACAGCTTATGCTTTTAGAAATCCAAACATAGGATATTGTCAGGTAACTGAAATACCTTGGCACTCCTTCACTTTCTGGAATTCCAGTTCTTTCCTTATACTTCTATTTCTTCAGTCACGTACACAAGTATTTGGCTGTGTGAAGTACACCTATACATGTATAATGCAGTAAGGGAAAGCCTCAATGCTGCAAAATTATGGTAATGCTGAGGTCAGGGGGATTTGACACAAGGACCTACTCTAACAGAAATATTAGCAGTACGTGCTGAGAGATGTGCATAGTTTTCTGTAAGCATATTTTCTGCCCGTGAATCTAGAGACAGGACAGAGGATAACAACAGAGCTGTCCTGAAGCACATCTACAGAAAATGACAAATGGACCCTGAAGAAAAGTTCTTTTCTTTTAAGCAAGAAAAAAACAACCAAACAAAACCAACAAACTTTAATTTTTCAGCCTTAAAGTTTTGCCTACTTATTCAAAGTATTAGTAGTAATAACCCTCCAGAATGTCCTTTACTTTTTTCAATGATACTATTCAATCATTCAAAACAAAACTTAAAAAAATAATAATAATAAAGCACCCCAGATGATATCTTACCACTGTGCATCACAAACATGTGTTGGTAGAATTAATGCTGACCAGTTCATGGGTTTGGAGTTCTTATGCCTGTGATTCAGGTCGCTTTAGTTTCTGGTCCCAAATCATTCTTTCTTGCTATGTAACTTTGTCTTATCACCTGGGCCCTTTTTTTGCCTTCTTACCTATTTTTGAAAAAAGGATAAATTCATGAGTATTAAGAAGCCTGATTAATGTCTGACTGTTAAGATTCCTAGATACAACACAAGTAATTGAAAGTGCAAGCAATTCTAACAGATACCATCATAAATTATTTAATAACAAATACAATACTAAGTAACAGCTACAAAAACTTTTTGTAAAGGTTGTTTAATGGAGGAACAGTAGAAAGACACTGTAATTCTGATTCCTAAAGCTGTCACAATAATTGTTAATAGCCTTGGGACTTGGTTCATGGCATTCAGAATGCCAATTCACAGTTGCAGTGAGAATTCAGAATTCAGGCACTAAAGTATTTCATACAGGGTAGACAAGAAAAAAAGGAATAGCTTGGACTTTGACAGAATTGTAACATTGTTCTGAGTTTCAGTTGAAACCTTAGTTGCTGTTTCAAACAGGTCAAGCCGGAGTCTTAAAATGTTACAGGGTCTGAAATAAGAAGCTAATTCCTTAGGAGGCAAACTGAGAAGAAAATGGTTCTGAAATGCTTCATTTCTTCAGACTAACAGGCCCAGTCAAAGGCTGTAAGTGAACAATTGAGAGGCCGTTGTACACTGCTGTGATATTTGAAAAGGAGTGAAACAGGCCATAAAAAAACCTGTAGTGTACAGAGTCAAACATGGAGAGTAAGCAACAGCAAGAGGCTTTTGTTTCACTGTGCTCTGGTTGTTCGTGACTGACACAATTACAGGCATTTGCCTCAGCTCACAGATGCTGTGTTTGACCTTGTCATAGGAGCAGAAAGCATGGGGAGCTCAGGCTGCCTCTGCGAGGAGTGGTGCAGCAGGGGCCATCAGTTGTGCTGTAGGAGGCGTTTTGTCTGCATCAGACCCAGATTACCCAAGAGCACCTATTGGCAGAATATCAGTAGCAGTGTAACTGGATGCTTGCAGACCTGAGTAGGCCCTCAATTATGAAAAGAAATCTTGATAAATTTTTCCTTAAAGAAAAAAGACCCAAACCAAACCAATAACCTAACATTTTTTTGTGGTTTATTTGAGGCTTTCTTAAGCCTGCCTTTGAGCACTGGGAAAACACTACCTGCTGTTTTTATGGGAAAATACTTGAATAGTTTGAGGTTTGCAGGGAAAGATGCAGCTAATTTCCTAACCATAGTAACCACTTACCTGCCCAGTTACTGTGCTAGATACTGAATAAATGGGTCTAGCAATTTATATTTCTCTTTCTTTTAGGCTATGAATATTGTCACTTCAGTACTCCTTCTTTATGCAAAAGAGGAGGAAGCTTTCTGGCTGCTGGTGGCTCTGTGTGAACGTATGCTACCTGACTACTACAACACAAGAGTTGTTGGTATGTTATGGGGAAATTTTATAAAATGACAGTACAAAAATTAGCCAAATTAATTGGTATTGTTTGTACTGAAACAAGCGTATGTGTAGATGTATGTGTGGCATAGATACAGCTGTGAATGCTAGTGGCAAGACAACTTCCTCAGAGGCATAGAAGCATTCCCTGAACAGATATTGTGATAGTTAGTAGTTTTTCACTTACTTAAGATTAGATGGCATTCTAAAGTGGACTTAAAAAAAAGTAAATAAAAGAGAGATGGGAGGCTAAAATTTGAATTTTAGATGATCCAATTATCTAATTAAGGTAAGATGGAAACCAGAGCTTTGGCAATTTGCGGTAGAAGTCTTTGTCCCTGTTTACCCCTGATTTGAAAGGGCACGACTATCTGAAATCTATTGCTGTCAGGTGACAGTTTCCTTGTGTGTGTGAAAGTGAATGGGTCTTCAGTTTATCATGGAAATTGTCTTTACTGTAGCTCACGCATGCTTGAGATACTCATTCAGCCTTAGATATTATTCTCCCTGCCTGCTTAAGACACTGATGTTATGGCATGGATTTGTATAACACACACTTCTCTTGAAATCCAAAGCCATCATATAACTTCTGTAGGTGCTAGACCCTTTGTTAGCTCTTACAAAGTATATAATTAAAACAAACAAACAAAAAAACTTGTTACAGTTCAATTTGTATGCACAGCTCAGTAGTGGAACAGAATTTGTTATTTATTTGAAAGAAAATGTGTGTAAGCATTATGTAGAATATTCTCAGGTTTTGTATTTTATATCTAGAATATATGTATATATTTTTTTCTCCCCTAAATGGTGATGTGGTCAGTTGCTTCCGATTTAATGGATATCCAACGTTATTTATTTTCAACAGGAGCATTGGTGGATCAGGGTGTCTTCGAAGAGCTGGCTCGTGACTATGTTCCACAGCTTTATGACTGCATGCAGGACTTGGGTGTAATATCCACCATTTCCCTGTCCTGGTTCCTCACTCTTTTCCTCAGTGTAATGCCATTTGAAAGTGCAGTGGTGGTTGTGGATTGTTTCTTCTGTGAAGGAATAAAGGTGATATTTCAATTAGCGCTCGCTGTCCTCGATACTAATGTAGACAAGCTGCTCATCTGTAAAGATGATGGAGAAGCCATGACAGTCTTGGGAAGGTATTTATTACAGAAAATAAAGTCTCTTCAGTTTATTTTTCTCTTTGCTTACTTTTCTGATTTGTGGTGTTCTGTGTTGAAATGCTCAATTTAAACCAGTACAACAGATGTAAATCTTTTACACACTTATAGTCCCCTTTCACCCATATAAGGTACTCTTTACATTATCTTAAAATAATGTTAAGTGACCAACAAGATATAAATTCTTCTTTCAAGACATTCAAATAAACTTCCCAAACCTGGTATTAGCAACTTATTTGGTTGATTATTTTAGTTAATTAAATAGGTTTTGTTACTTCATCTTTCACCTGTTACTTTTTAAATGCTGCTAAGAAAAAGCCTTGATCTCTAGGGAAATTGTTTTGGGAATGGACTAAACAGAACTCAGAAGAATTCGGTAGGCTCTTGAATGAATAGATTTCAGTGAAACAGGAGGCTGATAAATAGACTGGATTGAGTCATTTAATACAAACTAATACTGCTGAGTGTAACCTCTGATTTCCTCGTGTTTGGTAGTAGTGTTTAGTTTTCAAGATCCTGCTGAAATTTTGGACATTTTTTTCCTAGTAAGTTTCATTAGCATAGCTTTACTGAAGTCTGTTTTTAATTTCTTTGGAATTAAAGACAACCGTGGTTGTGTTTTCTCTGAAGTAAGCCCTAGTGCTTGAGGATTTAAGTGTTCTGCAGCTGGAGGGTAGAAGACAGATGATCTACAGGGGCTGCATGGGTGTGAGAAACAAGCCCTTAAAGCCCCTTGCAGCGAGGCTGGGCAGTAGTAGGACAGAGGGTATGTAGGCTGAAGCACACAGACCCTTGTTCCCATGGTGTCATAATTCCCTTAGCATATTTAAACAGCCAGAAGCAACAAACCTCATTTGTGGCTGGCTATATTTGAGCTATTTGTTGATAAGGGTAATGAATTACCAGGGTTTACCTCAGCCCTCTTTGAGAAAAAGCAGTGTTAGGATTTGTCAAATGACTGATGTCAAAAATTATTTATTGCATTAGTAGAGAGTGGCTTGATCATTTTTACATTTAATAGTAAATATGTAATCCTTATTCTGTTAACCCTCAGAAGGGAGGGTGTACAAATGAATCTTGGGCTTTTTTTTTTTTTTTCACCAGATATTTGGACAGCGTAACTAATAAGGACAGCACTCTTCCACCCATTCCTCATCTTCACTCACTGCTCAGTGATGATGTAGAGCCTTATCCTGAGGTGGATATCTTCAGACTGATCAAGTCTTCCTATGAGGTAGGATGGGACTTCTTAAAAGGAACTTGCCAACCCACACTAGTTCTGCTTTACAGACGAATTTGATACTCTATAGTCTGGCTTTGCTTGGAACTGAAAGAACATAAAAGAAATTACAGACTCATCTCAGAAGTCTGATATGGGTCAGGGGAGAAGCGTTAGTGTTTCTTTTTCTTTTAACCAAAGCTTTTAATTGGAGCTGTTTGTATAGAAGCCTGCAGCATCAAAGGTGAGCAGCCCGCAACCAAAAAGTCATTTACAAACAAAAGGCTGAACTTGTAATTCAAAAAAGGTTAATTCTTATCTAAGCTTTTTCATGCTTTTCCAAACTGAAATATTAGTGAAATCTACATGATTTCAGAAGACCTTTCTATTATCAGTGGAACTTTGGTTTTTTTACCTTTGTGGTTTGGTGGTTTCGGGGGGTTTTTTTGTTTGTTTGGTTTTTTTGGTTGGTTGGTTTTTGTTTTGGTTTGTTTGGTTTTTTTTTTTTTTAGCAAGTGCTGATTATGGCCATGGACCACTGGCTTCTGTATTATCACCAACGCTAAAAAAAATTTCAATATTTCAGGTGAAAGGAGCTGGTAATAACTAATATCTGTAAAGCACAGTACAAAGCCTACAAGAAGCCTGAGATTTGCAAACCAATTTCATTGCCCTTAAATTTTAAAAATAATCCATCAGTTAAAATACCCCTAATGATTACACTGACATTATTTTTTTTTAATAAAAAATAAAGAAAAACTTTCAATACTTGTTCGTCTTAATTTCCTTTTTTCCTTCTGTTGACATACAGGGTAAAGTAGTATTTTTAGTTCAAGATGTAGGTTCATACTTGGCAATATGACAGCTGTTTCAGAGGTACTTCCTATGTCCCTAAAACCTCCTTGCTTTAGTAACATGATATGTATTTAACAAGGAAGTAGGTAGTCCTTAGTGTGTTCCATGCTGAAGGGCAAACTGACTCAAGTTAGATGTATTGTTCTTCTCCTTCACACAATGTTAGAATGGTGAGAAGGATGGTTCTGTGAAATTCTATTTCCCTTGTATTTTTCTGATTTCCTCATCATGAAGACAGCTTGCAGTGGCTTAACTGCTTTTAGATGAATAACCTGACTCCATGCAGAGACAGTCTGTCATTTTGGGGCTTATGCAGCACAGAACCTTGTAGCTCCTTCTAGATAAATAGTCAGCTGTACTCCAGTATAATTAGGCAAAGCAAATGGGATGGGGAGTGCAGAACTGTGAGGAAAGCAGGAGTTGGTTGCAAAGAGAGAATTAGTTTCAGGAGAGTCGTCATTGTTGGTTGATTTGATTATCAAAAAAAACCCTTAACAATTCAATAGTAAAATATCTAGATAAGACTTCATGGCTTCTGTTACTCAATGACTGTTACGTTCCTCCATTAGTTGTGTGTTGTTATTCCGAAGAGGTTTTCCCCTAGGATGCTTCTGTAGTATATGCAGGAGCTCCCTGAGACTGTTATGTGCATTGTAAAAAAAACCAACCAAACAAACAAAAAACCCTTCTGAAAATAAGACTTGGGCACTTTAGAGAATCTGCTTCCTAATGGAGTTGCATTCTTGATGCTTGGTATCAGATCTTCATGAACATAAGGACTGCTATACTGTCTCAGCTGTTGGAGATCCAGTTAGTCTAAATATCTTCTCTCTTTGTAGCAATTAACAGATATTCCAGGACAAGCTCAAATTAAACCCTGCATAAGGAATTATGAAACAATCTATTCATAGAGATTTGCCAAGCAAGAAATTTCTAACTGCTGAGATTATGGTTTGAAATGTCAGGATTTGTAACTTAATAAAGATCTTCTGAATCAGATGAAAATAAGTTATTGGGAAAAATAAAATCTAGTTATATATTACTGAAGTCTTCATAACTTTGTCATGCGTTAGAAAAATACCTTAACAGCAGTTTTTTAAATAAACCATTTATGGTATGTCACATAATTAAATTAATTTCTCAAATACATTAAAGGCAAGCTAAGTATTCCAAATATTAATACACAGACTATCCTGCACTTCTCTTCTCTTTTAAGAAATTTGGAAGTATCCGAGCAGATTTAATTGAACAAATGAGATTCAAACAAAGGCTGAAAGTTATCCAAACCCTTGAAGATACTACAAAACGCAATGTGGTAAGTACTTGAAATAATGTTCTTTGCAAAGATTAAGGTCAGTCAGTTTCTGAAATTTAAGTTAGCTTTTCAATTAGACATGGATTTCAAATCCGTAAACTCTTAATATTATGTTTCAAAAGGTACGAACTATTGTGACAGAGACTTCTTTTACTATCGATGAACTGGAGGAACTGTACGCTCTTTTCAAGGTAAAGCCAAGTGAAGATAAGATCATGTGCCTGCAGGAAATGCAAATGTTTATTTTTGATATGGGACTGTGTCTAACGACCAAGGTTGAGTCTGTGAGTTACTTACTGTCAGGTATCTTAATACAAAATTGAATTAGCTGCTGTGCTATGAAATACACACACAAAAAACCCCAAACCCAAACCTCAAACAGTTTTTAAAAGCTCAGGAAATAAGTAATTCACTAAATTATTTGTCCATGGTAAAAAATGAATATACGGATGAAAACTATTATCATGAGAAAGCGAATAGATAGAGGCTTTTGATCAGTCTTTAGAAACTTACATATACATGTCTCTACCTGACCCAAGTTTTGGAATTTAGCACAGAAAGACCTTTATTCTATTATCTCAGACAGTTAATACTTCCATATTGTAACAGCTGATTTTTGCCATTGTTAAGGATTTAATGTATTACATGGAAACTTAGTGTCACAAAGTGATGTGTCTTTCTAAGTTGATTATAGAGCAATACCATTAGATCCACAAATTTAAAGGTGAGCAGTTAAAATGCTTTAGCTTCACCTTCATGCACAGTGCCTTAAAACAAGGTATTTTATTCCTCTGTTTTGTTATAACAGAGATTTTTTTGATATACCATGAAGAATTTCTTTCCTCTCAATTTCCCATCTGTAATGTCAGGTCTTACAATTGTCCAAATCCTGCAGTGCCTTCTTTTCAGTCTTCTATGGAATCATTGAGACAGAGTCAGACATCCACCCCAGTGGATCACTGTGCAGTGCTGGGATCTCTTTCTCTAAGCTTCTGAATCGTTTTGAATTAGATTCCACCAAAATTAGCTCCAGAACTTTCACTGACTTAGACAAAAAGAGTAGGATTTTGTATGTTATTTTTGAGACTATACAGTTCAACAAAAAATATTTCAAATAAATAGCTATTTTCATATGCTCTGAAGTTAAAGATTTCATAAGAGTCCATCCCCTTTCTGACTTGACTCTGTGATGAGGTTGAAGGGGGTGACTAAGCACAACAAGCCAGTGTATATATGCAAGTCATAGCTGCTCACTGCTCTGTTCAAAACAGGTATTTCATGTTTCATCTGCCAGAAAAAGTTTTGCTTCATCTTCTTTTGTAGAGGGATGTCTTTCCATGGTGGGTACAGGAGAAATATCTTTCAGCATTGCAAGGGCTAGGTAGATGGAAATACATCTGTTAGTCTTGTGTTGTTTTAATAATGTATGTGTATGAGTTGTTTGGATTTTTTTTTTTATCATTGATAGCAACAAATTGTTTACAGAGGTGATGACAATCTCACAGCATTTGCCTTCTGTTCAGGCAGAACATCTGACTAGCTGCTACTGGGGAGGAAACAGCAATGCTATTGACCGGCATGATCCCAGCCTGCCTTATCTGGAGCAGTACCGTATTGACTTTGAGCAGTTCAAAGGGATGTTCGCTCTCCTCTTCCCTTGGGCGTGTGGAACTCATTCAGATGTATTAGCTGCGCGCTTATTCAGGCTTCTTGATGAAAATGGAGACTTGCTCATCAACTTCCGTGAATTCGTGTCTGGGCTAAGTAAGGAGAATTCACAGTACGCTTAAAATAATCTGACCAAAACAGTTTGTTTCTAAAGGAGACCCAAGTCCTTCAGAAACACAGATGTTATATTAGCTATCAGATATAATGAGTTTGATATATACCAATTTGCATAAGTCACCTTTGTTTTAAGAGCTGTTCATGCTACTGTTCATTTTATCATGCTTGTCACATTGGTTCCCACTGGGGTTCATGCTGGTCTCAGTAGGAGCATCCACATTAACCAGTGGTGTATCGCACTGGGAGAAGGACCACACATGAACTACACATCCATTGGCATCTGAGGATTTCTCTAACCGCTAACTCTCAATGTGAAAAATTACCTGCAACTTGTGTGCTTAATGGTGTGATTACTTCTAATTTAAGTATTTCCTTTGGGAAAGTCTTCTGTATGTTCTGTAGTGTTCCTCTCTCAGTGACACTGCATTTTGTTATCTACTCCTTAAATTTTCCCTGAAAATTAGAGTCATAGAATAGTTTGGATTGGAAAAGACCTTTAAGATCATTGAGTACAACTGTTAACATAGCACTGCCAAGTCCACCACTAAACCATGTCCCTAAGCACCACATCTACGCGTCTCTTTAAAAACCTCCAGGGATGGCAACTCAACCACTTCCCTGGGCAGCCTGTTCCAGTGCTTCGGTGAGGAAATTTTTCCTAACATCCAATCTAAACCTCCCCTGGCACAACTTGAGGCCATTTTCTCTTGTCCTATCACTTGTTACTTGGGAGAAGAGACCAACACCCACCTCACTACAACCTGCGTTCAGGTAGTTATAGAGAGCGATAAGGTCTCCCCTCAGCCTCCTTTTCTCCAGGCTAAACAACCCCAGTTCCCTCAGCCACTCCTTGTAAGAACTGTTCCCCAGACCCTTCACCAGCTGTGTTGCCCTTCTCTGGATATGCTCCAGCACCTCAGTGTCTTTCTTGTAGTGAGGGGCCCAAAACTGAACCCAATACTCGAGGTGCAGCCTCACCGGTGCCGAGTACAGGGGGACGATCACTTCCCTGGTCCTGCTGGCCACACTATTGCTGATACAAGCCAGGACTACACTTCCCACTGATAGAAGTCTGCTGGCACCCCACATATATGTGTCCCTGTGTGAGAGGAAGGTATCTCACCTCACAGAATATATGCAGTGAGAAGTACTACCTATATTACTTCTGAAATCAATAACCAAGGTGGCAGACTGAGAGAGAGAGCAGGATGGAAGTCACCTGAAAAGGAGAAAGTGGAGGTGCAGGTCAGACAGGGAGGCTGAATGTCGTTAATGGCAAGCTTTCAAGACATGAAAGTCAATATTGCAACAAAGGGAGTGTGCAAGCCCCAGGATTAACATGGAGAAGCAAAGATGAGGCAGGAGCTAGCCCCTCCTTTTTTGAATATAGCAGGAATTATTCCCTGTAAGTGACAAACATCTCACCATCTAGCATGTGTTATTTCATGGCAACCTGATGTTTCCTTCAGCTTTACATTTTGATCCTTTTTGAGAGAAAAAGATTTCCCAATCTGGCTTTCAGCAGCTCTTTGTAATCGTATTTTTAAGCATTAGGGCTCCAAATGCAGCCTGCATTAAACCCCCTGTACAGCAATGGTAACGCCTGTTCTCTCACAGTGCAAAATAGCTATGTGACGGTAAAACTGATTGCACATCTCCCCTTCGCACCTCCCAAAAAACCAGTCCTTCCTATGACGCAGTTCTGAATTGTATTTGAGGGACTGTTTACCAGGTAACGCTTAATGGCCTTTTGAGACATGACCCATGGATAAACTACTCTTGCTGCTTACAGGATGCTGTTAATCACAATCAACCAGTTATTGCTTGAGACAGCATGTTGTAGAACCAATAATGAGTAATAAGAACAAGGAACAGTGAGCACTGTGAACAGAAATGAATGTAAAATGCACAAATGTGGCTATAAGCCAACATGACTGAAGTAAAATCTTCAATGGGCTAAACAATCAAAATTACCCATTCTGCAAAACCACACTTTTTTTTTCAGAAACTAAGCCAAACGTGGCATAGCTTGAAAACTTTTTTTTTTTTTTAAAAAAAAGAAAACCCTCCCAAGCCCTTTTTTGTTTAAGCATATGAATGATGGCAAGGACAACACAGCAAAAACAACATGGGATTTTTTTGAGGATATTTTACCATGCCCCAGGACTTTTAAACATTCCATAAATATCAGCTGCTTCAGTCTGCCTCACCAACCCAATATGCCTTGGCTAGGAAAATCTCCTAAATGAGGAATATCTTCTGTTGGAGCAAGACGCATTTGCTCAACAGGGGCCTGTGTCACCTTTTCCTTGTGGCTATCCAGAAAGAGTGGTCAGAGGGTGGGCATTCTGGAGGTGACCTCTCTCTCCTTACTGTGTCCAAACAGCAGTATTGGACTCTGGCCCTGGTTACTCAAGTCTAGCTTTCCTAAAGGAAGCGTCCTATTCAAGTAGTTCTCAGAGGGTGGTGGTTGATGGCTCAAGTGGCCAATGCACCTGGAGCATCTCCATTTCACAGCTCTCTCTTTCAATGGCCTTATTCCATGTATCCATAAGGATTTGTTCCCTCGAAGCCTCTCTTTGATGCTACTGACTCCTTCCAGGAGCTCCATGAAGAGGAGGTAAAAAGGTGTGCTGTGTCCCCTTGTGTGGGCTCATGGCCCATTTTTTGTGTCAGCATTAAATTGTTGGGATATGAGAGCGCTGTAATCGTAATTGGGAATCTCCATTTCCTTTCATAGCCCCTGCAGCAAATAGCTCAAGAACCTCCTACTTCAGGTGCCTCTAGGGCCTCAGCTGAGTAAAGATGGAACAACCTGGCATGTTCTTCTGTACATTTACTCTGTGTCGTGTTACTGTAAGTTCAAATAAAGGAGTGATCTTGTTTAGCTTGCTCTAGGAGTTGTGCTGCTCAGAAAAGGTTTATGAGGTGTTTGGGGTATTCATGAAGCAGCCCACCTGCTCCCTCATACCACACTGGATTATAGCATGTTAGTTGTTGACTCAGGATCCCAGTGAGCTAGAGAAATTTCCACATAGTCTCAGTGGCCCCCCGCCTCCTATCATGTTTTTGCAATGCCCCTTTCTCAGAGCATGCAGCTCTTCCACATCTCCAGTGACTGCTGCTGACTACAGCACTCGCCACAGCCACGTGTAAAAGTTGGCACTGTGAAAACTCTGTCTCGAGGAGTACCTGAGTGGTTTTTGTTTGGGTTTGTTTTTTTGGTTTTTTTTTGTTTTTTTTTCTGAGGACAGCTTTTCTCCAAGCACAGATTGCAGGAGGATATTCAGAAAGTAGAGTGTTAGCCTCACCACTTTTCCGATCCTTTCATGGAGCTAAATGTTGTACAAACCCTCTGCAACGGAGGATATTCAGAAAGTAGAGTGTTAGCCTCACCACTTTTCCGATCCTTTCATGGAGCTAAATGTTGTACAAACCCTCTGCACCCACCTGTGTTCAAGGGAGCGCCAACTGAAGCCAATGCTTTTATATCACTATTAAGTTTTATTTTGACAGAATAAAGTTCTAACCTGTTTAATTACTTTGTTAATGGCCTCAAAGAAGACGGGGGAAAACTGTGCGCATATGATGTTATGGCCAGGAAAGACTTTGACACCTGCATAGCGTTGACAGAAAAACAGTCAGAGCAGGGGCTCAGGGAAGGTTATTCCTTGTAATTCCATGAAAAGAGGTGTGGTAGTCAGAGCAGGTGTGTGTGAGGACTGGTTGCAGTGTGAAGGTGACAGCTTTCACTGTTCCTGTTTTAGGTAGAAAGATTCCAAGGGTGTAGTCACACTGTCTTCCAAGCACAGTTTCTTCTCTCACCATGAAGTACATTTAAAACTTCTGGATAAAAACTGGCAGTGCATTGTCTAAGTCTTGTTGAAATTTGTTGAAGGTTTTAGGCCCTGTGACTCCAGAATGCCAGGAAGGAAGTATTTCTGGTTGGGACTAAGAATGGTCATGCCACCTCTCCAGTGCTGTTCGCAGGACCTCAGCAGGGTCATCTGCTTTGCTGTTCAGAGGTGCAGAGGCCATGCAGGAGGCCACTGAATTCTCTGGGCTCTCTTGTGAAATTATCCCTGTACTGCAGCATGCAGGTCAAAATGGTGGCCTGAGCTAAGCTATCCACCCACGCAAAGGTCTTCCCTGACTCTCCATAATAGGGGCACATCTACCAGAGTTCCTTTCTTCTGTTGTCTTTATGAATGTAGCCTAATTTTTTTTTATTGTTTTTTTCTATCAATCCTCAGATCTTGGGTAGCCCGCTGCAGCTGTCAGGCAGCTCCTGCACATTTGCCAGTAGGCTGTTCTTCCCTTGGTAAAACTTTCTGACCTCTCCTGGGCGAGACCCAGAGGGTTGTGTCTGAGAGACTCTAATAACATCTTTGATAGACTTGTCCTGCATTGTGTTGTCTTCATTCACGTACGTTTTGAGGGAAAAAGGGCCTGGCGTTAGGAGGCACACACAGATTCATCTCAGGCAAAAAGCAGTAGACGGTTGAGCTTTTTCAGTTCTCTTCACATCTGGGGTCAGGGAGAGGAGAAGCCTCCATGTATCACCAGATATCCTGTGCCCTGGATCCTATTTTGGTGAATGTATCCGTAGCCGTTGCTGGACCCCATCCTGTGCTTTGGTTATTTCACGTCACCTTTAGCAGCGGGGCACTTCACGTGGTACCTGGGTGCATAACCTAAGGCATAGTTTCACCAGAAGAGAAAGAGTTATCTGCACGGTCTGGTACACCAGACAGGAACATAAGGAGGTTTTGTGTTTAAAAAGGACTAAGTTGAAAGTAAAATGGCTAATGTAAGTGTGCTCAATTCTTTGGCCCAATGTCTGTATTTACTGTAATCTTAAGCTTTACAGTAGACTGTGATTGTTAGTATTTGCCAAACCACACTTTGTAGTTTGCATAGCAGAGTTGATAAGGTAGTCTGTAAGGTAAAATAAATCTCTGCATGACCTCATTAATGAAGGTTAATTCATTTATGAATTTGTTATAACAAATTTATGAAGTCTGATTATCAGTTATTTCAGTACTTTAAAATTAGCTAATATCCATTTAATTAATTGGAAGGAGGGGCTACAATAGACTGCTTGGATTTCATATAGCTAATTGTAGTGTAGACCAGAAAGGAATAGGGGTTGAGTTGGATAAATCACTAGAAAGTATTGCCTGCACATCAGCTTAGCGTGTGGCTAAGCTGTGATAAGTGTTGTTTACTTGAATTTCTCTCTCTCTTTTTTCTTTTTTCTTTTTTCTTTTTTTTTTTTTTTGTAAATATCTTATTCTTCTAAATCATGTGATGCTATTATTGGATTCTCAGATCAGAAAGTTTGAAGTTGACATAAAAGGGTCTTAACTTTCAGCTGGAGGCCTTTCTGAGTGGTAACATGATGATCATAGATTATTTTTGAGTATTATAAAATAGACATTTAATGAAGGTTGAAGTACAAAGTTCAGGGTAAGGTGGTCTGTGTTCTCTTCTATTTCTGCAGCAGACCGTATGATCTTAGAAGTCAAGTGACTGCCTTATGATCTCAGGCTGTAAAGGGAGTACAGTGCTTCCCAGAGTGAATGTAGCCGCTTCTAAAACAAAATGTTGTAGCAATAATAAACAGAATGGCATTGAATGCTAAGTATTAACACACTGTATATAATGCTGTTTAGGTGCAGCATGCCATGGAGATCTCACAGAGAAGCTGAAGCTACTGTATAAAATGCATGTTTTGCCTGGTAAGTAAATGACGTTAGAATAGCTGTCATCTTATTGAGAACAGAAATTTGGAGCAGAGTTGTTTATGACTAGGTTTCCCAATTAAGAATTAATTTCTGGGAATTACTGTAGCTGTTTATCTTATTGTTTATCAATAAGAGACTTTCTACCATAACCAGACATGGATTTGGAAAGTCTGAAAGCACCCATCCAGCCCTCTATTGCTCCAGCCACTAACAGGCCATTTATATTTGTCTCTTGCCTGTTTAGCTGGGGTTGGTGACTTCCTCCATGCATTACAAATACAGGGTTCTTCAGCATTTGTTACTGTAACACACGTTATTTAACAGTGAAGCTAGCTTAAAATGTTCCTGCGTGCCCTGGCTACTCGTTTCTGTCCCCAGGCTTTCTTCGCGGTTTCCCCTCTGGGCAGTTACACCTGTTTGGAGAGGGAAGCTCCAGATCATGTCATAGATGTGTTTTCCAGGGAGCTGTACAAACTGTTGGACTCAGCTTAGTGAGAAAGGCAGTTTAGGGTGGAGAGGGAATGGAAACGTCTCAAAACAGTTTTGCCTCTGAAGAAAATGATATCTGGGAATTATGTCCTCTCTGGCTTGTCACACGTGTGCCATAAAGAGCCTATTGCTGTCCTCACTGAATCTGCGATTTAAGGATGTTGCAACTATTTGGGTAGTTTAATTCTTGTGCACATTTACATCCTCTGGTAAAGATCTCTAAAAGCTTTGAGAGGACATTCGCCTTCACGTGCTTTGAACATGTGTCCCTGATTGCTCCCAGCTGGCTTTGCTGGAGATAGGCTTGAGTGATTCACTAATTTAACTGGAAAAAAAATACAATTTTATTGAACTATAACAGAAGACACCCATTTTTAAGATTGCAGCTTCTGGTATTCAGGGACTAGTAAGCTCATAGCAAATCATGACAGACTGTCTCCAGCTAGGAAAGGGTTCATACCTTGCTTAGGACACGCTGAGCTGCATGGAAGAAAGTAATGGAAGCAGATGTGAGAAGATGGGCAAGCTGGCCTCTGAAGGCAAACAGCTACTTGTTTGTTAGACAATATTGGCTATCAGGGAGGAGGCAGTACAGGTCCAGTTGTTCATCTCCTGTGAGCTGAAAAGAGATGATCCCTAACCCATCACAATCTCACACTTTTATTGCTAGAAACTGATGTTCTAAGTGAATCAATTGAAAGGTGTTCTAGTTTTTAATTAAAGGGTGGAATTGTTAATGAACGAATTTTATTATATTGCTTAGATCCATCCCCTGAGCAAGAAGAGCCAGACTCTGCTTTTGAAGCTACTCAGTACTTTTTTGAAGACATCACACCAGAATGTACACACGGTAGGCATCTTTTGTCTCAGGCATGAAAAGATGAGGTAATACATTTCAAACATCATGTCTTTTTAGGAAGCTACTTTTTTATTAGATTGAACTTCGTAAGTGAAGTATTCTCTGTAAAAAGAAGAACGTAGTCTCTGTAGATACCTTGATATCCTTAGCAGTGCAGGTGTGTGTAGACTAAGAACTCCCCTGGATTGTGCATTGCACAAGTACCCTCAGAATAATGTCATCAGCATGTTGCAATAGAAGTAATTTTGTGATAAGTGCAGCATATATGCCTTGATGGAGAATGAGAATAAATATATTTGCTTTCCAGATATACTTGGATCAGAACTTAAAATATTCTAAAAAATGGAAGCCAAAAGATACATCAAAATGTAGTTCAGCAGTTTGAAATCTTTTTGTGCCCTAATGAGAACCTGGGTCTCATTGCTGTTGTCTTAAATGGCATTCTCTTTCTGGAGATATTTGATGTTACGTTTCTCTCTGATTCAAGAAAAATATCACCCATCCTTCAGATTACAGGGGGAAGGAAGGTTGTAAACCAGAGATGGCAATTTTGAGTCCTGATAGACAAAAGAAGATGCACTAATATAATCACCAAACATATATCATGCTGGAAGCTGTTTGTGTTGTGGTGACACAGGCTAATCATTGCACTACACAAACCAACCCTAATATGGTCCCTGTCTTAGTATTTATATTACTAATCATATGGAATTTGTCAGCAGATTTAAGAATAAGCAAAAGTCCTCATTTAGTCCTACCCTTTTTACTCAGCGTTTTCTGCAGTGTCAACATTTTCTTTATTTTGCACTGTACACATGAAAACTATGTATGTATCTAAAACCACACTGATCTCTCTCTCCCCCTGCCCCTCCACTTCCTAGTTGTTGGCCTAGACAGCAGGAACAAACAAGGAGTAGATGATGGGTTTGTTACAGTGAGTCTGAAAACAGACAAAGGTATGCATGGTGTCTCCATTTGAATTACATCTTTCATTTCTTGTAAAGATGCTGCTTTTGAAAATGGAAAAAAAAAGTATTAACATAAGGTTTCGTCATGGACTTTTCCTGCATCTCTGGGTAATTTGTTTGCAATAGGCAAGAAGAGCTCACAAGAGAATCGAAATTATCTGAGAATGTGGAACCAAGAGAATAAGTCCAAAGCAAAAAACACAAAGGACTTGCCCAAACTGAATCAGGTACTTCTGCTGACACTTATTTTTCATTAACTTTAAACTTTCTTCACATACCTATAAATATGCAATACATCAACACTGAATAAAGGTTTTATTTTGAGGCAGATACTTTTACTGGAGCACTAGTCAGCTGACTACAGAAGTTAGTTGTTTTCAACATACTGTAACTGGCGTTAGCTCCCAAAACATACTAAAAATAAGACACACACATTAGGAATGACAACATATTATTCTGATTTCTAGACAAAGGGTGATATGACACTGAATATCACCAGTTAGCTCACAACGTCTGATACACATTACCTGAAAGAAGTATTTTATATTTTGTGATTTATACTGTCGGTCTCATTCCCCTTAGAGCCATAGCTGCTGAGGAGGAGACCCATTGGGACAGCTGTTTCCTCCAGAGCATATAGGGAAGGTTTATTCCCTGGGAACAATGCTTCTTACTTAAGGCAGCCCTAAGTAAATATCCTTCCTATTTAATTTGTGAGTTTTTAATTGCATCCAACTAAGTTACCACTGTCAATTAAAAGAGTGCTGCAGGTCTCTTATTTCATTTTTTATTACTTCTCATCAGTTTTATCGGACCCCTAGTTACACTGAGTATCACTCCTACAAGAAAATCCACCAAAATGAATGCCAAGTGTCTCACTGCTCACCCTCTGTTGCCCTCCTGTGGCTGCAGAGAAATAAATTTGTCATATGTTGGAGGAAACATCCAGCAGTTTGTTCTAAATAGCTTTGAGAGAGGCAACACATCTGGCTGCCCAGTCACAGAAAATGCTTTCTGGACTGCACCTAGATTATATCCAGTTTCAGTTTAATTGCATAAACTGTTGCATCATACCTCCATTCCAAACTTTTTAAACTGATTTGGTAGATCTCAGTCTGATTTGTTTTTCACTCTCATTCATGTTTCCTCCCTCTGTGTTTAGGGGCAATTCATTGAACTGTGCAAGACAATGTACAATATGTTTAGTGAAGACCCCAATGAACAAGATCTGTACCACGCGACCGCTGCTGTGACAAGCTTGCTTTTGGAGATAGGTGAGGTTGGTAAGCTCTTCAGTGTGCAGCCCACGAAAGAGACAGACAGCAGCAGTAACAATTGCAGCAAAACTATTCAGAGCGAGCTGTTTCAGAAGAAGGAGCACCAGCAGTACCCCCTCGAGCAGCACAAGCCGTTCCAAAGCAGCCTCGTCACCAACGATGAGGAGGCTGTTTGCAGTGACAGCACCCTGGGCATGCAGATGGAAGACATTAAGCTCGAAGACTCTTCTCCCAGAGACAACGGAGCCGGTTCTTCCATGCTCATTTCCGATGACGATACAAAAGATGACAGTTCGATGTCCTCCTACTCAGTACTGAGTGCAGGTTCACATGAAGAAGAGAAGCTGCACTGCGAGGACATCGGTGAAGACACCGTTTTGGTACGGAGCAACCACACCACTTCTCTTCGCAGAAGCACGAGCATTGACAGAGACTGGGCCATTACCTTTGAACAATTTTTAGCCTCCCTCTTGACTGAGCCAGCGCTGGTTAGGTACTTCGACAAGCCTGTGTCCATGATGGCCAGGATTACTAATGCTAAAAACGTAAGGATGATGGGCAAACCAATAACCTCGGCCAGTGACTATGAAATCTCTACTATGTCGGGATAAAAGGCAGTCGGGTTTTTTTATTTATTTTTTTTATTCTGTATTTATTAGTACCTGGCACAGGCCCTGGTATTTTCAAAACATGATTGTTTTCACTAATGTGAAAATGTTGGGGTGCAAACTTAACTATCTTGAAGTATAATCACTCTTTCTGTGGGAAATGTTACACAAATGCAAATTTTATTCAAAATACTGAAAAAAAAACCCAGTTGTCAGTGAAGTGTGTGTATTATTAACCTTGCTGTCGATATAAAATGGTAAAGATTAGTTCTTAATTTCTAAATGTAAACTTAATGCCAATATTTATGTGCATTTTTAAAATAGACATATATAGAAATCTGATTCTTGGGGGGAAAAATGAACAAAACAAGAAGTATGTAAAATTTAAAGGGACACTCCCAACCTGAATAGGACTGCAGGTGAAATTAAGTTCCAGGCAACATCCCTGAAGGATAATTTTATTTCATATAACTTTTTTTTTTTCCCAAAGAGGATAAAGTGTTTTAACATATGATTCAATTTTATTTTTCTGAATCTATAAAAGATCAATTCAGTGACACCTGCCTGGCTCCTAACTTCCTCTGTCTGAGACTGGTATGCTCAGATAAAAGCGAGAAGTCCACCTCAAGCCGAGCTGGCACATCAGGCGTATGCAGTTAGACGTGATGATTTCTGCTCCGACAGAAGGCAGAGCCCATTTGCCTTTCCCTGGGTTTTGCCTTTCCTCTGGCTGCGCCAAACCCAGCAGAGAGAAAAGCCCTTTCCCAGCTGTGGCCACCAAGGAAAGGTCTCCAGCATGACCCTGCCTGGAGCTGTGTTCCCAACCAGTGGACTTGGAAGCTTTGCTGGTCTGCTCCAAAGACAGCATATGCAGGTCCCAGAGCAGATTGGTAGAATCTCTTTTTAAAAATTGAAAGCTGTTTTTAAAAGTTAAAAAAAAAAAAAAAATATATATATATATACACTTCTAAGGCTGGATTTACAGCATATATAGCTTAGCTCTTAAAACTAACCTTTACCACCAACCTATTATATCCTTGTTAGATTAAGAAAATAAAAACCTGTATTGCATAAGTCTTCATTTACAACAGTGTAAAGTAGCAGTAATGAAAAAAATCTGCAAGATAATGTAACTGAATGTTTAAGTCTTACTGAGAACACTGTCACTTTATATAAAATGAATAGTATCCTGTATCAACTTACTGAATAATATGTTAAAATGAAAACTGGAGCACCTGCACTTTGAATCCTTGCTTCTTTTATACAGATATTCAGGATTATTTTTTTTTTAATTTTGTTAGCTGTTTTTTAATTGATATTTGTTCGGTTCAGGATCATGCCTACATGCCTAATCTTTATTTGCTGTTTTGAGAATATTTTCTGTAGAATACTGTTGATTTTTTTTATACTCCTGTATATTGCATTCATGTAACTTGCAGATTTTTTAGCAGAAGCTATGTTTAATTCTTTTGTTTTAAAAGAATGCTTTTAAACTGTCAGATGATGTGGTTTTTAACCACAAATAGGTAATGTGAACAAATAAAGTACACTCTGCACAGATTTGATTTTTAACTATTAAAGTCATGCTAGAGGGAAAAGTAGGTGATTGTGTTTTATTACGTAGACAAATGACTTTGGATCTTCAACACCAGGTTTCAGAACAAAACCATTTGTTGTTTCCAGGCCTGGTTTTGTTTAACACTCAGACATGTTTAATTCCAGCTGCAACAAGCAACCCACATGAGCTTCTCTCACGCTACCCCATTTCATTAAATCATGTTCCCTGCTACGCTCACGTTTGGTGAGAACGGTTGTTACAACTTTTTAAGACCCCCAGATATGTTATGACCCGTCTGTGCTTTGCTCGGTGGGTGTGCTTTTAAGGCTTTAAATATTAGAATGTAAGCTGAGATGCCAGCCTCAAAACCACGGCAGTGACAGGACAGACATAGATGTGCTCTATTCAGGGAATTATATTTTTGAAACTTACCATCTATTTGTTTGTATATAAAGTTAATTTGCAAAACATGGCTGTTAATTTCTGAGCACCCCTCATACATCCCTTGTCTCAGTTTACTGGTGACTTTTTTTTTCTTTTGTTGGGAGTAGAGTTCTCTCCTTTATAATTTAGCCATATGTAGGCTACATATAGCACTATGAAAAAGCAATATAGTCTTTCTGCAGATGAGTCTATGTGGATTGGTTCACGTGTGTATCAAATAATGATACTCATTTGAAGCCATAATCACCATTTTGAAGGACATGACTTTGTTTTACCTTAAGATGCCACAGCCAGAGCAGGGTGCTTTATAGTAATGCCTGGCAGCTGAGTAAGTCATCACAGAAGTCTTCAGCTCTGAGGTTTAACATCCTTAAGCAGACAGTTGACCTCCTTTAAGTTTGCAGATCCCTAAAATACTTCTCTTCTAGGTGTCTGCCATGGTAAAATGCATTTAAGCCTATCAGCAGTCTTCCACGCACCCCTAGAAATGCACAGATCACAGATGAAGAAGGTTTCTTTATCTTAAAAGGGCTTGCTGGCTTTGCTCCACACCCCACCTGCAGGGCCATGGGTACAAGGTATCATGAAAATTACTTTGCTGTTAAAACTCCTGTAACAAGAAGAGGCATCCACAAGCGGATCTCTGGTGTGACAGGAGCCATTGTACAAGGCAACTGCTGTTTGTTTTGCCCCAGTAGCCTTCCTTACCTTCCTGATCATGTCAACAAAGGTCCCAAGTGTAAGCCAGGTCATCTTTAAGAATAGATTTGCTATAGGTAGCAGCCAGGTGAGCTAATTTTCTCCAGAATTTTTCTGGGTGAGGCTGCTCACCTGGTTAGGGCCACACCAAATAGCCACCTGGCAGTCGCTTGTTTGACGATAAGATCTGCTGTGACCTGTTTTTCAGTAGCTGAGTGGGAGTTGATGAGAGGAAAGCTGCAGAAGAGTTCAACTGACCAGCAGGGAGTGATGCAAAACCTTTGAGAAAATGTGAGTGAATGTTTTTTAAAGTCTCCTCTGTGTTTGTAGGCACGCTATGCAAGCAAGTTGGTATGGCTTTGGAAGTGCTTATGTCTTGTACTTTGTATGCTTTGTGATGGAGTCTTTTTAATCTGTGAGCTGTAGAGTTTAGTTTAGTTAGGGCTGTTAGTCTCCTAGCTGGGGGAAAAAAAAAAGGAAGATTTTTTGGAGCTGAAATCTGTGACTGGACACTGACATGTGCTGCTTTTCTAGCTTGGTAGGAGCCTGGGGGCAGCAGAGTGCTGCCTGTCTGCCAGCGACAGACAGCAGATGATGGAGGAGTGGGAGGTTATTTTATAGAGGTTTCTCTATTTAAAACCAAAAAGCTATAAAGAAACATTCTTCTTGAGTTTTCTTCCAATCTGTCTTTCAATTTATTCAGATGCTATTGGTATATGTAAGTTCAGTGGTACTTATTTCCTTCTTAGAGCTCCTGAATTCTAAGTGCTAGAGTCAGGGGCTGTGTTTGAGATTTGTAAAGGTTTGTGTTATGTGATTTTGGGGCAAGCAGACAGAAAGCTTGTTATGAGATGTACTAAACCTACTGAAAAATAGACATCAAAATTCTTGTAAAGAGAAGAGCACCTTAGGGGTTCCCCTACAGTGATGCTGGAGCTTCTGTTATAGTAGATGTCATATGTCCAGTGTTGCGTCATTAATTAAAATGGCGGAGGCTGGTACGGTATATATGGTGTGGTATGTAAGGGGACTTTGGGAGAGGAAGGGACTGGCCTCAAAGCAGTTGTTCAAGCAAAGAGATGGTGCTTTTGCTTGGAAAGCTGTGCAGCCAGCTCTGGTTCCTCAGCCAGGTGCTCTCCGAGCTTCTGGATCCCTCCTGTTGCAGGATCTTTGTTACTACTCTTTTATCTTGCAGCAGCATTTTGAAACTGTGATAGTTGGGTCTCTCGACAGTAAGTGTGATACAGAAACCAACAAGAAACTAAAAAATACTTGATGCTCTTGTAAGAAAATTGTCCTAGTCGGGCTTAGACCAAAACATCTGGGAAAATGAGACGATTCTGAGGAGCAGCATACAGGCTGGTAGGTTAGCTCAGCATATGGTGAAGAGTGCCTTAGTGTCCTGGCCTTCTGCGTAGCTAGAGCACAAGGTTCCAGCACCTGGGGTCTTCCTTCAGACCCTGGCATGTGGGAGAAGGTTGGTCTGTGACTAGAGCTCACCAGTTTAGACAGCACACTGAGCATAATGTTATAGCAAGAATGGAAGTGAAGCAATTGTGTCCATTAGTGAGTATTATCCTCTGGTTGGAAGAAAACATTGCTTTTATGCTATTTCCTTCCACTAGAAGAGAGTCCTGAGTCAAATGTTATGTACTTCAAGCAGCGATTGTGACTTTTAATGTTTATTTAAATTGCTGATTTATTCAGTAGTGAAAATATAAATTAGCCTGACAGCGAATAATTAGACCAAAACTGTGACAGTGAACACTACACTGGAATATTACACTGGAATATGGTTAATAATAGAAATGTGTGAGACATGCAGGTATCGGCAGCGTCGCTGTGTCAGAGGGTGTCAGTGCTGGGAATACAAGGGATGAAATACAGGAAGTTAGTCCTAACTGCAGGGCAAGATGCTCCCAGTGAACGGTGGCAGATAACGTCTCAAAGCATGTCACATCAGAAGATGGTTTAACTCCGGTTCTTCTCTCTTTCTGTGGTACTCAATATCTCAATTTAAACTTCCTGAATAGCTGCTTCCTCATCCCATTTTCTAAAATAACTGGTATTTGCATAACTTGCCAACTTGACACTCGGGGTTTGGAGGAGTGGGATGTTTCTGTAGTGCAGGGCCTGTTCTATGCTTCTAAAGAAATAAAAATTGCTGCAGGTGAGATCTTGCAGTTCTCATGTAGTGGCACTTTGGTACGTTAATAGAAGCATTTGGTTTCCAAAGTTCAGGAGTGGAAACAAAGCCTACCTGAGAAATACAAATAGAACTGAAAAACCAAGTAAATTATTTAACATAGCTTGCATAGAGATGAAGGCATGGTGGAAGATACAGAGCTAAAAATATTTTCTTGGTTAAAAAAAAAAAAAAAAAGAGACATTAAAACAGAGTTTCTCTTTCTTTCTCCAGAGCTCTTCTCCAACTCCCAACTTTGTTTCTGGAGTTTTGCTCTCCTGAACAAAAATACTTGCACTTAGAGTTAACTCCATGAATTAACTTCCAGGTCCTTCAAACAAAATCTTTGTTGGTTTTTGGTTGGATTTGACTGGTTTCGGGTTTGGTCGAGCTTCTGTGTTGGGTTGGTTTGTCTGGGATTTTTAAGTTTAAAACAGAGCATCTTTTAAAGTGAGGATTTCAAGAGCGACTGAAATAGAGCAGTAACAAATCTTTACTGCTTGCAGCAGAGTATGGCAGCCTATCTGTGTGATCTTCCCTTATATTCCATAATCAAAACTCTGGTCCATCGCTGAAGCGAGCGATGCAGTGCTCTTGCTAAAGAAACTCAGCAAAACTACTCTACCTCCTTCCAGCCCAATGTGCTTTTCATATATACTGTATATCAAGAAAGCGAGGTCTACTTTCTGTGGTATGGACCAAAGGAACTTGAAAAAAGGGATGCCGCCGCCTTCCACCTTGGGTGTAGAGCAAAGCGAGAGGACGGCTGGAGAAGCCCCTCAGCTGGCAGAGCAGGACGCCTTTCCTTGGACTGCGCAATGAGCTGTAGCTGCAGTTTCAGTTAGGAGGAACAGGTTGACAAAGGTCGGGGGGAGTGAGGGAGTGTTAAAGGCCACAGATTCATAATGTGTGTCGATCTCGGACTTTCCCGTTGCACGATTTCCTGTTACAACAGAAGTAAGGTTTCAGGTGGATTTGCATTTGAGCATGTTCTTCTATGGTATCAGGCTAATCTTGAGTTAAAAACACACTTTTTCTATGGATCTCACAGATTTCAATCTTGTACCTTTCTTCTGGTGTTAGTTAAGGTACATATCTTGGATGATGATTTAAAAACTAGAAAACGTGTGTGAGCCAGCTAGCCTTTTTGTCAGCCGTTGTGTTTTCCAATTCCGCTTCTATACCACAGCAAATCTGTGCTACAGCGTTATTTCCTAATAATGCCTTTCCGAGGCACAACACAAGCCCCATACAAGAACCACAGAGACCTCTAAACTAAAGTTTTTGGAGCTGGGGGGGGCGGACATGACCACCAAAACAAAAAAGCAGATAGGATAAAGCTTTCTCTGATATCATGGTGCATGTGCATAAACTGAGAGCATGGCTACCTGGAAACTGTTACTTTTTCTAGCAGGCCATAACACACTAATGTTGACAACATTTTGGAATAACTCGTTCTTTATTAGCTACCATTGTAAACACCTCTTTCTATTACACAGACATCACAGTTTACATTATTGCTTTTATATTGTGGTAAACAGAAATTTCTATTAGTATGCAGCTATCTAAGCACAGTGTGGTAAGAAGAAACTGCCCACAAGCTGTCTTGGGCTGGTTTTGTTGGGTCAGGTTGTTTTTTTTCTTACCTAGAGAAAGACACTGTATAGACTGGCACAAGAAACATTAGTCCAAAGATTGATCACCATGGTACTACAGCAACACAAGACAAGTTTGACAGAAACAAACAACAGGTTACATCTTTACCACGCATTCACAAGCAGTATTTTCAAGAATACTGAGTGCTGAACTCCCACCTAACTAAATACAAACATTTTCATCGTGACAATTCTTGAAGCAAGACTAACCAATATTATTTTTTTGGTGACATGTTTGTTATTTAAACTAGGATGGAAAATGAATGCTCGGGGCTTTGTGTCTGTGCTTCATTTTTTTTTTTTTTGTTTCCATTTCTTTCATTTTTCAGAGACTGAAAATCCAAAACTATTTATCATCTGAGGTGCTTAAATTGGCCCCTTTTCCCCTTGTCCTTTAGGACAAAATGCCCTATTCTTTACACGGCTGTATCAAATGACAGAAGCACAACCAGTTTAAAAACACTATCAGTTTCTTTCTTCCTAAGTAGCACTGTCTTCAAATCACTTTCCAATCCAGTTGGTTACTTATGAAGCAATGTCTTTACTTATTGAAAGACTAGATTTTACTTTTGCTTGTGGTAAGCTACTTCAGATTAATTTGTTCATGGAGTGGCACCATGTTTCAAGCAAACACTAAACAACAGAAGTGGAGGTAGTTTGTTAAACGGTTGCTACAGGAACAACAACAAATCTAGAGAACCACCTTGTTGTCTTCAGTTTCAGGGTTTTTTTCTAAAATTACTATTGCATATAAGCTTTCACATAGTGAATGCTTTAAAGAGGCAGCAAGTTAGAAAACTAACAGTACTTGCAAATTCTAATAAGATAATACATATTTTAAGACATGACAGTTAATAAATAATGAGAGAACTTACCAAGGTTTAAGAGCTCTTAGATTAAACCATGAGCAACAAATTCCGATGTTAAACAAACTGATTATATCAGCTTGCAGAAAGGTGCCCTGCCTCCATTTTGAATCTTCAATAACCTTAGGATTGTCACCCTACAACAGTTAGTATAAAATACCACTGACTAGCGAAACATTGTTCTTCCCTAAATACAGTTTTACCTTTTTCCCATGTATTTTCTAGCTACCACCATAACACAATTAGCTTACCACTGGTGCAAAACAAGGACACCCAGTACTAGTCTACATACAGTGAGTGACTCTGAGGCAGAAGGACTGGGCTACTTGATCGTACAAAACTACATGCACATTCTAACCGTTTACTGGGAAGGTGTATTGGAGCCTAACATAAACAGTCACCTTAATTACTACATGCAAACTTACACATTCCCGTATACCTCACTCGTCTGATGATGGGTTGGTTTACTCTTTCCCTTCTATACTGCCACAGTTTATGCCCAGCTCACACTTTGACTTTAAAAAAAAAAAAAGGTAATGAAGATGCATCTCACATCAGTCTCAATCTACATTCTACACTAAAATGTCTCAGGTGTGTGACAGGAAATCTGAAGCTTGATGGTTGGGCTTTAAAAGCCCCAACAGTAGTTCAATCTCAGTCTCTAGCAAACACAGAGCCAGCCAAGTGAAAGTTGCAAGGCTGGAAAGAAGAGGGTGTAGATTATTTTTGCAATAACAATAAAAAAAAAAAGTTGCAGACTCTAGCACAGGGGCTGCTTTAGAGAGATGGCTCAAGCAATTTTGTTACTTGCTAGCATGTAAATGCTAGATGAAATAAAGAATTGAATCTTCTTCCCTGCTGCTCCTAAACATATCGGGGTCACTTCTGAAATTCAAGAAGTCTGTCTCACGTTGCTTGCAAAGGAGATCTACAAACAACAGCAAAAATTATTAATGAAGACAAACATGACGGAAGCTGGGGCAGGGAAAGTAACAGACAACTAACCTCTCAGCCACTGGGAGAGAGTCCACCTTCCACTTCCCCAGATTTTAGGAATGTCCAGTATCTACAGGGGTCAAAGAAACAGAGCTCCACCGCAGGACCTGAGTCCCAGAACACTCTCCACAGGATCTCTGCTTTTTCAGTGGTGAGAACTACAAGACCCAAGTACCCGGGAGCAGCAAAGAGCAGCCTTCCTGTGGTCAGCTGCGTATCTAACCTGGTCAGTTTAGCTGTTCAGCTTACAAGCCACAGCATAACTGTAAACACTCTCCCTATGAGCATCTTCGCATTACTTTTTTTTTTTTAGTAGAGTAGCATCAACCCAACACAGATGAGCTGAACCCTTCTCCGCCCTGCACATGTTAAGAATTGTTTAACTCTCATCTATACCTAAGGTATCATAAAAACAAAACCAGAACTGTGTTATCTCCTACGTCTATACTGTCTACCCTGATCAGGAGCTTTCCCACAAATAAGAGATCACCAACATTTAAGCAACTGGGTGGATGCAGTGCAAGAAGTCACTAGTTACACAATACAGACTTAGAATTACCGAGGTGGGAAGGCACCTCGGGAGATCACCTAGTCCAACCCCCTGCCCAAAGCAGGGCCACCTAAAGCAGGCTGCTTAGGACCATGGCCAGTTGGGTTTTGATTATCTCCAAGGAGACATAGTATTACATATTACAATTTAATACTTATGTAGTGTAACTTCACTCATTACAAAAAGGGAGTTGTCTTTTTTTTTCTTCTTGTGTTCAATACTTGTATTCTTCAGGAATTTCTTCATGATTAGTCATTGACTAGAAGTTAACTAATTTACCTGAGATGATTTAAAAAAAAAAAAAAAAAAGGCATGAAAGCTTCTATTGGCATACAAATTTTGTGCCACTGTGTGCTATTTAGGTATATACCGAAAGAGTCTTTCCCAAATAACTCAAGCTTCTAAGGCTATGATCTGGTTACTGAATCAAAATAAAACACTGATTGAATAAAGCAGAAGGCACTTATTTAATAGTAGGTTTTAGAAAATTAAGTGATGGTTATACCAAATCTGTTTAAAGTTGCTTTAAGCAATAATTAGTCACAATATAGATATGAAGTCCTATTGACTAGATTGTCTGAGGATACTAAGATTAAGGAACACACTGCAGTTGCATCCCTTCCATGGAAAATACATCTTTGTTAGAGACTTGTACTCAGGTGTGAATTTGTTCAAATTCACAAATAGAGACTGCAGCTGCAATAAAGGTTTTTTAATGAGTGAACTTTATAAAAGGGCTAAACTAACTCTCTTGTACATCCCACTGAGAACACCCCATTAGCTGCTAAAAGAAAGGGCTGACAACAGATACAAAGTCAAGCAGCCTGAGCAGCTGAAGTCAGATTAGAAAGGACTGAAAATTTTTACAGAAGAAATATTTTTAGAAGGACTAGCTTTAGTCTGAGGACCTGATCCTCACAATAATGATTTGTAGTGGTGGTTCTTTGTTTGCAAACTAAGCTTTTTTCCAAGCATAGGAATTTGCTGGTACAAATCCATAGATAAAAAATACCCCCAACTTCCTTAGCCAGAAGTAATTTCTAGTAAGTACGTCAGTATGTTGACGGATTAAGCCTCTTCTCCAAAATCATAAGTGACTAATACACCCCCTTCGTGGACCTCTCCGTTAGACAGAAATTTAACATTGATGAGTGAACGATCGACTAAATGTACAGAACAAGAACACAAAAAGTCTGAAACCAGTAATTTCAACTAAAAGAACTTTTTAAAAGACAGTTAACAGTCAAACCTATTCACGGAAAACATGATGCGGCATAAATACCTGCTTCATGTTCGTGTACCAAGAAGTAGGAAAGAAATGGTGAAAGTGAGTGATCCAGAGGCTCTTGAGATTTGTGGGTGGTTTTTGTGTTGGTTTGTTGGTCGGGTTTTGTTTTTTTGTTTTTTTTCTTAAAAAAAGCAGTCCTTTGGAGAATAGCATATAAAGACCTGTAAACAGAGGTTGATTGTCCAAGCTTTCTTAACTGAATTTTGATTTTTTTTTTTTAAAATGTAAAAAAAAAAAAAAAGTTCTATTGTTAAACAGTTTTTGGTGAAACATGCAAAACTTCCATCCAAATGCATAATTCCATTTTTGACGCAGAACCTCATAGACTGCAGAGGAGTTAAGGTTTCTTTGTCTCTTGTAAGGTTAGTATCACATCACAATCCAGTAGAAGTCCCTTAATTTTTTCATGGAATTTCTCTCTGTACTGGTTGAAGTGCATAATGCTTTCTGGTTCTTCTTCGAACCAGAACTTGTCAAACTCATAAACTAGATAACCTGGGAAGAAAATAAAATATAGATCTGCAAAAATGACCTACACAATTTTCAGACTTGATCTAGCTAGACCTAGATTGATCTTTAGACCCTATTCAATCCCTTGAAACAGGACCCATCCTGGTCAACAGCAAGCTTTTGGACACTGTAATAATGAGTAAAAAATAATCTGCAAATACCAAGTTTTCAGACTGCAGTGTCTAATATATAGAAAACCACCCAAATTTATCCCTTAAATGTACTTTTCTGTAGCACAATGTTTAAGCCTCAGGTGCGTTTCCAACATCTGATGCAGAAGATAAACAGCTTGCTCTGGCTCATGAGAAGAGAGTGGAAACACACTCCAAAAAACCTAAACTCTATGTTGTAGGCCTCCCCCTCCCCCCCCCCCAGTAGTCTGTACTGAAGAAGCTACAGATACTTACAGTAAAACTGATGGAAGTGCTCCATCTGCGGCAATCCAGAGACCACATTGTACAGATGAGACTTTAAAGCACCATTCTTAAGTAAACTGTATGCCATTTCTGTCAGATTGATTCCAACTATTGCATAAGAGTATCTGCAACACCAATCATAGGTCATGTTTTACCTTATGGATCGAAGGACTTAAAAGCTTCCCTGAAGCAGTCACTTTTTGCTATGACACCTGTTGACAAGCTGACTCCAGCCTACAGGCCACTCTTCCCATTCCCTGGTGCATCCAACCGTGTAAAAGTGATTTAAAAATGCTAGTTTCCTATACGATAGTATGGCAAATGCCTCCATGAGGCAATAATGCGATGCTAAGGCTAATTAACATGGACCTCAATTTCTGCATTTGAAGTCATTAAATCTGCTGGAATATTAAAAATTGGATATCAAAAACATTGTTATGATACAAACGGAATGGCCATCTCAACCTGTTCCTCAAGCTGAAAAAAAAAGAAAAAAAATCTGTTTTTCTGTTGCATGGTATAGAAAGTACCACAATAGAAATTCTTAACGGACTGTTAAGTGTTTCTGGGGGAAGGAAAAAAAAAAAGGATTAATTCATCTCAATGATATGAGAGTACTTAATTGATCTAAATGTCTCGGATATCCTATTCATGCTCTAGTTGCACAAGGTACTATTATTTACAATAGAAGTCATGAAAGCCTCCTGTTCTTGGTAGGTGATTAAGTTAACTGGGGACTAGATGGATCAGATGATATACACAGGTTTACCAGCTTTCCTCTTCATCTGACTGGTTTTAGAGCATATTTCCCTGTCAAATGAGCTAAATATTTTAATATGCAGAGTTTTCAAAAATGAAGTTAAAGTTAACAACGACAAAATATCTATTTGTATATGCTTATTACAGAACAGAAACCTAGCCAAAAAAAAAAGGGATCTGAAGAGATAATCTATACCATCCCAACACAGGATCAGTAAGAAGGTAAAAAAATACATATTCATTTCTAAATCTAATCTAAACCTATTACAAATAAAGCTAACTGTGATGTTAAAGGTGTTCACTGTGTTAACCAAAGCCAATATTTTGCAACTTTTTTGTCCCAACAAGTCTATTCGGGGTGGGGGGGGTGGGGGGGGGAGAAAAGCTGCACATGGTTCCCAGCCTGAAATTGATTTCTGTGTTCAGTTTCTCACACCCTTCTACTTTGGCTCTTTTTTTATCCGTTAACGGAAAAAAACCCCACAAATATTTTCCTCTCTATTTTCAGGACACATAGTTGGCAGTCTTCACATGAGCTCTTACACAGAACGAGCCAGAAAAAGGTCATATAGTGACTTACCCCAGCTTTGGGTGGTTTGAACGAGAAAGGATCTGGCGAGCTTCATCGGTGTAATGCTTACTAAAATACCTGTCCATGTAAAACAGGATCTTTCATTAGCTTTTTAAGTTTACATTAAAAAAAAAAAAGTGATCAACATCAAAATGTGTTCACCTTTAAACTAACACTGAATACTACTCTGTACTAAAAAATGGCACAAAATGAAAACCAAGGAAAAGGTAGCAAATTAAATTATATTCAGCATGAACTAATACAGTAATAAAAAAAAGAAAAATCATTGTGATCTGAACATCAAATATGATGTTCACCCAAGTCCACAAATTAGCTTAGCAAAGTTATGCAAACTTGCTTATTTTTCATTACAGTAATTAATTCAGGAATTTTAAAAGCTTTTGACAAGTTACTTTCTAAGTTATAACCTAGCAAATCTATCATACGACAACAAAAAAGTAAGGTGTCTTGGGTAACTTTCTGTTCCTCCTCTCACTTGTTGGGCTCTACCCAACCACACATTTACAGATGTGCAGCCACTAGAAATGTTGACTTATTTAGAAAATACTGTTTTCACTGTACAGAATCCGCCATTTCTATTTGCTTCTATTTGGTCTTTATTAGAAATAGCACTAACTAGAGAAAATACGTAGATATTGAAAGTAAGTTACAACAGAAATGAAATACATCTTTTTCACTTACACCAGATTCACTAACCCCAGCAGGCCCATTCCTCTGAAGTCTGTTTTGGGATCATCACCTTGGAAGCCAATGTCACACCACTGCTTGGTGATTCTGGCCTTCAGATTCTCATGAGGCATCAGCAAATTCCAAAGCTGCACAAATATGCTTCCATGTTATGCACAGCTGCTAAAGTATTCCACGTCACATCATTCAGAACGCTTGCTGCTGCACATTAGAAACATTCCCCAAGGCACAGGATACAATCTGCGTGCTGTTCTTTTCTGTTAGTGGCAATCTGGAGTCATGCTACAATGGCTTATTTCAGCAATTACGAAAATGATTACATTTACCATTAAATGCGATAATTTCCCTTCACGGACAAAGCCAGTGTATCAATGTTAAAGAAACAAAGACTTATTTCACTTCAGAAAATAATTTATGCGTCACTTTCTGATAGGACAGCTACAAACTGAAATACAAATTCTCAATGAATGCTTAACGCATCAATGTTGGGATTTGCATAGCAAGTTGAGACAATTATGAAATGCTGAGAAAATGACATGCTAATATATTTGCACAGCAGAAGCTATTTAAAAAAGCCTCAAGCAGTGTTATATTATTTGCTTCCTATTATTTACCGTTACCTAAAATACATTACTGATAAGTTTTTAATCTTCCAGCATTAAACTATCCTCTTTGACACTGACCAGGTTGCAGTAATAAGAAAACACATAGTGTCTTCTTTATTTACTAATTATTGGTTTACAAAGTTAGATACGTGCATAAGGTTAAATATCTTTTTAGTTATGACCCATTGCAAAATTATTTTGATACTAATGTGTTGTTGTTATGTCTGATTTCACACAAAATAATCCCAGTGCAAGTAACTAGTTTACTAATGTTTTGCTTTGATGTTGTATTTTAATGTGTTAAGCAGCTCACAAGTAGAAAAGAGGTTTAAATAGGCTAGCTGGTAAGAACACTACCAGTAAATTCAGTTTATTCAAGCTGTTGAACTTGGAGGGGAAAAAACAAACAAACAGCTTTTGTATTTAAAAGATTATTTTCACCTCAATTAACCGTTCCTCATGTTCTTCGTTATCTGAATCATACGGGACCTTCCTCAGATTTTCCACATTTGAATAAAGTTTTTTATAACCTGATATCTGCAGTAATGATACATGCAGATTGGTCTTAAACCTGAAATAATAACAAAACACCACTCAGAAGCTATTAAAAGAGGCACAGTTAGCCATAAATTCTTGCTTGAACTACCAGATAAGACCTTTCTTATGTCAATGCAATGCAAACAATAGAAGTAGGAAGTGCTTTATGTTTATCTTTCAAACCACAGCATACTGGTTAAGTATACTGCTATCTGGATCTTATTTCTACTTAAAAAAACCTCTAGCCAATTCCAATGCTGCACAGACAGGCTCTATTCACTTAAATTATGGAAGGAAAAAACCCAAACTTGGCTAAAATCTGTGATGACACAAGAAAACTCCATGTATCATCCTGACCTCTGTACCTTCACCTACCCCCAAACTTTCTGCAAGTCTTAGAGTGAAACTTTGTCAGAAATACTTATAGCTTCAAAGAAGCATTTCATTGAACTATAAAATTTTGACTATTCACAATTTTCCTCTCAGTTGCTCATAATTACTGACACAGATGAATGCAAACATTAATCAGGCACTACTATACTCTCTTAAATATATCTAAGCAATTGCATAGTTCATGTAATCAACCTATGCGATAATCATATTACTTAGAAATACGGAGTAACAGAAGGGACTTGCAAGATAGAGATGCAATTATCCCAAATGCATGTCAATTAAAACTTTGCAACTTATTTTCTAGAACTGAAGAGGACATAACCATACCTCATTCTCTAATTTCATTCTAAAGATGGGTCAATGGCCTAAATATTGAATCAGATTAAGCAACCGGAAGAACACGCCAAGAAGTTAGAATTATCTGCCATGAAGAACTTATGTGTGGGCTCCAAACATACCCTGTATCCTTCTGTTCAATTTTCTTTTCTTTCATTACATCTCTGACGCACTTCTCCACTTCAGTTTCCTCAACGTCTACAGCATTTCTTAAAACCTAGAAGTTAACACAGTAAAAATCTTCATGAGGAATGCAGACATCTTATCATCTACTTTATTCTTATTTCTCAGCTTCTGTATACCTGTCATGTCTGTATTCTTTACTATAAAAGGAGAACAGTCAATTTATTGCAAATGTTTATAATAAATGGGCTCAAATTGCATATAAAGTATCTACAATAATTACATAAATGCATAATTTGTAACTTCAACAGACTGTAAACAACGTTTACACAGGAGTCCCATAAAGAATAAATAAAAAACTGGAGAGTTGCTTAGTCTAGGTTCTTGTTTGCTTTCAAATGCTGAACTGAAAGGTGTTATACCTAATCACAGAATCATAGAATCGTTTGGGTTGGAAGGGACCTCAAAGATCCAATTGAAACAAACGCAGCTATGGAGAAGCAAAAGTAATAAAACTTCAATAAGGAAAGAATGCTTCAGAATTAAGAGACAGTGAACTAACAAAGTTGAGGTTTCAATGCTGGGGTGAAATGAATTTAATGTAAGACACTGCTATTCTGCAGTCTTTCTTATAGAGTAAAGGGCAAATACCAGTAATGGTAACTATACGCTGCCCACCTAAAATCACTGCACGACAATTTAACTTTGTCTTCTAAACTTATGGTCACAATGCGTTCTTTAATGCAATGCGTTCTTTAATACAATTCATGCTAACAGCAAAGCAGCTTCATTTCAGTAAAGGAAAAGGTTAACTCTTTTAAAACTGGACATTAATATATTTGATAGAATCGTTTAAGAAATGCTAGAAGACCCACTCATACTGTGCTCTACTGCAACAAAGATGCTTGTGGCAGTTACTAATTCTCTCTCAACATCATATTGCAGCGATCAGCTAGAAAAAGGGAGAATGCAGTCACCTCACTGTCTGAAGAGGAAAAGTTTTGTTCAAGATGTACACATTTGAGGGTTTAAATTGTTAGCTTATGTCTAACTGCTACAGACTAACTGGAACGAGCTTGTCAGTTAAATGTCTACCTCCAAAGTTGCATTACATTTTTTCAACAATTCCAGACCCTATTTTATACACTGCATTTAATTGCTTTATCTGTATCATTTATCTATATCACACTTACAGTTTCTACAGAAACAGCAGAAGAGAGTCTTGTGACAGAGAGAACTGAGCCTCTCCAAGAACAGCAGCTCTGTGTAATGACTTCTCTGACTTGCTGCTAATGGAAACAAAGATTTGAAGGGACATGGGGCTATTTTTTAGAAAACCTGGCTAACCCTAGCATAAAGAACCCAAAATGCTGTTCTCTCCTCTCTGCCTTTTATTCCTCTGCTTTCCTCCACCCTCAAAAAGTAAGCGCACATGTTCTTCTCTGGGATCTGTCTCTGAAAGAAGGTTTTATTGCAGTTTAATCTCTAGTATCTTTTACCTTATTCTTTGATGATTCCAGTGAATGTTCTGCAACAGAAAAAGAGTAAATGTCACAGCTAAATAGAACTGAATTGTTTTAAGTAATTGACAATAGGTGTTCTTGTGACATGTAGGTATTATGGAATTTTGCATCCCTTTTATAAACGTAATTAATCAAAAATTACGCAAAATCAACAGGTATCAGGTAACAAAGTCTTAACTGACAATTTTCTGTATAACCCTCGAGTACAATGCTGAAAATACTTGTATTTTTTAAAACATCGATCGATTACATATACAAAAACAGATTTGAAAAAGTGTCAAGACAAAAATATGTTTCTTGATATTTTTCCATTCTCAGACATGTTTTTGTGTTTATTACAGATGAATAAGGAAAGTCGCTTCCTCAAGCTATGGTTAAAATGGCAAGCACTGTAAGTAGTTTCTTAAATTACTATTTTAGACCAGAATTCTGCATCAAGCAGAACTGTGCATTTAATTACTCTCCCTCCCCCCAAAAATGCATTCATGTCTGTTCTATGTGGCTTTTTTAGTAACAGGAAGGTAAAAACATACACAAAGCATGATGAAAACCAGATGATTTCTCATTCACTTTTTGAAGCTACCTGGAATTACCTTTGCAAGCAGGCAAGGAAACTAGATCTGGCATTCCGATTTAGAATTCTTATAGAATAGCCAGGAAGAGGGGCAGGTGGAAACATGACCTAGGGGCTGCACACCGCTGTCGGGCCAGGTACTGGTTTCCAACGATGGCTTTTCACGACGTAGCTAAAGATGTAAACCAGTCCCCCCAGGGGCAGGTTAAGCATCCTTCATTACCTATGCTCAGCGTCCGCTGCGCCCCTGCCTTCGAGCCGTCAAAGATACGCTGCAGTTCGCATTTCCGAGTCAGCAGCCTCAAGATCCACTTCAGCCAAAACCGAAAGTAGTTGCTGTACAGGAACCCCCAGAAGTACACCAACATCTTCTGCGTGAAGAAAACCCCGCGCTAGCAGGAGCGGCGCGGCGGCGGCAGCCCCCTGCGTGACCGGCCTCCCCGCCCCGATCCTCCGGGGGGCGGCTCCCCTCACCCGGCCCCACCACCCGCCACCCCAGACCGGGTCCCCCTCAGCCCCGCGCCGCCCTCAGGAGCCGTTAACGGTCAGCGCCCCCACGAGGCCGGGCAGCCGTTGGGCTGCGGCCGGTACGCCCCTCCCAGTGTGCGTCCCCTCACACCGCGGTGAGGGGAACGGGCACCTGCCCCGGCAGCGCCGAGCGCGGCCGCTCCGCGCCCACCGTGGCGGCGACCTAGCGACGCCCAGCCGCCCCCCGCATCTTCCCGCCGGAAGCCGCCTTCCCCGACCTGGAAGTGATCGCGGCGGACGGGACGGAAGTGCCGGTTGGGAGGAGCTTTTCACTGTCCAGGTGGCCGTTACCGGCTGCTCCGGGGCGGACGGGCGCTCCCCTTCCCCGGGCTGTCACGGCGCGGCTGCCCGCCCCGCTGGGAGCCGGAGGGAGGCCCGGGCAGAGCAGCCGCTGGCGGGTGTAGCTGCCTTCCCTCTGCAAGCGCCATTCCTGGGCGAGGGGCGATCGGAGAGCCGGCAGCCAAGCGCTGGCTTGCGCCGGTGCCTTGCAAAATACAGTCGGGGATCGCTTGTGCTCGTTTTAAGTGTGTACTTGCAGACTCGTTGCTCGCCTCCGCTGCAGCTGAAGGCAACGCTAATCCGAAAAAATGTTCTGAATTTAGTTGGGCTAGATGCTTTTAAAGAGGGGTGTTTGCCATGGATCCTGCTTTGCCATTGCTGAACGAAGGTTCAGCCCAAGGGTTTGGTTTAGTTCCGGTCAGTACTTCCATTGTATTATAATTAACGATTATTTCAGTAAACATGGGCTGAACAGTTCCATTGAGGACAGCGGAAGGAATTCCTATTCCTCTAAATTGTATGCAAAATTTGGAGGGTGGAAAGGGAGCTGACAGACTTGCTTGACTGCATTCTGGTACATTTTTTAATGTGAGGAAATTGGAAGGGCCTTTTGCACAGAACCAAAGGCCACACGGCAGGTCTGGTGGCCTGTGACCCACAGAGGATTTCAGAAGGTGGACCGACACATTTAGCACCCTCCCTGTGGATTTTTACGCTTGTAGGGGTGCAGAGTTTCATGTGGGGAAACCACTGATGTGTGAACTTCAATTGTTTGCAGATCTGATTCCTACTTTGAAAAACTATGAGGAGAGATGGTGCATGTTAAGAGGCAGCAGGTGGTAATTTTTTTCAGTGTAACTTCTTAAGTGAGTAATCTGACTTAATTGGAACGCTACTGGACAAAAATAAACTATTTCTTTATTAAAAAGTAATCTTACTTGGTGACAGGATGGCATGATGGTTCTGTCACATTACCTACATACAAGTCAGTCTGAGGTAGCCAAAAAACAGTAAATACCTTGAAAAAATATCAAAGATCCAATCCCTAGGAACTGATAAAAGAAACTGGAAGAAAGACATTTGTCTGCGTTGCAGGACTTGGGTAAGCTACAGCTCCCACCCAGCCTGTATGGGAAACAACTCTTGAGCAAATAATCCACATCAGGGGGGAAAAAAAAAAAAAAAAAAAAGATTGTGCTACACCTCCCATCTGACGATTTGGCAGAGCACTGCTGCTGCAGTATTTAAACAAAGCTAGGCTGAAAGCCTGTCGTTGGGAGATTCTTGGCTTCAGCAGCAGCGGGGTGTTAGTTTGATGTTGGGAAGGCGGAGGAGTTGTAACAACATGAAGAAATGGAAGGGTGGTCAGGTCCTTCTTAGTCTTTGCCCGCACGTGCATTGCTCTGAGATGGTTCGTTAGGAGCATGAGCTAGTGGAATTAACTTAGAAGTCCAGCAGGTGCACCCGTAAAGTGTGGGTCTGTGCAGACATCGAGAGAAATTTGTAGCTGATGAGACTTTTGTTGATGTACACCAAAATAAAACCTTCCTACTGCTTCAAGAGTGTCACTTTCCATTGTGTCTTTTTATTCATTAAATCGCTTCATATCAATATGAATATTTTTTTCTGTTATCTGTCCTTCAATAGAAATTCCTTTTTGTATGAATTGTTAAGAACCAAAGCAACTTCTTCTACTATGGGTTTGGGAATTTGTTCCACTTCCTATTTTGGTTTATGACAATCTTAAACTTTACCGTAACAATAAATACGCACAGGGCACGATCGTTGTTTTCTCAGTCAGTTCTCTGCTTCCAGTCTCCAGGACTGATGTGTAGAGCATCTGGTGTTGACAGTACATGGCAACATACTTGTCTGTGTTATAATTAGACTTGTTGAGGTAAGCTTGAAAATGTTTAAGGTATTGGTTTAAAGCACTTCTGAAATGTGAGGGTTTAAAAGATGCACGTTTTAATTAGCCTGTACTCTTTTTTGTTCATACAATGTTTCTTTATTTAAATCTGTATTTTAAACTAAATTCTGTAACCAGTTTATTTATTTATTTAAAAATATTAAAGCATACATAATTTTGATATTTTTTCCCACAGCTTTCTATAACTTGTTAGTAAAAAGGTATAGAGCTTATCTACTGTAAATAAGGCAAGAGATCAAGGGGATTATACCAAACTCAGTAATTTCAGGTGTGTAATTTCTCCTTAGTTCCAAATTTGATCATCTTTTTCAGTGTATAACAAGCAAGTGTAAACACTTGACTTAAAGCCTCATCAGGTTCTTTACGGAACCAAGTGATCCAGCAGTGAGTGTGTTTGATTTTACACAGACATTAGTACTTCAATCATGCAAGATGCTTCTGTATCATCGTGTTCGGTCAATTCATAAATTATATTAGGACAGTCAAAAATATAAAGTAGTAGCTTAAGAACAAAAATATTCTAGCTTCCTCTTTGCCTGTTCTGTAGTTGCCTTCCAGTATTGCCTTCAGAGAGATTTTGGTCGAAGGAAAGATAATGACCTACTGTTTACTTTTTTAAATCGCATTTCTCACGTGATAGCAGGGCAAATAAAAGCCGACTTTAACAAGCAATATCAGTTGGATCTCTACGCAGTCAGAAAACTTTCCATGGCAGCGACTATTCCCTATTGTTACTGGTAGTTATTCTTTGTGTACCCTTGTAGATGAAGGACAGCTGCAACCCACATGCAAAATAAACCATTACTTGCTTCACCCATGGGCCTGTATTTTGTCAAATATTTATTTTAATCTTTCTTATCTCTAATCTTGCTTGCACACAGATGTGTGAAAACGGTATCGAAAATGTGAGACAATCATCTTGGCAAGAAAAGACATGCAGTTACCAAGCGTGAGGACAAGCCTAGAAACTCTTGCAGGTAAGCCGCCTTGATGGAACTAGTCCATTGAATGACTTGCCTAGTGAAGTATTTGAGGTTACTCAGCAACATGTTCTATGCAGTATTTTTAAAGATGATCGGTTTGCCAAAAATGCAGGACGTCTGCCGCTGGGAGGTAAAACTGGTCTGAAACGTTTAAACCCTCCCCAGAAACTCCTGCACATCTTATTCCAGTTGTATGTAGTCCTTGAGCATATGAAATAACTTATGAAGAGATATTAGAAAAGCATGAAGCAAGAGGGCCTATCTGCAAGTAGGTCCCAAGGCAGTAGAGGTTCATGACATTTTCAGTGATTATTTTGATGGGTTTTTTTGAGGAACAGTTCATGCACTAAGCTCATTGTAAGCTAATGTGCTAGTCTAAGAAGTCAGCGTTAGGTAAATGATCACCACAACTCATCATGGCTGAGTAACTGCATCTGCATGAGAGTCAGCCTTAATAAATAACATCTAATGCATTCAAGTGGCAGTCTCCACAGATGTTCCCTGTACAGTGTGTAGGTTTGTTATTAGTTTCTGGAAATATGTGATGGGTTTGTGGGGTTTTTTTTCTTACTGGCTCTGAAAATAAGCTAAAATTAGGTACGTGTTAGATTTCTGTTATTCTTATCTTCAGTAGCCCTCATGCTTGACCACATCATTTACATGTTCACTTTGGCTTTGCAACGGATAAAACACCGGCCAGTCAATTAAAAGGCATTTTAGTCATTACACGTGACAAATTTAATGTTTATTTGTTCCTCTTAGTTCTAAATCTCTATTTTACTGCACATATGCCAAAAGCTGCATTGATCCTCCCTGAAAAGTAGCACCTTGAGCTTTTAGTTTGTTAACTTGGAGAGGGGAACAGTGATGAAGAGGCAAAGGCGTAAGAGGATTGAGTCGTCATCACATGGGTTAATATGAACAATTACAAATACATATTCAAAGTGTAGCTTAAAGAAGATTTGTCAGTAAAAATATCAAAGATACAGTCAGAAACAGAAGGAATAGGGAAGTTTAGAGTGAATTGGTACAGACCAGGAATAGTGAGGTCTAACTGGAGGTTTCACTGTGATTCATGGAGCCATACTCAGATTTTTAATTCTCCATTTGTATTCTGATGCAGGCTACTAGCAGTCTCCTGCATTATTAATGAATAATAACATTTATAATTCAAAGTAATTAGTAAACAGAGAAGTAAACCCATCCATATCATCGTTCAGACGCGGGGAGGTTACACTAACCTTGCAAGAGCAGCAAAGTGCAACTTGGGGAGTCTAACTTTCAAAAAAGGACACAGTTATCCTGGTGGTAATGTGAAGAGTGGCGCCTAAAGGCAGCATTCACGTTAGGACTCCAGCCTTGTAGGGTTTTACACAACACTATTCCAAAGGATTTCGGATTTTGGTATAAGATGAGATGCAGTTGTTAAGTAAACAAAGGGAGACGAGGAGGGAAGAGATATTGTATTAATAATACCAAATTATATACAATACTATATCCTTTGGGTAGATAAAGTACTAAGTTATATATGCTAGTAATAAGGAAATAGGTAACAGATTAGCTAGCCATCAGCTTACAGCTTTTGTCAGCTGACCAAGACCAGTATGATTTCTGAAGTTGTCCTTTATATCTTTGCAACACAGAACGGGAAAGCGTGTTTTCTTTATCACAGGTGTGAAACGGGGGGATAGATTTGTGAGCAGGTAGTGAACATGTCAAAGTGAAAGCCATCAACTGCTTGCAGATCACATAGGAAAAGGCAGGCCTTTTTTCTCATAAAACATAGGTGGTTCTGTTATAACTGTGTCCCTGTAACAGATTCTGAGAGGCTCAGTGAATAAAATTTCCCTTCCCTTTTAAATTGTGTTCTAGAAGATTTATTCTCTAAGCGGTGACTAATTTTTCATTTGCTTATGGGTTGCTGAGGACCTAAAAAGGAAAAGAGGTGTGCCTGCCGTAGCGGGGAGGCACAGGTGTGAAGCGGGGCGCGATGGCAGAAGTAAAATACCTTTTCAGTGTACATTAGAATTTCGTCAGGTTAGATTTTGCAGCTGCGTTCCCTAGTTTTTCTTTAAAGATGAACTGAAAAGCTTTGTTTCTTTATCTGACTGTGCTGAACGCATGTATTAATTGTACGCTACAGCTTGGCTTCCTGATACAATCTTATAAGCAATATGCAAACAAATGCGCCATTAGCTTTAAATGAACAAAATACTCCTAACCATTATGATGTTGTGACTTGGGCTAAACAGTACCTGGCCAAGTGCTGAGCCGAGACGGTTTTTGCTGTAAAAATCCTGGCCGCAATCCAGAGGTTTTTCACTTTGGGTCCTAGCTTTGCAGCGGGAATTGGCGTGGGCGCTCGTTCACGAGACCGGCGTCTCCCGTGGGAGGGCCCGGCGGCGGGAGGAGGGGGTGCCACCGCTGCACCCTGCGCGTCCCTCCCGACGGGCGCCCGCGCAACGCCGCGGTGAAGCGGGAGGACACGGGGCGCTGCCTCGCGTGGAAGTGGGGGGCCGGGGCAGCGGGGGAGGGCGTACCCCGGCCCCTGTGTGCGCAGGGGGCGGGCTGACGCGCCCGGCCGGCAGTTGCCTGGGCGAGGAGGCGCGGCGGGGGACGCGCGGGCGGGCAGCGCCCCGCCGGGAGATGCGGCTCCGGCACGGCCGGCTCCTGGCGGTGCTGTGCCTCGGCGGCGCCTTCCCCCTGCTGTGGTACGCGGCGTGGCAGGGCAGCCAAGGTGAGAGCGGGCACCGGCCGCGGGGGGCGAGGCGAGGTCCCGTCCCGGCTGGCCGGGGCGCAGAGGGCGGGCGGCCCGGGGGCACCTGCTGCCTCCCTCCCTCCCTCCCTCCCTCCCTCCCTCTCGCCGGGCCGTCGGGGCACCGCGGCGCTGGGCTCCCTTCACCCTGTAACGGCGGAGCGGCGGCACCGAGGGGAACGGCACCGTCCCGGCGAGCGGCAGCGGCGAGGTCGGGGCGCGGGAGGTGTCGGGTCGCCCCATTCCCTCCCGGAGCTCCGGCCCCCCACGGCAGGAGAGCCGGTAACGGCTGCGCTGCCGGTGCTCAGCCTCCCGGGTCGGGGTGTTAGTCCGGGGCGGGGGGCTGCCCCGCAAACGCCCCCGCCAGCCCTCGGCTCGGCGCCCGCCCGGCTCTGACGGCAGCGGGAGCGCTGCGGAACCGGGCGCGGCTGGGAGGCTCGGCCCCGGTAGGGTTAAGGTTAAGGGTGCAGGTCTCGCCTGTTCCCCAGGGTCACGGCTTACGCGCACCGAGTTACAAGGTTGTGCAACAGCTTACAAGGTTGGATCCTTGGGGCAAACCTCTCCGATTAAAAATACCACCCCAAATTTGAGAAAGAATTTAATAAAAGCTACTATCAACTATTCCTGCGTTAGGATGGAAAGAACAAATCTAAAGGTGATCGCCATAGCTGTCACTTTTTAAGTGTTCTTGTTTTGAACATTACTCCGGGAGGACAGAGTAGCATTATCCATTCTGCAGTTGTATTCGTGCCTCATGTACAGTCACTTTTCCACATGTATGTTTCCAGCACCGGAATGCGATGTTCAATCTGGAAAAAAAATACCTGAGGTTTTATATTTTGATTTCTAAACTTAAAAATTACATAATATCTTTTTAATAGGTTATGTAGGTGGCGTGTGCTGGTTAGATCTACAGAAAGCCATGTCCGAGATTCTCCGAGCCTACATAGGAAAGACAAAACTGATGCTATTTTCTGACAAATCACTTAGAAGAGCTCTCCAAATAGTACCTCTGAGGCCTGCAGACGTGGCTTCTTACGTGACTGGGGTGACAGAGAGAGAGTGGAGCTTTAAGGGCTTCCTGTATACACCTTTACAAAAGGTCTGGTCTTATTTGTGCAGAAGAATTAGAATAAGCCAATTTGTAATTTCTGGGATGAACACAGAGCTTCGACAATCCGTTTGTTTATTTATATGAATTGTTTCTGTCACAAATAGAAGTGGTGGTTGAGATCTTGGCCCCGCAGCGGGATACTGAGTGGCGTCAAGACAGTGCCGATGCTCCTGCCTTTATCATTTCGTGTCAGCTCTACGGTTGATTATCTTACAACACTTGTCACTTTGCTCAGTGGCAATCCTGCTAGGAGTGGGGAAGGAGAAACAGAAGTAAAAGCAGGGTGTGTCTTAAGAAACTAAGATCAGAGAGATGATAGACTGAAAGCGTTTGTCCCATCTGCAGTTACCACCCCTATCACCATGTTATCTCGTGACTTGGATTTTGTGACTCCTCGTTGCTTAAATTCTGTTTTCATTCTGCTTTCTTTTTAGCCTTTCTCTGCTGGTGTTCCATGCTTGGGTGTTCTGCTATGGGGTTTTTTTTTGGTTGTAATATGTATGTCATGGTATACATGTATATGTGTTGTTTTAACTTTTCTCTTTCCGCAGTTGTGTCCTCTTCCACAGTAAAGAGACTAATGCCTCTCAGGTGGTATCATTTTCCTGATTATTATTAGCACCTGTTTTCTTTACAAGCTTTTCACCATTACAGATGTAAATATGTAGTGTTCAGAGGCACATTCTCTCTTAAGCTTGGTAAATCTCACAAATATGTAAATGAAAGAGTTGATACTAGTAACTAAAGGAGGAGGCAACACCATGTGGTGAATGACTTTGCATTACGTTTATTTTGCTGGAAAGATAGTCTTTGCTCCTGAGTGGTGTTAGAAGACAGAAGCCTTCTACCCATCCAAAAAACCCCCAGGAACAGCCCTACGCTGTTACCTTTTTCCACAGAGAGAAGCATTGGGAGCAAACCCACTAATCCTCTGTTGTTGTCACGGAGTATTTAAGAAGGTGGTTCAAAACTAATCTTTTTCTCTGCAAGCAGGCAGATACCTCTGCTTAGATATTGTTAAACCTCTCTTCTTCCCTTCCACGCTGCTGAGCTTACCTCTCCGTGGACATGCCTAGAGCACGGCAGGAGTCCCCACTTTTCTCGCACCTCAAAGTACGATGTTTGTTTTCTTTCCTAATGCCCTTTTCACTTATCCCACCTGTTACTGAGAGGTCAAGTCCTGTCTCAGCTTGTCAGCTCCCATCTCTTCCACTTATTTGTCACGTGTTCCTCTCTGGCTTGTTTTCTTCCATACATTTGTTAAATGTCCACAGTTTCCTTCTCTGCTTTGCCCATTAAAACATGTAGGCTGCTCATGATCTTTGACTACAGCGTATCGCACTAAGCAGGCTGTAGTACTCCCTCCAGTTTCTATCTGGTTATTGTTTCCAGGATTGTAGTGATATTGGGATAGCAAATAATCTTTTTTTGTTTGTTGTACAACTAGGACAGGGCATACTAGCTCAAGACTAGTGGTCTTAAGAACTTCCATGATATGGAAAGTATTTAATAGCCCTGTAAAATATTGGTCGGTTTGTCTGCAGTCTCAGACCCTTCAGCCTTTGAAGAGTAAATCGGGTATTGGTTCTGTCCCAGTTTCTGTGCAAATGAAAATCAGTAGCTTAAGCCAGCAACCTTTAAACGCCTTATACTAAGGGGCTAGCTAGCTTGAGAGATTTGAGTTGAGTCAGTGACAGCAGTAAATTGGCTGTTTGGCTTGTAACTACTCGGTGCAGCCTGAGTGTTGACTTGCAGTTGTGAGATCTAACTTGAGTACGGGTAACTTGAACTGGCATGGCAGGGAAGATGCTCCTGCATCGCTCGTGCACTTAAAAATGAAAGTTCAGAATCTACCAAAGTCACTAGACTTCAGCTATCGTGGATAATGTTATATACATTTCAACTATCTTTACCTAGTCACTTTTTCCATTGCTTTATAAATATAAGCAGAGGTTTCATTTTAAATAGGTCGATTTTTTTTTGCGGTTAAAAAAAAAAAAAAAGATAAAAGTAATTACAGAGAAAATTGGTAATCACCAGATCTTCATCAGAGCCTGATACTGTCTAAACTTGCATGGTGATTCCTTCAGCATCCTCTAGAGTGCTTGCAAACGCAGGCTGCTATTAGGAAGTAATCAGATGGACTGCTGTAGCAATACCTGTTCCACGTCCTGCATGGTTTTGCTGTGAGCTTTTTGGTCCCTCCCCAGGCCCCAAGCAAAACCTGTCTGAAGCAAACAGTTTGCATCTGGGGATAGGAAAGGCTGTTGTCAGGATGATGCAGATGTTCCTACTGTTGTGCAACTGAGTTACAGTCCAGTTGTTAATTCACCTGACCAAAAGTGTTTACTCTCGTATAGATTTGTAGTTATGGAAAGTAGTATACAACTTAAAATATATAGGGATTTTCCCACACAGTTTTAGCTGCTGTTTTCCATGTCAATATTAATCAACGAGAAATATCACAGGTATACAAAAATATGAAAGTAAATGTAAGGAGGTAGCAAATGTTGAAAAACAGCAAAAGAGAAGGCAAGAGTGTATTATAAACTTGTTATGAACTTACATAAAGTTTCTCCAGAGGAAAGACTGTTCCTGAATAAAAAGAAGCTGTCTTGGCTGAACAGCAATGAATTTTTTAGAATTCACAGCAGTGAGGTAAATCAGATCACCTCACGTGGCAGCGCTTCTTCATGTTGCTTCTAAGAGTTACAAGATGAGATCTCTTTGCTTTGTAACATATTGCTGCCTTCTTCACCTAAATTTGTGGGATACTTTATTCAAGTAAATTAAAACTAAGCTATGTCTGGAAATAAGGAGAAAGTGATGCTAAAATACGATGTCACAAGGACCTACGCATGTTAATATATATATGTGTTGATAAACCTGGATTTCTTTAGTTAATCGTTTGAGGTGGGGTGAAGAAGAGAGAAACTGTTCGCGCTTAGTTGCATTCACAGAAGTATACTTAGGGTTTATAAAATTGTTTAATGTATTAGACTTTTCATTATTTCACAAAACTTTTTATCAGAAAAGGGGGTACAAAGGGTTAAAAAGGTATTTCTGATGAAAGGTTTTTTTTTTTTAGTTGAAATATAGTAATGTACATGCTAGCCCAAACAGCTGATTACACATTTCCTTTATTTCCAGTAATCTTCTGCCTACGGTGTGATGCTTTGCTTTGGCTGGCCAAGCCCTGCTCCTGCTGTGCTCCCAAGCGCAGGTCCCACGAGATTCTGTCATTTGTGATGGAGTTCTTTGCAGGTTTCCTGCCCAGACCCCACTGGCACGTTCTGGCTCAAAGCTTCAATTAATAGCGTCAAACTGATAGATTTGATAAGGAGCCTTGAATTACACCATTCTCATTTCAGCCAATACAGCTTATCCAGATTTATGAGCATGCAGAAGCCAATTTTCCTGCCCTCTCTAGGCCTGTTAGGCTGTGTTTAACCACCATTTTCCCCAGTTGACTGGTAGGCTACATCTTCCCTCCTTGCCTTCACGCATACGTTTCCTTCCAGTGGAACTGAGAGCGTACAGAGGTTATTGCACATCCGGGTTTTGCCCCAACAGGCAGTCAGGCACGTGGCCGAAATGCACGGCGTGGTGACGGACGAGTTTCTCCAGTCCACTGGTTGCTTACTTAGTTTCTTTGCGTAGTCCTGCATTTAGGTATTAAAAAAACCACCCATACAACAACCTCAAATGCGACTTAAGACTTAGCATTTACTGATCCCAAATTTTATATCAAAATTCATATCGAAGACTTACAAAAGCTCTATAGTTTTACTGGCTCCTAAGTGTGTAATTTACTGAACTAAGAGTCTGCTGCTTCTTGCAATTACTTCAGGTGGAATAGTGGCTGCCTTGTCCTCAAAAGTAGAGGAACTGAGTCATAAATCCTATAAAGATTCAGGTACAAAATGAGACTAGTTACTGTTGGGTTTCGTAGAGAAAGGGACAGGGAACATTTCAGACCTCTCTTTGTTTGCTGTGCGGTCTCTCATCACAACTTGTACTTAAACAAGTGTAAACATATGACCTTCACACTTGCCTAATGTTGTACACTGAGTGTCAATGAGCAAAGTTTTATCCAGAAATATTTTAGTTAGTGGCTAGGCATTTAATTAAATGTGTGTATAAATGAGTGGTTGTTGCTACGTCAGGCAGAACAGTAAAAATATTTCAAATACTAACCAGAATGAAGCAATAGTCATTGCTTGAAGTGAATGACTACTTTTTATTTATCTGATAAAGGCCATATTCAAATCAGAATTTTCCACTGCTATTAAGAACCTATACCGTGTTACTAACATTACTATGCTAAAACCAAAATATACTAATTATGGGAAACCAGCATGCAATATCCATTCAATTTATACATTCTTCCCCTTATTTTAATACTATTGCTGTCCTATATAGTGATGTTCTGACTGAATGTTTTAAGATCATTTGTCACTACATTCTACTACAGGAAAAGACTCAGATCTAAAATGAGGATTGTTTACCAACATTTAAGAAAATATTATTAGAACTTAAGTTGTATTTTCTTTGAAACGTGTTTGCTTATGTGTTTTCAGTTAGATACAGTATGTAAATGGTTCAGTAAAAAGTATTCTATGCCAAACGCAATAGTGAGTCCACATTCATCACACAATTGAATGTGTTTTTCAAATTCAGTTATTAACTTTAATCTGCCTTTAAATTTGTAAAGTGTTTGTTTGTTTTAATATGGAAAGCAATTCTGATTCTCTTCCTAGTGTATCCTCTCGGATATCCTCCATAGAGGAACCCTAACTTCCCCCCGCAAATTGCTGGCGCACTGTTTTTCCGTGGTGTCACTGGGTTAACGCAGTGTCCCTCCCCTGGCCGCCACTGTCTGGAAGCTCCAGATGTGGACACTGTTAAAGACGAGTAGAACACATTGCCGCCTGGTTCCTCTGCTTGCTTACACACCTACGTAGAGAGATACAAAAACATGGGGAGAGAGTCCTTGCTGCACGTTAAGCCCCGTGCTTTGGCTTACCAAGCCTGCACGTTCGATGCTGCTGCGTCACAGCTGGGCAAAGGTTTCAGCCAGCCGGCTGAGAATTGTGCCTGGCTGAAATTAATCTTTGCCTCCTCCTCGTAGCCTCTGCCATAGCAGTAGCCCCTGCAGGCCAGTTGCCAGCAGAGCAGGGACAGGACAGATGAGTGGAAACAATTAGAAGCTTCTTAACCTGCTCACTTAACCTTCCCTGTTCAGGTGTGTAAAATAAACCAACCTCAGCACTGACTGACTTCACAGGCTCCTGAAGATTTAAGATATACACTAAGACATGCCGTGTCCCTTGCTTAAAGCTCAACAGTCGAAGGTACCCCAGTTCTGACGAACGTTAAACATAATGGGTGAATGTACCCAGCGCAGGTGAAGCGGCTTCTGACTTTATGGTAGTTTTTCTTGGCTGTCTCTAACCTGTTGGGAGACACAAATAATTCTGTGCCTTAATCCTATAAACAAAATATTTAAAGATTATGCGCAAATTCAGGAAGGTGTCCTTACCTGGAAAGGTGCTTAAATACCCTTAGACTTTAGCACATTGTTGAATTTAAGTGTTTGCGTAAGAACTGGCTGTCCTGAACTAAAGACAGAGGCATTGTTTGGGGGATTTTTTTTTCCCCTCCTTACTCTGAGAGAACAAAATCCGAGCTTGCAAAGCGTGTAACGAGATTGAGAAAGGTCTCTCTATTTTAGCTCTGTTACAGGAAGATAACAAACCGCCCCAGTTATTAGTGCAGTGCATGCCTCAATGGTTTCATATGCTTCGTTAACCTGAACAGCTAGCAGTGGTTCCAAGCATGGAGTATGACAAGATCTTTTGCAGTTAGTGTGCTTATATAGGTTTCTTTTAAGGAGGGCAGTAACCAAAATTCAGTTTCTAAAAGAAAGCGTCGTTAGGTGCAATAAACAGTGTAGCTTGTAATCAAGAGAGAGGAACAAGAGTCACTGCTAGACTTTGGGGTGTTTTCTTTCCTCTTTCTGCCACTCCCAATTTTCCTTTCCTTTTTTCTTTGAATGCTAGGAGATAGTGAGGAATTGTTCCTCAGCTCTTAGATATTGCCAGAAATCAATTGTTAATGAAACTGGAAGCATTTATGATAATAGGAAGTTTGCATGCATGGAGCTAAGAAAAATAATCAACTTTCAGAATGAGTATTTGCTTTAGAGATTAGTATTGTTTCTAAACGGTTTCAGTTTCTGGTGTGGAAAGTTATATATGTATATCTATGTGTCTATTAGGAGATAAGATTGCATTTAAAGCCATTTTAAGCATTGCCATCTCAGAATTACAGTAGCCATAAGTATATGTGACAATGTGTAGTAAAGAGTCAGAGGAAATGTTGTAGTAGAGCTGAAAATTTGTTGCAAAAGCTTTGAGCTTGGTTGTCGGGGGTTTTTTTTGTCCCCTGGCTTGTAGCCAGCGTAACCCCATGGAAATTTCCTGGTGGGGTTTCCTTAGCCCAGCAGAGCGATTCCCCTTCGGCTCACCAAGGGGAGAAGCAGCCTTTACCTTCATTTACTTTGCGTAGTTTTGCCATAGGTCCTCATCTCCCTATTTTCCGGTTTTATCCTGACACTCCCCCGTTGGTGATAGAACAAGGCGTTGCCAAGGCAGGCCGTGCCTGGGGACAGGCAGTGTTTCACCGCAGCTCCTTTCTCCTGGCCCTCCTTGCCAGAGCGAGCTCTATTTGTGAAAACGCCACGTCTGCTTCTTCCCAAGCAAGCTGTTGCAAGCAGCTGGTTTAGTTCTGTGTACATCCTTAGAGACGTAAAGAGCAACGCTTTCCACACCCCACCCCCACCCCCAAAACCCATTTAAACTTAATGACCATTTAAATATTTAGAGTATATAGCTTCGTAACGCTTCCAATTTTATCTTCTTAGCTTGCTACAATTATATCAGTAATACTGGTCAGGACAGTGCTTTATTGCGCAGCAAAATACAAACAGTTCAGTACTGCTTTCCAAACACGCGTTTTTTGCCAAAGGTTTACTAACAGTTAATATTGCTCATTTACATATATGCTCTAATAACACTTAGAACATTTCACTTCTGTTTCGAACTGTACACGTTTATAATAACAAACTCCTCCTTCGGTAAGGGTGAGTGAATACTGCGTTCCTTTTGTCAAACCCTTGCTTCCCCAGCTGTCAAAAATCGAATGAGATAAGCAATTGCTAAGAGTCTCGTTCTACTAACCGAACAGAGGCTTCGATTCCGAAAGACTCAAACATGTGGTTTCCCTCTTCTGGCCTGAAGAAAGAGATAAAGCCAATTATGAACGCCAGCTTCTTTGGGTGCACTCAGTGATAGCCAACCTTTATTTGCCAGAGGCATCTACGGTATTTTAGTAGGCTCACCTGTAAGCAAGCAAATAAAACTACTATTACTTGGCGCTTGCCAAAATGTCAGCCCGGGAGTGACACCGGTAGTTTTGAGTCACACTGACGCTGGATAGCTGCAGCAATTGTAAAGACAGGGACTCCAATGTTGTTATACATCTGCAATTTCTTTACTGATTCCTCCTATAATTTAGTTGTTGAGGGGAATTTTAGTTTGATTTAGCAAAATCTTATGCTGTTACAGCACTGGAAATGTCAATGGAACAACACTTTCCAGCATTTAATTATGAAACACCTCCATTACAAAATGATGGATTCCCTTTTCAGAAGCAGTAAGTTGCATCCTGTGATAACATATATTAAGTTGCATCCTGTGCTAACGTGTATTTATTGTAAGATTGTGGTAAAACCTCCACTTTTTCTTGGCTCTTGATGCTATCTAACTCCTAATAAAGGCAACTGGAATTAAAGATGCACATCCATTGCTGTATCTTTAGTTTATACCTCTGAACTTGTCTTGGAATTGCAAGATAAATCTCCACCATGTTTCCACATATTGATGCTCTATTTGGAATCACTTTCTTGCTGTGAAGACTGTATGATTAATGTCTGTCAGTCACCTACATCAGTTTAAACCTTCTGTTTCCTTTTTATTTATATACATTCTAAAGCAAAAAGCTAAAGGTTGGATTATGGCATTGGAAACACAGCTGCAAAAGAAAAGCATAAACCAAGAAAGTGTATTCCTACACGGTAGTTGCTGAAAGGGTTTTTCCTTGGGTGCTCCAATAATTTAGCTCATTTGGGGTTCTAGCTCTGTAGCCTGATGTCTCATGACAGATTTGTATTGGAAATCTATTTTAACCTTTCCCCTGAAGTTGTTAAAAGATGGACTCTCCATCTATTTCTTCATTTGACCTTCCATTTATTTATTTATTCATTCTCTGATTTTTTAGGGTTGTTTTTTTTTAGGGAAGCCTACTTCAGTAAAGTAGGACTTTCATGTTGTATGCAGCTGAATAATCCAGTTTTCCTCTCCCTCCAACAATGCTAAATTTACATTCACAGCTGCATAGTACAGAATACTCCTAGATATGAATGCCTTTCTTACAAGTCAAAACATTTTTAAGACTGTTAGAAAATTTTAGGAAGCATTCATTTTATGGGCATTTTACTAAACAAACTTTAAATTTTTAATGAGACCCATAATAATAATAATACTGATCACATGTTTACTTCTTTTTTCTAGGTACTTTCTTCCTAGAAGTTTTAAACTTCGATGTCTTCCAGTCATACATTTATTAATTAAATTAAGGACTTGTGTTTACTGCAAATAAAAAAACCTGTTTATCTAAAATGCAAATTAATTCCAGTTTGAAATTCCTCTGCAAGTCCTCACAAATTTGTAGTACCTTTGCATTTTGCTCTTAGTCTCTTTTACAGGCTAGAATCCCTGGGAATTCACTTTTGCTGGGAGACAATGGCGGGTCCCAGAAAATGAGTCCTGCCAAGGATGGGACTCAGCCCAGTCCACAGATAGAACGGGAGACGTGTCTAAATAACAGTATTTAACTAAAAAAATCCCCAAACCCAACAATAAAAAAGCAGGATTATAAGACATTTTTAAATGAGGTAGAAGCGCCCTCCTGCCCTCTACTTTCTTCACTTCCTGTTGCAAAGTGAGCGATGTTATGGAAGTGTTGCCTTATATTAATTTTAATAAGCCTAACAATCTTTATTCACGTGGCAGTGAGGCAGTGGAGGCACCGACAGGTACGAGTCTTGTATCTCATCTGTGATAAGAACTTCTGACAGTATTTGCTGCTTAGGAAGGTGGATCTTTTGTAAACATCCCATTGACGGTATTTGAGAATACTGTGCAGAACGGCAGAAGTGTCTGATAACCATGTCTGAGGGTACAGTGTTTCTAATATCGATATGATTGTAGAGTATTTCATCAAAGGTGGGCTACATATTACGAAGGTATCCTTCAATCCAGAGCACAGTTTCAGTTGTTATCTAATTAAATATATCCATGAGTTCAAATAACCATCTTTACTAATAGTTCCTAATATAGTCCAGCACTTTTTAACTCATAGATGAAGACTGAATACCTTAAGATCTGTATTTTAATCTTAATAGTGTTTTATACAAAAGACAAGCCATTACATCATTACGCTCTTCAATGCGATAAAGGTCAGCAGGATCTGTCACTTAGTGAAAAATGCTGTTGGCTTTACTGGATGGCACCTTCCCCTGCAACTCGTAGTCTTTCACCGACTTTTTCCTTATTATGGATGTCATAGTCTTTCTCTTGTCTTCAATTGCAAGCCTTTACCCAGCTGTGCTCCCCAAACTCTTCTTCTTAATACTCTCCCAGATTTCTTCATTCTATGAATAAACTTTGAGTGGCCTATTTTGTTATTGTTTACACACTTCTGGTCATGTCTTCTAGACTGTCTCCTATTCTTAAACTTTCTCTTTATTCACCTCTTTGAAATGAAATTACATTCTCGTTGCAGGAAATGACTTAGACGTGTACCAAAGCCAGTTTCTGGAACTTCGGCAAAGACTACTGTATGCTGAAAAGGAAAATAAGAAAAGATCGCACGAACTGAGCAGTGCCCTAGATGAAATCAAACGTGTAGTTGCAAGAAGAATGAACTCGACGAGAAATCATACAGGTTTGTGTGTATGAAAATGTACTGGGTTAATGCTTCGAAGTTTTGCGTGCTCGTGTTTCTTTATTACTGGTGTGGGGAGAAAAATCATTGATGTGATTATATTAGCATTAGGTAGAAGCTTCTACTTTAAAAAAAGGGTGGGGAAGTAACCTGTAACCCCTCTTTATATAGGATTGGTTAGTAACTAAACAAGTAAGGAGAGAAAAAAAAAAGGGGATACAATAAACTGCAGTGGTGTCAGAGTGGCAAAGCTGCACATACTGCTGACAGAGTTTATTACAGTGCTTATCCCTCTCTTGCTGCCAATCACAGAGCACTGGATAAGCTATTTTACCAGCTTTTATTATGCCATTACACCCTGATAAATACTAGGGCTTGGCTACCCTGGAAGGCAGGTACACGCCTCCTCAGATGGTCCATAGTCCTGATCCCTCTCAGGTGGAGTGACTTTTGGGGGGGGACTTTTTGGCCATGGGTGCTCTGCCATCCTGCCAGCGGACCCCAGGCACCGCGGTGTGCGTGGTGGGTGCGCAGTCTCATCTCAGCAGGCAGACCACGTACAGCTGGGTGCTGGCCTGAACCCAGGAGGTGAGAAGCCCCATGAGGACTTGCTGGCTCGATACAGCCTAAGAATGTTCCCTCTAGAATTTAGTTTTATCTTGCAAGTAGTTCGTTAATAATCCCAAGGAAATGTGGATGCTAATTCAAAGAAAACCTTTGGGGGGGGTTTCTCTGCTTGCTTTTTTTTTTTTTTTTTTTTTTTAGATGGACACCAACATGCAATTAAGTTTACTGTAGTGATTTGGCTTCTTCCCATTGTTCAATTAAACTTCTTACTTATTTAAAAAATACATTAGATCCTTGCCTTACAGACTGTTGTACATCCCCATCTATCTGCACACCGTAGCTGCATATGATAGATGAGACAGTTTGCTTCTGTCCCCTAAAAGAAACGACGTAGTAGCGCTGGATCTGCCTTCCTCCCTGTTCAGACTGGAGGAGCTCCTTCCCCGAGGAGAGAAGGAAACCTCGAAGGGCGGCTCTGCGCTGGAGGCGTTCCACAACACATCCCAACTTCTAAAGGAGTCTGGATGCTACTGAAAACTACTTCTTAAAAAGCCGTATTTGCATTCAGCGCAGCGGGCTGGTGTCAGATAAAATTAGGGAATTAACCAGGACTGTTAGAGGGGAAGAAGGAGCAAGGTGCATTCCTGCTTTGTGTAGTCACCTTCGTTTCTTACCCTGTTCTTCCCTGGCTGCTCTTGTCCGTTTATTCCATATTAATTCAGTGGGACTGTTCAGACGCGTATAAACAAATGCTTGAGTGTTGGCGGGGTTGTGGCCTTACACGCTTTAGAACAGAGACCGTGTTGTCAGCCCCCAGCAGCCCCACATACTGGGGACAGAGTTACGGCCTAAGGCACGTGACAGCACTAGAGGAGACTGCGCGTTCCCCTTCCCTCTGCTTTTCGTTCTTATCGGAGCCAGGGGAATATCAGAAAGTATTATCCTCTCAATTCATAGGATTCCGAGCAGAAGTTTCTTAAAATCACTGAATAGTTTTCCTTTTATTTTTACCTACTCTTCTGCTTGCCACGCCACCCAAGTTTTATTGCACAACAAAAACCGAAAAGGTTTATTGTACGCAGTAAAACTAAAGTCCCTTGCCCAACCCTTGGACAGGTACTACTTCTGAATAAAAATGGAAAGTCCTTGAAAAGTTATGAAGGTGGTTTAAAAAAAAAAAAAATTCTGTGCAGCAAAATTGCAGTATATTTAATGGCAAAGCAGAGTGAGAGGAGTTGTGGGTCTCTCTTTCATACACAAATGTCTGGACACATATGTATGTGTTTGGGTTTTTCTTTTTTTTTTTTTTTTTTAAAAAAAGTTTTCTGTAGAGTGGGAAATCTCTGTCAAGTCCCAATATTCAGTGGGAATATCTTTTGGAAGTTGAAAAACTTGAAACAAATATTGCCTGTTCAGGAAGCCTCTGTCTTCCTTGATCTAAGCTGAATGAATAAAGCTGATGAGGGTCATTTTTAAGACCTGTTTTAAGTAACTTTGAAGGGTAGTAAATCTGAGGAGTTATCTTAGATGCATTCCTTAGGACAATTAACTTTCCATCTAAGTCAATAAGCCTTCTGTTGCTTTGCTGACTCTGAAGCTGGGAAGGCTGTTAACATGATTTTGTTGGCTAAAACTAATTGAGATGTGTTCTGATATCACAACGTGCCCCAGCACCAGCCTCTTTGCACAGCTGATAAAGTGTTTGGAGGAGGCACCCAGTGAAGTATGAATTACCTTAGATAAACTCACAGGAGCTTTATTTATTTTTTTTTCAGGACAAAAATACATACACATTGTCAGTAGCTAGTAGGGTACAGAAAAATTCGTAAAGATTTTTAGAATTAAGTTGTTCATGTTTTTTATTAAAGTTCTCTTAAAGAATTTTTACCACCACTGGAACATTCAGGAATGTGTATATCAAGGAAGAGAAATTAGTAAATTAATGGTATCTGGATTTTATATGACTTTTTTTTTTTAAAAAGGAGTATTTTTATAAAGTCATACTTGAGATATTTAAACATGAATAAATATTCTAATTATTTTCATCTTTATTTTAAGCTAGTAAAGAAAAAAATAAATACTCCCTAATTTTCTCTTCACTGCTACAGTCTTTTGTTTCTTGACTATTTTCTAAGGGCCCGGATCTGGTTATCTTTTTAGCCGTAGGACTTTTTATAACCTGAGAACTTCTGTTTGAGCCCTGAAAACTACCATGGGTTACATTTTGGGGAAAGCATTTAACTTTGTTAAGTTATTAATCAGAATCTATGTTTCTTTTCATTTAAAAAGTTGCTTGCCAACTGTGGAAGAAAAAAACCCAACAAACCACCAACCAGTTTTTTCCCCTGCTGCTTTTAAAATAACTACTTACTGTGTTTGAAGATGGCTCAACCCAGCAATGTTTAGGCACGGAGAAATGTAGGCAGAATTCCCAGGGTGTTCAGGCTTGGAGCTTGGCGGGGACGGACGGATGGACTGGGCAATTCTCAGTTTATTACTGCAGGAGGCTAATATATATGACACGTAAGCACTTCTGAGGATGAGTTCTGATTGAATAATCTTGTGTGTGGTAATCTGCTAGTATTCAGTTGAGGAAAACAGTTGAAATAATTGGCTTCACTGCTGGCTTTTTATTTTATCTGTGTATGTGGGTTTATTGTTTCTTTAAGATGATACGAAGTGGAAAGTGTTAAACCTCACCAGAAAACTGCCCATGCATCTTACAAACATGTACTACTATCTACCTCACCTTCGAGAATATGAAGATGCCATTTTTCCAAATGTTATTTTTGGGCAACAGAGAACTGGAGGTAGGAAATAAAGTTTGGCTTTTATTTTCTATGTGTTTATATTTTATATTAAGTTCTAGCAATGAAGCATAACTCAAAGTTCAGAGTGGGTTTTCTCCCTAAACTTTATAATGTTGCCAAACTGAAAAAATCTTAATGGGGATGGCAAAAGCACTTTTACCACTTGCATCCCAGTTTCAAGTCTTTACCCCAAAGTATGCTGATAAACCTCTTCAAATATCAACAAAAAATAGCCATAATTGAGAAACAATATTATTTTTGGTTTTAGTCATATATTCATATAGCTAAGATTCATTAGCTGATCTTTTTTTCTTACAAAATTAGTGTGAGTGAGGAAGTGAAGGAGAATTTATAATGCACTCAGTTTTGCTAAAGTTAGAAGTAAATGGAAAGGTGATGTGATCATTTAGAGAATATTAATAAATCTTCAATGTAACTTTTTCATCCACATGAGAAATCAGCTGACATGTGCACAAATTATAATGAATTCCAATGAACTACAATACAAATTATAAAGTTACGTCATCGCCTAACTGTCATGTGATAGGTGAAAAGAACATTGAAAAGCAGCAAGCAAACAAGGAACTAGTCAACATTTTTGCTGGGTTTTGTATTTTGTTGAGGTTTTGACTTTTTTCTAGGGTCATTTTATATAAAGAAACATTGGCAGCGCTTTTGATTTAGCTACAGAACCAACTTGGCCATGCCCGTGACAATGGATAATTTCCTACAGTCTTCTCACTAGTAGGTGTAGTTGTAGCAGTGTGATCTAGTGATGCAGTTCTCACTGGAGTACCCATAGGTCAGGGTCAGTCAAAAATGATTTGCCAGAGACCCTTAGAAAACCACGTACATTCACCAGCAAGCAAAAAAAAAAAAAGAAAAAAAAAGGAGGAAGGAAAGTAATAAGTAATACCAGAATGCTCCGTGTTTATTTTGCATTTATTTGCACATGAAAATCACAATAGCAAGACCGCACTTTAACAAGTACAGGTTGACCTTCAGCGTGTAAAACCAAACAAAACCCTGATGGTTGAGCAGGTTACATGCTGGGAAGGAACGTTGGAACTTCAGCATTTTTGAGCTGACGCTGGCACGGCGGATGAAGTCTGGAGCAAGTCACTAACTGCACCTACTCCTTTCCTTCAAAATCTGCTGCTTCCTTACCAGCCTCACGAGGTTTTGGTCAATAGGAATCTTCTGCAAGGACTAAGAATTCCACAGGTTTACTGAGCTGTATTAGGTCACTGATTTAGGTAATGCCCATACCAATGAATAAAGACATCCTGCTTACAATCTAATGATGTAATGTAGCACAGGTTTGCTACTAGTGGAGTCTTTGCCAGAGGCGATTTCAGTTCCTTTCTTAATAACAACAGCATGTAAGTTCCTTTCTTCTTATTATTGATAATATCAAAGCCATGGATTCCTATCAATTACACCACTGAGAGATATTTTTTTAAAAAAAATTTTTTTTTTGAGTTACGCAGCACTTGCCTCCTGTGAGAACTTGCTGGTTAAGCAGTGTTGGTTTAACTCTTACTACCAAGATCTCTGACTCCATACCAAGAGCTAGCGCTAATTTTGCAATACCCACTTTTGAAACTAAGTAGCAGATACCTACATGTTTGCCAGAGGTAGTACTATCTCCAGGTTCTCAAGTGTATCCAGTCTACACAGCTATTAACATAGACATAGGTCTCTAACCTAAACTTAGCTGGAGGTATCTCCTCTTCCATGTAGTAAGGCAAATACTATCGCAGTCACCAAGTAAACCAGCGAATATTCATGGTTATAATTATTTTCTAACTCGATAGTCCCATTCAGGTATTCTCATGGTCGCATCAAATCAAAATTAAAATGTAATTTCAGTTTCCCTTTATCTGAGGTGAAATTACGTGGCTTGTGGACTTCTTTCTTTGCAGTCTCACTGGTGATGGGTATTCCTACTGTGAAAAGGGAAAAACAACATTATCTGATCAATACGCTGCATTCCCTGTTGTATGAACTTCCCGAAGACCAAAAGAATGACTGCGTAATAATCATCTTTGTAGCAGAGGTAAGTTTGCACGGACAGGTGCAGTATGCTGATAAAAAGGCAATATAGAAATTTGTATCTTAGTGTCATGGTGTAGGAGATGCTGCAAAATGCTTCGGCCAGGCCTTTGGGAGGAATTTCTTCAGGGGTGGAGGAGATGGTGAGCAATTAGTGCCTCGTTCTTCATATGTGGAAAAAACCCATAACTCAGATGATTGAAGGGGAAAAAGTCTCATTACATTTACAAACAGAGCTGTTGCAGTCAGATTTTTTCAAGTAAACCCATAAGAATTCATTATTTATCTCTGAAAGTAAAGTACTCCAAGAATGAAAAGTAAGCCTTCCACAGAACCTGGAAAAAGTAAACTTAGTCTAACAAAAGTACAGATTATTTATCTGCCATTTTGACATCATATATCTTGCAAAGTACCTTGGCATGCTGGAGCCTTGCCCTCTGCATGCGTATTGCCATTTCTTGTGAAAAAGAAAACTGTTCAGAGACATGAACGTTCCGTGTTTGGGAAAATAAACAGTGCTCAAGGTAAAGTATTACGCGTAAATTATTTTTTTCTCATTCCAAAATGTCTTGATTACATTGGAAAAAGGCTACCAAAGGGAATTGGTGAAAGTTACTTGCAGGTAAGAAGACTGTGCAATTATTCAATTGCACTTAATATTTATTCTTCATATTTCTTTGTCCTTCCATAAACAACATTAAATTTCATACACATATTCATTAACAGTTTGCCTTTTTGTTCAATCATCGCTTACAGCAGCTTTTGCAACTGTCATGCTGTCAAACAGAACATAGTTCACTTTACTGAGTTAGGTCATGACTTCACTTCTCTGTTTGGATCACAGCAATAAGTAGATAGGCCCAATTTTACTAGCTGTAGTTCCTCTTTAGCTTACTTTTCAGGAGCTGAAGTTATTTTACAGTTACGTATTTCCCCCTGAAGAGCCCTGGTAGTGATGAGCTTTGCCTTGCTGCCATTCAGAAAAACCTTCTCTTACAGGGCTTCAGAGACGTCTTGGAGTTTTTAAGGGTTAACTTGTGAGTAGTACAGTTTCCCCCGATAGACAGTCCTAAAGTGGCACTTTCAACAAAGAGTAGCTTGGGTTGTAGTAGCAGTCCATTTCAGCTAATTTAGGATTAAATTGTAATTGTGAGAGCCAGTCTCTCCCCTTCCTCCTGTCCCCAAAGCCACGTGCTGGCAGCTTCCATTTCTCAGGCACGCAGGTTGATCGTGCTGATAGGAGAAGTGATAAGAACACGTAATTATGAGAGGAGGGCAGGTGTGTTTGCTGATCACAAATCCACACCTTCCTTTTTCCCCAGAAAGTTTCAGAAGATCAAGTTAGATGTTTACATCATGGGTTAACTCAGAGTAACTTACTGACTGAAAGTGAGCCGGAAAGTTGTTGGTATTTTTTTTTTTTACCACAAATCACATCCTTTTTACATATTACAAAATTTGAGCTATAGCTGGTAACAATTATTGGTGGATTTAAAAGAAAAATCTGAACTGCTAAGAGAGTTATCGCTTTGGAAATCACATCCATAAAACTTAGCACTGTTTAATGTCATTAACAGATGTTTTCCACGCTAAAACTGTTATTTTTATGGAACAGCAACAATGAAGAAGTATGTCCTCAAAATTTCCAGACTAAGAGCCATAAGTGTGTTATATTAGGAAGAAACTTTAAATAAAAATTTTAAGTATTGCTAGCTTTAGAAGATTTTGCTTAGGTGACTTTTCTCAACAGCCTCAGGCCTCTCTTGTGATTTTTGGATGATTAACCTGAAACGGCTGTTTTTACTGACAGTTATAGGACTCTGCTTTTCTAGCATAACTGAAAGCTGAAAGTGGAACAGAATTTTGTGCAGAAAATGGCTTGGCCTCCTGCCGGAGCAATGAAAAAACCCAAAATGCAGAAACCATTGCTGGAGATCGTTCAGTTCTACTTTCAATTACATTGAAAGTTCAGTTGCCTTGAAACCCCCATACCGTCCTTTAGTAGAAATGCTGTTATAACATATTGCTTTTGTTTGGAATGAAAAGAATTAGAGACTAAAAATGAAGTGTTTGCATGTACATATTCCCTGCAAAATGTTGCTTAATACAAAAATGGGTGACTTGAAATGCAACTCCCCTTCTTTTCTTCAGGTGAGTGCAGAATATGTTAACAGCGTTGCAGAAAGTGTTAAAACCAGGTAAGTCCTATAGAGTGTAACACCAAACAGCTAGTAAACATGTTTTGAGCTTTTATGGAAAGAATTGGAGCATTTCAGCAATAAATTACAACTCTACCGTACTGAAAAGGAACTGCTAAGAAGTGAGGGAAAGGTGTGCTCTTAATATGTGTATCGTAACACGCTGCGGAATTCAGAACAGAAAGATGGATATCAGTTTATTTTCCTTTTCTTATTTCATAAATATGCTTTAACTAATCAGGCGAGGTCTCAGCTTAAGCCTTTGATAAATATTTACTTGAACTGAAGTCTTTTCCCCATGAAATTAATGATGCAGTTCAAGGTACCTGAGACTACGTGTATTAGGTCCCCACTGACTTCACGGCCCTGCAATGTAGTCTGCTGTCTGTCGTGGTTTCTGGGTGGCTTTGTTTCCTCGTTTGCCTCTTTTTCACGAAAGCAATGGAATTTGGACAACAATCGGACTATATTTATAATGTTAAATAATATTATATGATGGGTAACATGAGATGGGTATCTTTTGCTGTGCCAAATTAACGTAAGAGCTATCAAATGAAGGCTTGGTTCCCACTGCAGTTTTGCTTGCTATCGTCATTCTTTCCCGTAGATGTTTACAGCATTGTGTGCATGTTAAAAACCTTAGAGCAGCTTGTGATGCACTTAATTTTTAATGTTAGTGTTTTTTCATTAATTATAGAAAATGGGGAACTCAGTTCTGAGAAATCTATTAAAAACTGAAGAATAGAGAGGTTGTCACATATTCTGGAGGAAGAGGGAGACTTGATTCCCAAAGTTGATTACACATTTTTTTGGTGACTTTGAAAATGGAAAATGTAATACTTGGAGCAGAAACTAGACCCAGACACCCCATACCACTCCAGGCCAGTATCATTTTGGCTAGACTGTAGAATTAGAGCAAGCGTAAGGAAGCTAGGAGCTCTCATGCAAGGGGAACAGTTGCATGTAGGTCTAGATAGCAGATTTGGTTGTCAATTACTGCTGCGTTTTGGCAGCCATCTCAGGATTACGAGTAAGCATCTATAGATGCAGGACGGCCAGGATTTCTGAGACATGCTTCAGTGTTTTTTGTGGCTTTGATGAGTTACAGTCCTGCCTGTTCTGATGGTTGTCAAAGACCCCTTCCTGGTTCCTAATTTACATTCTGTGTGACTTGGTTTCTTTGCTAGAGTTGTGAATTCCACTTACGGAAGAACAGACCTAACTCTGGGGAGCTGCTGTCTGTGGCTGCCCTCAAAAGTCTTTGTGAGGAACGGGGTCTCACTAAGCTTCTCTTCACAGTTTCCCCCAAGAAATCCAGTCTGGAGTCCTAGAGGTTATTTCTCCACCTGCTTCTTATTATCCAGATCTTTCCAACCTGAAGAAAACATTTGGGGATTCGGAGGACAGAGTAAGGTAAGACAGCTTTATAAAACCTAAGAACTTTTGCTAAGAGTATGAAGTGGACAATGCTGCAAAAGTCAGTGTCATTTGAGCTGATAATGTTTTTGTATTTCAGAGCTAATGGACCTCAAGTGTACTTTTTAAAAACTTATTACACAAGGGGATCTTGAGAAAAGCTATGCCGCACATCAGCTTCAGCGTGAGAGCCAAGGCTTCTCCTTTGGGTCTTGACTCTAGGCATACCACAGGTCTTAAACCAGATGGATAATGCCAAGGGGTGACTGACAGGCTGGATGGTCTGGTCATATATATAGGAAAATGTTTTATGTGACAGATAAGGAAGAGGCTCTGTGAAGACACAAAAGAAACCCCATGCGGCCCCTTAGCTTACTGGTAACAGCTACTGTGGGTTTAATTAATGACCTAACTTTTGGCGATCGTGGACTTCTTATGTTACTGTTAATAATATATCCTAACCGGTGATTTCATTCACTCGTGTGCCACAAATTCACCGAGACAGAGACTATAACCTAACAAAATTTATTTATTGTAAGTGATTTTTGTTTGATAACAAGAACTAATTTATCAGAAGCTACCCCAACGATGCAGCAAGAGAGCTGCTGTACTGAGAGTTTAGGTTGAAGGAAATCAGCAAGTGTATGTATGCATGTATATTGGTTTATAGATAAACCACCTATCTTTCAGAGCATAGACAAGTTTACATACTTATACTTAAGTTTCAGATTTGATTAGATTTGAATCAGATACACTTTTATGTTAATTCAATACAGATAAATGGTTCTCTGGTCTTTTAGCATTGATTATCAAACATCAGCTTCATCCTCTTGTAAAATAAGAGACTGTGCTTTGTAGAAAAAAGTCTGTGTTTACATTTAAACCGGAAGAAGTAGTTTATTGACCTGTTTTCTGTGCTGCTCATCAGTAAAAGCACTTAATTTTAGATCTTCAAATAATCATTGTGTGTTGATCTCTACTGTTTGTAATATAATGAATAGAATCTTTAAGTCATTTGACATGAATATACTTCTTAGACATTTTGTTTCAGGCTGCATTGATACAGATTAAAATTTTTTGCTTAGTTAACATTAACTTTTATAGGAAAATCAAATTATTTACAAATGTTTACACTGATTATAGAGGAATTTTTGTTCACTTAACAATGAGTTAGAATACTCAACCTTACAATTTTACTGTAGAGAAAAAAACTGCAGAGCATTAGAAGTGCTTTCATTAGAGAAATAACCCTTGCAACCCCCCAAAAAAGCTTATCAGAATTTGCTGCTTATGTTTAGGTGGAGAACTAAACAGAATTTGGATTATAGCTTTTTAATGCTATATGCCCAACATAAGGGAACATTTTATTTACAGGTATGTTCATGTTATCATTAAGTAGCTGCAATACATCTATACTGATTATTAGCTTTGGCAATTTTAATTTGTTTCAAAGGCCTCAATAAAAACAGCAATCTGTTGTTATTCTCTGTGTATTTTGCCTGTGCTCTTTACAAGCATCCGCATATTTCTGTATTTATATACCTATTGCAGCCAGGTGCTATTTGATTAAACCCATCTGTACCTTCCTGTCATTTGTGAGGTTGAATAACAAGGTAACTGAAGCATGAAACCTGTATTTGATTAGGTTAAGAAAGTCAAGAGTTTGATGTGTTTTCATTTGGTGCAGCAAGACAGAATAGTGGTGGGAGGTCCAGGTTATAGCTCACATCACAGTGAACCAAAAAAACCCCTACAGATAGTGATACTGGAGACAAGGTTAAACTGCAGGTTGGTACAGATCCTAAATTCTCCAGAGGATTTAGAGTGTCAGACTTAGGTTTAGCCATCATTTTAGATTTGTGCTAATTTGCACGCCATAAAGATGACAATCACCACCAGAGATTCCCAAAATTTATCATGACTTTTCAATAATGAAACAGACCCATAAAATTTCACATAGCTCACGAACGTCAACAGTTTTAAAAAGAGTTTGGAACAGCATTTTGCTTAGTTCTTAAAGTTTTCCTGGGTCTTCTCCTGCTTGAACAGGCCCTGGACTCTGTGCCGTGTAAGTACATCATAAGATTCCCAGAAGCAGAAGAGAAGACCGCAGGAGCAGGCATCTCATACCGTTCTTGTCAGCATTTAAACACAAATGCCTTTGAGCTGGGCTACTCAAGAGTCTACTCTCTGTTCTCAAATTTGGCATAGACGCTCAGGAGACAGGTGGACAAAGAGAAATGTTGTCTACTGAACACTTTAGGTTTACTGGAGAATTTTCCTGTGACTTTCATATATATTTTAAGAACACTAGCCAAGTTTACGAAGTGCACTAGAGCACTGAGGCATGGGAAACACGGTGAAGGCAAATGTTAAGCATGATGCCAGACGCTTAATGTCCCTTTCTGTTATAAAGTTCTCCAAGCATTCATGTTTGCATGGAAATGACTTATGTATTTGTGCTTTTAAAGAAATTTGAGAATATGTGTTTTCTCATCTGGGACATTAATATAAGGACTGAACTGTGTCATTCGGAGCAAAGCCTGGATTGTGACGGTCTGGCAACAGTTATGGCTGCATTCAGAATTTTCTTAGAAAGGAGCTATGCTTTCCTCATATCCTTATGTAGTATATCCACTTCTTCATTTGTGTGTCCAACCTGCAGCTGCTTCTCTAGCACAGATGCTGGTTGGCCCAGAAAATTCTCCATAGAGTACAGCTGAAAAGAAGGAAGACATGCTGCCATAAAGATAGTTATCATCTATCTCCATTTGGAAGCCTTATACTGATGGAAAGCAAATAACCTAAAAATCCCTTTCCTCAGCCTGGTGCAAAGATTTACCTCAGGAATCTTAGGGAAAATTTGAAATAGATTAGACTTTATTTACTGTTTTGTCAGAAATAGTATCATTTGGGTGATCGATACTAACTTCTAAGTTTTGAGAGAAGATAAGCATATGTAATTAGTCTTGATGTCTACAGAACAGTTGATGTCATGAGTCAGGCAAGATCTTTGCTGAATAAACACATAAACACTCCTGCTAGGATATTGCTGAATCAGGATTTAAGCAAGTAGCTTTGTGAAATCCATTGAAGCTAATGGGGTTACACTGGATGAACCCTACCCACTGATCAAACATAATCTTTGAAGACAGACAATAAATTCCATCAGTCATCTTTTCTACTTGAGGCATCTCTTCTACTTTGCCTTTCTTTTTTCTTTTTTTTTCTTTTTTTTTTTTTCCTTTTTTTCCCCCTGAACCAGCCTCTGCTCCTTTCAGGGTTTTTTTGTGAAGTTTTCTTAATCAGTAAAAAAATAAGAGAACTTTGAAATACTTGCTTCCACTTTTACTGTACTTCCTGGAGTCCACCAGAGCCCCTTGAGACATTTGCAATAACATCAGAGACAAGATAATGGGATCTTAGCATAATGATAAAAGCAGGCATTCAAATCCCAACCTCGTAGTGAGGACACGCGTTTTGTTTTCTTTGTGTCCCTGTAGACTTAGTTCATTCTGAAGTAATTAAACATTTCAAATCTGAAAGCATCTTTGAGAAACTCAGGTACAGCAGTTTTTGGGAAGTGTTTGCTATTAGCACTCAGATGAACCAAAAATAAAACATTAAATAAATCTTTGGGTTTTCTTCAGTTAAAATCTGTTATAAACTTTAAATTTAGTTCTATGCTTTTTTTTACCTCATGAGTTTTTTTCCTTGTGGAGTCTGGGGGGAGCTTTGTATATTTATATATAACAAATGTACTGGTAATACATATCGCCAGCAGCACTTATCTGTACACCATTATTACAGTTTCCCTAGTGGTTTTAAGGCCTGAGCAATAGCTCAGTGAAGTCATTAGGAGTCTTTATATTGATTTTTTTTTTTTTCTTCCCTCCCTACTAGACTCTAGGTCAAGCCTGTTATTGGTAGAGCTCCTTACCAAGGAGTAAACTTACATGGAAGGAATAACTTACATGAAAGTGCATTTTTAGCTGAAATTTTCTTTATGCTTGTATGGAAAAAAAAAAATCTTTAGGGAATGAACTATTGCAGGTTTGTTTTCTGTGGAAAATGAGAGAATAAGATTTTTCAGCTTAAGTCTTCACATATTCACTGAACGGTGATTCAAAATATTAAAATACCCTAACATAATTTAGAAAGGAAGATACTTTCCTGTCTGATGCCTACACTTCCATTGTATGCTACCACTTTTTTGTTGCTTCTTCATTTTTACTTCTCTTAGATAGATAACCCACAAAAGAAAAACGAATGGAAACCCATTTATTGTGTGTCATTTAGGGAATTTACATAGCCTTGCTATTGTGCATGTATCTTTTTTCATCTCGAAGCACTGAGGAGTGAAGGGAAATTAGCTGCGATCATGTGTTCTGCTGGCCTTCTCATGGCAATGGGGCAAATGGACTAAACAGTTCATATCTTAAACTTCCTGATCCAGCTGTGTACAGCCACTGCATAATCTCCTTTGGTCGATAAGAGCATATGAGAAACAAGTGGCTGTTAAGCTGAAGCCAGAAAAATTCAAATTAGAATTTGGGTACCACGTACTAAATGTTCAGGGTAATTACGCATAGTGTAACTCACTGGAAAAGAACTGATACTGAAATCTCTAAGCAATGACAGATGCTCTTCAAGAAAATGTGCTTTAGTTGAACACAAATTATGGGGCTCAGTACAGGGTTAAATAAAAAACTGTTAAGGTTCTGCGCTACATAGGGTATCAAACTACATTCTCCAATATTCACTTTTAACTGTCAGCTTCAGAAAAGACTGTTTCAGACTTCTCACTATGCAAAACTACTTTCAGTTCATAACCACACTCACACGCACTTTGCATCACAGCCTCAATATTTTTTCATCTTTACTACTTTTGTACGCTTTCTTCTAGTGTTTCTTGATATGGTGGTCTCACTAGATTTTTGAGATACGCCTCTCTGCCTTTCATTCTTTTTTGGGTGCCCCTCAATTTCTCTTTAAGGATTCTCTGAAACTTTCTTTGATTCCTTGCTCTTCTCCCTTTACATCTAGCTACTGGGTAATCCTCTTAGCTCATTTAATTTCATGCACGATTTCTTGTAAATTGATGTTTGGGGTTTTTTTTTTTGTTGTTGTTCTGCATAACTGTCACCTCAACTCAGTCCCCAGATCTCAGAATCTGTTAATAAGCATTCATCTCGATCAGTTTGTCTCCATCTATCTATTTTTCATTATCTTACCATCAGCAAAAGCTGACAGGGTCAAAACAGATCTCTTAATCTTGTCTTTCAGACTTCATTCTACTTCCTCCTGGGTTGACTGTTGACAACGCATTTCTACCCCCGCCAGCCCTACACTTATAGTAATGGCCAAATGCAGCTAAAAGCTGCGGGTCTGCTCTCTCGTGCTCTTGCTGCTGACTCTGCACTGAGTCAGTTGAGGACACAAAACCAGAAGGAAACCGTGTGCTTTTTTTTTTTCTTTTTTTTCTCATAGCATTACTTTTCTACCTATTTAGCTTTCTGAATCAGATTCCAGCACCACCAGGCAAGCGCCAGGGCCAATGAAGCACAGCAGTTAGTGCAAATTAAGTGTATCATTGCACTGCACCCCAACAACGTTTTCCTGAAAGCTTACTCTCCTCTTCCTGTGTTTTTCACACCCATATGGAATTCAAACCCTGAATTACTTCCTCTGTAATTACTTCTGGAATCCATTTATTTCCTTTGTGTCATTACCTCTAAACTCCTTGTTTGGACTCATTATCCTCAGCTTTAGTAACTGGAACAGCTTCTGGCTTCTCAGTTCCCCCATTCTTCTCTGAAAGCCATGCAAAAATGCAACCAAGGCATTTCCCATTTCCTTGATGGATGTCAGTCTCCTTTTCCGAGCATCCTTTAGCTGGTGCTACAGCTGTATTCGGCTTCAGCCTTTACAACACCTTGAAAGCTCCATGTATTCCTGTCCTTCAGTGTGCTTCACAGCATGTTCCTTCTTTCATGACTAGTATTCCCTGAAACAACTTGCTTTCTACTAGCGTCTCAGTATCTCAGTCACCTTTTAGGTACAACAAAGTCTGCCCAGGCTACTCTACAGAGGTTTTAACCATCTGCTTTAGACGCCTCTCTTTTCAAACAATTTGCGCTCGCTGCTTATCAGTGCTTATGCAACTTCAGTACAAACAGTCTGCTCTCTTCTTCCTTAACCTCTATCTTTTTGCTGAATGTTTTCTTTTAAGTGAGATCTCTTTAAGGTAGAGAGTCCTCCTTTCTCAAAAAAGTGAGGAGGACTCATGGTGTTATAGTCACTCACGTAAATAAATATGTAATGAATTATACTGAAACAGAGATATATGTGGAAGCTAAATACCAATAGTGTAGTTTGGCACATCTTCAGCACGCACTGTACAGCAGTCAAATCCAATGCAGTTATCACTTACGTGTGGCAACATCACCACCACTTGCCTTCTGGTTTTTTTGTTGCCTTTTTTTTTTTTTCCCCCCAGCTGGAAGATGATATCGTAGCCAAACCTGATTATATTCAAAGTATAAAAAACTTTGCTGCTAAACAGTCCCAAGAGTGGATGATTCTCGAGTTCTCCCAGCTTGGATTTATTGGTAAGTATTAAAACTTCAGCAGGGTCAATTGGATTTGGAGCTGTGTATGTCGAGTAGGTCTCACTCGAATTACATTTCAAAGCACAGAAGGACTTGCATATCAAAACTTCCTTGGTTCTTCAGGAAAGGTCCCCCTGAAAGTCTTTTACTTTCTGCACTCTTTAAAACTGTCTTTTTAATGCAGAGTATCCTCAGCATAGCATCTAGTACCTGGGTTCCCATAAGAAGCAAATTGTTCAACCTCGGGGCACTATGTGCCCCTGTAGCATGTAGTCTTCTCAAGAATGGAATTTGAACAATCTATAAAAAAATCTGCTTCCTTTGTGGAGCAGAATGTGCATCATTGGAAAGGTTTTTTCATTATTTTTAGTAGTAAGTTTCTTTTTATATTTTTTCTTTGGTTCTAATATAACTTACTTGTGAAAACACCTTATTAGTGTTAGGTCAAACAAAGCAATGTAACAAAATCTGCTAATACAAACAGCAAGAGAACTAAATGAACAGCGATAGTATTTTAAAAGCAACAATTTTCATATCTAGGTCTTAATTTAAAGATAGTATAGTATTGCCAGTGAAATTGCACGTTCAGCATTTTGAGGAATTATTCAGACTTCATTTCATCTGACACACTGATAGAGGCGACTGGTAGATTTGGGTTTGGAACTAGGATATAATGGCGTGCTTTATTAGTCAACTGGCTGACTGCGTGAGAATATCTCCTGGTGCGGACTGGAAATCTTTTCAAAATCCCCACAAGCTGGAGCAAATCTCCAAAGCTGGGAGTCTGTGATGAAATTTCCACTAAATAACAAAATTACATCCAGGTGTTTTGCACAGCAATAAAAATATCTGAATATGCAACTTCTTGTCTTGCTTTCAGGAAAATTGTTTAAATCAGAAGACCTGCCACTCATAGTGGAATTTTTTCTCATGTTCTATAAAGATAAGCCTATAGACTGGCTTATAGACCACCTGCTCTGGGTTAAAGTGTGCAATCCAGAAAAGGATGCGGTAAGTATGTCTATGAATTTATGACCATAAGTAATATTCAAACAGTCTCAGTGACAAAATTATTTATTTCCAACAAGCGGAATAGAAATCTCTCAAACCTGACTTACTTTGGAATTTGTGGGGACAGATCTGCATAGAGCGGCACGGTGTTTGAGCCCGTTAGGGCATTTGGAGAGGCCTGACTCACAGAAATTCAGATTTTCCACACCATCAGCCTCCATTGGCTCAGAACACAGACAGGACAAGCTCACATCAGCCTGCAGCTGGTCACATAGGCAACCTTGCAGCACCAACAATGAAGAAAAATTTGAATATGTAAACCTATGTGGACTATGGCTTCTCGTAAACTTCTGCTGACCTTCTAATATGAAAGTCAGTAAAGCATACAATTTTACAATCACAGTTGTTTTGAATTTGTTTCCTTTCTTTCAGGAAGTAGGACATAAGTGTTTTGCTTTAAATCTTTTACTAACTGGGAAATAAATTGACTGTTTGCCTGAAAAAAAAAAATGCAGGGAAACATGTAGATCGAACGATCTAAATGATACTTTTGACTCAAACTGAAAGAAACAGTTGTGTTGAATTGCAAAAAGTGCCATTTCTAGCACTACAGGTGAGCCCAATGATATGTTAAGTATTTCTTTACATCCTTTTGCATTCTTTCTCTCACCGGTCTTTGGTGCTGGTCACTATTCACACTCTTCTTGTATAACAGACTGTGCCATGGAGGACTGATGAGAGTTTCTGCTCCTTCTTGGTTTTTAAAGTTCAAGAGTTGTATTTGATTAGTGTAGCCAGTCCCCACTCCGGGTGTTTGTACACGTTGTTTCTGTGTTGATAAGGAAGAAGAGACAGATAGGAGTTGTGCAGAGCAGGAGGGTGATGGGAGCGGAACAAACAAGTTTTACCGTGTAGCAGAGGTGACTCCTGGGGATAGCGGAAGGTCCCTGGTTTTACACTTAGTAATGCCAGTGAGGAGTCTCAATTCCCACTGCATACAGATAGGATTGAGCTTTGAAATCCTAGCCCATGGGTTAGGCTGGCTCATAGGAGTTAAGAGTGAGCCTCAAGTACCTCTAATTTACGTTCTTGCCTGCCTGTGATAACAGAGTAAAAAAAAAGATACTATTACGTTAACATCACCCATTCCAGATCTGTCTAACGCGTGCCAACTTCCATCTAATAGATGAAACATTTTATTTTGTAAGTGACCGTTCTAGCTTCTAAGACCTGATTCATACCTGAACTGAAGCTGCATTCCTGAAAGGCAGGCGGCTCATGTGAGCCCGCTCCAGCCGAGCCAGCGCAGAGTGGTGTCACCAAGTTTCTAGTGAGTTTCACTTCTGCTATTGCAATTTCAATTGCTGCGGGTAGGAAAAACCTGCTGAGCCAAGTCAGTCTCACACTGCTCTTGGGTGGGAATGACCAGTGGCATGACCTACAGGGACCGTTCATGAGATGCAAAAATGGAGGCTGAAAGGACAGAGATCCCAGCTGCTGCTGCTCCTCTGCTTGACAGTGGACTTCCCCAGAGGCGCCAGAGAAGGCAAGCTGACAGAAATCCTCATGCTTTCCCCTTTCCGAGCAACTAAGAGTGTCACTAAGTGATTGCACACTGTATATCACGGGAGGGTCAATGAGGCACTCGCTCGTGGCGTTTACATGCCATGCTGTGGTGATGGGTGTTCGGCACATGTTCTCGGCCTGGGCTGAGTATTAACATACCAAGATTGAGCTACATCTGCTCACCGAGCTGGAAAAGACAGTTTGTGATGATGATAGCCATTGGATTTCTGTGTGGTTCAGAAACTTTGTCATGTTTACCTCCTGTGAACCATCATCCAGCTCTGGGGTCCCCAGTACAAAAAGAGATGTGGACCTATTTGAGCAGGTGCAGAGGAGGGCCACGAAGATGATCAGAGGGCTGGAGCATCTCTCCTATGAAGACAGGCTGAGAGAGTTGAGGTGGTTCAGCCTGGAGAAGAGAAGGCTCTGGAAAGACCATATTACAGCCTTCCAGTACTTAAAGGGGGCTTATAAGAAAGACGGAGAAAGACTTTACTAGGTCCTGTTGTGACAGGGTAAGGGGCAACAGTCTCCAGTTGAAAGAAGGCAGACTGGCCATAAGGAAGACATTTTTTGTGGTGAGGCACTGGAACAGGTTGCCCGGAGAAGCTGTGGATGCCCCATTCCCAGAAGTGTTCAAGGCCAGGTTGGATGGGGCTTTGGGCAACCTGGTCTAGTGGAGGGTGTCCCTGCCTGTAGCAGGGGGGGGTTGGAACTAGATGATCTTTAAGGTCCCTTCCAACCCAAACCATTCTGTGATTCTGTGATCATATGCAGCGGCGTGAATCTATCAATGTAGTGGGGACTAGCAGGCTGCAGAGGTGAAAGCCCTGACTCAGTGAGGAGCTTTATCTCAGTTTCTGCACAAATGACCCCACCAGACCTGTGCTATGGATTATTCTCAGGTGCTACCATAAGTAGTGCTGCTGTAGCATAAAAGGAGACATGCTAGAGACTGCATTATTATAGGGGATGAACCGCAAACCCTGTCAGAAGAAAGATCACAAATTTATGCTCTTATGATGATTTTTTTTTCTAGCAAAACTGTAGTGTGCTTTTCAAAGAAACAGCTGCCAATAAATCAATTTGCATGTATTGTGCTTTTACATTGTTTTGCTGAACATCTGCTGTGGACAAACATAAAAATATGTAGTTCTTTTTATAGCCTTCCAGGTGGTTTTGAACTTTTAATTAGTACTAAGGTGGAAAACATCAATCCCCCCATGAGTTTCAGTGTTTAAGCCAGCTGAGTGAAGGCTTTATCACTTCCAGCTTTAGAAGGAATTGATGTAGTTTATGTAACATTTTTCTTTTATAGAACTGAAAGCACTTGACTGAAGAGGTAAACATGTTATCCTCTCAAATCTAAAGATGTGAGACCTGGGATACAGAGAAGTTAAATGATCTTCCAAACTCATACAATAATTCTGTGGCAGAACCAAGAGTAGAACCCAGGGGTCTCATTTTAGCTCTTTGCTCTGTTCTGTGCCTTGATGCTTCATTATGTGTCATTAATTACTGTAGCACGTTTGCTTCATTGTATCAAACTATGATGTTCTTTAGATATAGAACAAAAATTACATTTAAAGAAGTAATTTGCTATCATTCAAAAAATCAAGAAACTCAGAAATTACTACCAATTATGGTTATTTAATTCCCTGGTATATGTCATGTCACAAAGTGTACTAAGATGGACAAGCAGGATTCAAATACAGTATCGAAGGGCTCTATGTAATTACAAGATAGAAGATACATAACTTATGCCATAATATAGTGCATTATAAGCCTCTCAAACATAGCAGAAAGAGCCAAAATGCTAAAAATTGGAATATAACCAGAATCTATCTCAAGAAGGTCAGTTTTGCTCAAAACAGTTTAATTAGAATGATATGGCAAGGCAAATTAAATTAAATTTGCCAGAAACAGTTAAAAAATCAATCAGTTTCAGGTTCGAGGTCCATTTTTGTCACTCTGAAGTGTGATTGACGGTATACAGTGCAAAAATCTCTGAATTAGTGGTGGTTGAGCCTTTAAATCTACATAGCACCACGAGTGGAATTATGATTTCAGGTCTAGAAACAGTGTATTTGAAATAAGGTGACTGTTAATCTAAGGATTACTTATTTAAATATGGATAAAAAACCGGGACCCATACCCTCAACTACATAATGAACTCCCTTTTACTTTCTTTCCAGATACACTGTGAAAATGAAAAGGCAAAGTTACGTATCCGTGCTAAACCATCTCTCTTTCAGCATGTGGGAATTTATTCATCATTGGCTGGGAAGATACAGAATTTGAAAGTAAGGATAAGAAATTAATGCCCTATTTCTAAATTATAGGCTTGTGTTCTGACTTGTTTCTCAGATCAGTTTCAAGCATTGCATCTTTGGCATTAGGTGGCATTTCCATATGCAAGAACTTTGGTTTACAGATTTGGGGGAGAATATTGATCTGGCATCTAAACTGCAGGTGGGACACACTGCTTCTGCACAAACATCTTTGAATCTCTAATCTGAACACTTGTACTGGTCATAGGAGCATTTAATGGCCTGTAGGAACCCTCTTCACAGCACAAGGTTTCATTGTGATGAAATAGATTGTATATTTTTTGACACTAAGGTAATGATTTTCTGGAATAGCTTGCTGTACTAACTCAAGATATTTGAGCATTTCTTTTTCACTGTATGAGTGAAATTACATTTCTTTATATCCAACAGGATAAAGATTTTGGCAAAAATGTGCTACATAAAGCACATAATAATCCACCTGCAAATGTGTATACAAGCCTAAGAATTTACCAGCAATACACCTTGGAAAATGTTTATAAAGGAAAAGACTGTTTTTGGGCTTCAGCTCCAGTAGCAGGGGACTACATCAAGTTCACCTTTTTGAATCCACTAAAAGTTGAAAAGTAAGTATTACATGATATGGAATATGGAAGCCTACATATACTCAGTTTGGAAATGACTGAATCTGTTCAAAATCCCCAGTGCTCAACTGTTTGCATAAACCATAGCTTCATTACTCACAAAAAATCCAGGATTTGCTATTTATTTGCTCCCCTTCTTGAATTCCCCTCCTGAAATACATTTCTTTCTTGGCAATTAGAGAGCTTCTTAATTTTTTTTCCCTTTTATTTCTTTGGTTAAATATTTTAAATTCTCTTATGATAATTCTCAAAGGCATTTGTTTGTAACTAATGAATTTCATCAATGGAGTCAGTGAAAGGTTTATTTCTGTAGTTGTCAACAGAAAGGCTGTTTGCATGATGGCAAGTCAAAGGCCATGTCCCAGACCAAACACTTACCAGTGTAGGTGAAAGCAAAGAGAAAATATCACTATTGTGGTGAAATAATAAAGGTGGGATTCAGTTGAAAATTCAGACTTGAATGTAGGTGTTTACAGTAGACACATCTACATAAGGTAGGTGTGTAAGCTCCTACTGTACATGACAGATAGAGATCTACTTGATACAGTTAGTGGCAGCTAGACATTCATCTCCTTCTCTGTTTGGTCACCTGAGTCATTGCTAAGTTTCATTGACTCTGCTGAGTGTATCTCCATTGCCTGTAACGAGAGCTTGAACACTTGGGTCACAGCCGGACTTCTAACTCCACGTGTTTGGACCTACAGCCAAGTCCCACCTTGAATGTTTTTCTCATTCTAAATGGTGAAACTATCTTATCTGGTTTCACATTGTTCAGTTTGGGCATCTTTGAAAGGAAGAGACACATGTAGCTTAAGATAGAGAAGTGTTTTTCAGAAGTACTTTATGAACAATACAAATTGAGGTTGGCACCAAAAGAAGCAGTCCTGCCTGGTTCAGCAAAGTTCCTTCTCTCTGTGTCAGATTGGAGACCAGATCTGAGTTAAAACTAACCTAGCAAGAAATATGGTTCAAGGAGAGTGTCTCTGATGCAAATTACCGTAATTACCATATCTCTGTAATGATATTCAGAGAGAAAACTCCTTCACTGTTGTTACACTTCCTCCCAAAACTGGTCGCAAAACTAAGAAACTTCCATTTTTGCGAAGACTAGATTTTTCATTTATTTAAAAAGAAATCTAAGAAAGCAAGTCTGTATCTCCATCTAGTGAGCTGCACTAAATGACAGTTGTTATAATAAACACTGGTGTTCTTTGATCAATGCTGTTAATTAACTGGCTTATGCTTTGGGAAACTTGAGTAGGCTATATTTTTGCATTTTCCTGCTACTGGGGAGCTGTACTGGATGAAGCTAACTTACAGATGGTATTGCCTAATGGCTGGTCCCAGCCCCATCACTTTGCTAACCTGTGAAAATGTATAGTTAATCCGATAATATTTGAAACTTTCCTTCAAAACTGGAAAGAATTACTTCCATAGAACTTTTCTAAAGTATAAAATACCTGGAAATAATACACCTTTATCATCAGGTACTTCTTCAGAAGCGGAAACATGGAGCACCCTGGTGATAAACTGTTTAACACTACTGTGGAAGTGTTGCCAGCTGATGTAAGTCTTTTATTGCCAACTGTAATATACAGTGCTATTTCATTTTATAGAATGACATTCAGCATAAAATGTCATGCCCTAGAAAATATTTCTGGAGATTTTTATTTTTTACAGGAAATGCTAAGAAAAGAACTGATTGACCATGGAAGTAAACTTAACTACCCGGCAACCAAAGATGGATATTTAAAAATAGGTAAATTGTTTATTGTCACTCCAAAACCAGAAATTTTGTTCTTATGTATAAAATGTTTTTGCATTTGAGAATGTAATTAACTCTGTAATAAATACAACATTCCAAGGTGAACTAGTAAGAAAAAGAAACCTTTTATGCTACTGCATACTATAGTATATGGTGTTTGACCAATGACTATCCTATTTTGTTTTAAATACTGAAGAACCCTACCAGCAGTGGCAAAGCTAAAATATCTAATTAGAAGAACAACTAATTGCAGTCTCTGCAAGTTCTTAATAGGATAATTGACTCCAGTTTGGATTTTGCAGCCTTAGCTGAAGACAAGCATTTCTTATGACTATGACAACATGAACTGGTGCTCCAACCTGAAATGAAACATAACACAGTGCACCTTCCCCCTTCTTGCCCCCACCCTTGTCGCTTTCTTCTGTCTCTTCTACCACATAATTGCTCTTTTCTCCCAATGAACCACCTTCACCTCACCGGCACTTCTTGATTGCTTTGATTTGCACCTCTCGCCCACCTCCTCGTGGCTGTTTTGCTCTAATTAGAGATCCAAACCGAAATGCCGTCAGCTCACAGTTGCACGTGCGAGTTGATAGGAGATGAATATCGTACATGGGATGAGCATTTTTCATTTGTCTGCAGTGATTTTATGCCAGCTTAACAAGGGTGGTTAAAAAGCACTGAACTATTGAAGAAATGTGTCAGAATTGGTCCATGATTCCTAACATATCTTTTTAGAAATAATCGTACTTCTCAGAAAAGCTTTTTTAGATTTTTTAATGTGATCACGTGTGCCCTATGTATGTGGTCACTACTAACATATTTAGATTTATTTTTTAACATTTGTAGCTACAGGTTCTTAATTTTTTGTATTCTTCTCCAGCTCCTAGTTGCTGAAGGAATGAATCCTTCTTCTTGTTTATAGCTTTATCTTTCAGTTGTTATTGTTTGACCTTTTCTGAAAGATTTTTTTTCCCCAATGTTGTATTCCTGCAGTTAATTTATAATTTAGAGCTTTTGCCTAAGTTCACTTGGGAGCGTATTTCATTCTAATACACATTTGTACAGGTGTTGTTTTATTTTTTATTTAGGGGCTTTTGAAAATGGAATTGCAGAAGGCACTATCAATCAGTCAATAGGAAAAATACAGGCTATTCGTTTATCGGTCAATTCTGATTCTCCTGTCTGGGCAATACTTAGTGAGGTAAGCATGTTAATTAAAGCATTTTAATTTTAAAACTTTATTAAATCAGTTTCAGTTCTTCCTACCGTATAGTATTGATAATCATTAATTTTTATTTAATTTTTGATGGAATTTTGTGTGGAAATAAGTTTATTAAAAACTTATTTATTTATTTAAACTTGTTTATTCTAAACAAGTTTAGAATTATGTTAATTATTCAGGGGAGAAGTTAAATTTACTTCATAGAAAAAGTGCTGGAAATGTTCAAATGGGATGATTCTCCAGTTTTACAGTGCTGTCAGTATAACCACTAGAATTTGGGTCATCATAAACAACCAAAGGAGACAGGGAGGTTTTTCTAGCTTTTTCCAATCACCATGTTAGACATTAAATGTAATATGCAAACATTTTCCGATGAACATGTGATTTTTTTTATTCTTCAAGCTTCTCCCAAGTGTCTGAATGTGTTTGAACCCATAAGTAGAAAATATTCAGTATAAGTCACTGAAAAGAATTGCTACAGCCTTACACTATAGCCATAGCTGGAAGGAGGGAAAAGCTACTGTCTTAGGCAATGCTTCTGCAGATTTTAGAAAATAATATATTTTGTTTTTTTCAGGTACTTATCAAGACATCTGAAAACTGAAAAAAAAAAAAAAAATACATTTTTGATGTGTGGCTTGTTACAGATTGTTTGAAAACTAGGCTAACAGCAACAAAAAAATGGCTGGGTAAAAAGAACAAATCCAAAACCATTTAATTCTTAATACTGTGTATTAGGAAAGAGTTGAGATAACTATTAAATCTTTATATAAAGAATATTAAAAGCTATGAAGAACCCCATGATATTAGTAATTTCTATAAAATGTTCTCAAGTAAGGTGCCATATGTAAAAATCTCACCTTAGCTTGGCAACATTCAATATATATTATTAACAATTGATACGATACAATTGTTACAGGCTGTCTCAGGGACTAAAGCATAAATGTATGAGAAGTTTCACCAAAACTAAAAATATGGACATTTTTGAAAAATATTAAGGACACAGTTTTCAACTCCACTAAGAACACTGGTCAATTTTGGAGGGAAAGGAGAACTGAAGGAAAAGTCAATATTCATTGCAAGTATTTAGAGCAGCCCACAGAGATGGGACCAACTTAACAATATGAAAATAGATCTCAAACGTAACAGACAAAGTGTGTTTCAGCCTTAATATAGTGTTAGTTATGTTTAATACTTTTTTGAATGGGAAGTGCCTACAAGTTACCATTTGAGTAACTTGAAAGCTAAACAGGTGGTGTTTGGAGGATTGTAAAACTCTGCAGTGAATTATGCATTGAATTTACTACAGGAAATAATATGTATAACTATATTTTTGTAGAAAGAAAATCTATTTAAATAAAAATTTGGATCCTATAATTTGATAATCAGTATGTACTGCTACTTAAATCCTGGTCACAAGACAAAACTCAACATAAATTTGAAAATAAAAGGTAAACCACAATAGTCTCGTCTGAAATGTTTTTGGGAAATGACAATCCACCTTGGACATCTACCCATTAACGTGCAGAATTCCTGTATCACTTCCTTAGCACTTGAAGCACGACTCATTCTCCTGCACGTCCACTGCATCCTAACAGCAGACAGCGAGAAATAAGCTGCACTGTACACTTTTGCATGGATTTGTATTAAATGGGTTAAATTAGTGTAGGATTGTATTCTTAATGCAAGAGTATTTTTATTTAGAATAAGATGAAATTAATTTTCTTATATTAAAAAAGTCCAGTTTTTTAAAGACCACCTCTAATAATATTTTTATAATTTACAGTATTGTTTATATACTGTGGTGCTATATATGTGTGTGTGTAGATATATATACACGTATGTACATATACATGTATTTCTTGGATCAAATATTGCAGCCTTCATTAGGTTAAGAGTTTAATGCAGGTTAAGAATTACTGCAGTAATCCAAGTGCTTAGATATACACAGAGGGACACCTTTATGCATCAGCACTTACAGTAAAAAGAAGGGTTGAGCGCAACGGAGACCAGCAGATCGTTAAAAAGCAGTGGCTAATACTGCAACTGGGGAAAGAAGGGAAATCAAGCGTCTCTGCATCAAACTACCCGGCATGAGAAGGGCAGAGCCGCCTCCCTTCGACCCTGCTCAGAATCGCCTTCCCGATCTTCTTTTTCCTTGCTGATACAGGAGTCTCAGACGTTTAGTCACGAAAACTTGTACTAGGGAAAAAACCCCCACAACTTAGATTACATTAAGGGAAGACAAAATTGAGTGCTATTAAGTCATTCTCTCTCTTAACCTGAAGTGCTTTAGCATCTTTGGGGAAAAACAAAGAAACTGAAGTGAATAGGACCCTTTACCCAAAAAGGCAAAGCAACAGATAACCTACAGAACACTTGTTTTTGGGTGGGTTTTCTTTTTTTTCCCCAGAGCTTTAGAAACTTGAATGGGTATGAAAATTATTAAAGTGTAGGTCTTCTCCTGATGCCTTTGTTCAGTTCTTAGCATAACATAGCTTTGACTACTCTCACTGAAATTGCATCATGTCGTGGGGATGATCTTCGTCTTCAGGATCTTGTCAAACACTTCAGAATGGCAAGTTCTCGTTACACCTGCCATCAAAAGATGAAAGCAATAGAAATCAAAGTAGAAAGATAATTTCTTGTAGAACATTTTATTAACTGAGGGATCTAGTAAAAAACTTAAAATCGTCTTTTGCCATTGCTTTCACTGCAAGAGAGTCACAAGCTGGGAGCAGTGTCTGCATCCAGGCTGCCTTACACCCACTTGTTACAGGGAAGAGTCACTGGAAGAAGGAAATTATTAGTCAATGAAAACACGGAAAATACTAAGGTAATGGATTTTGTTACCAAAACCTCTTATTTTCACAGTGAAATGAGATTTCACGCTAAGTGTTGAAGCGTAATTTCGAAAAGCTCAACAGAATACCTGAAATTATATTAGGAAGTGACTGGACTTTTTGTAAATATTTTATAAATACAATTTTTTCATTCTGCGCTGCCAGCTTTGTGCTTCATTCATTCTGTTTCTATTTTTATGTATTTTACATAACCATTGTAATCACAGAATACGCTTCCCATCACTTTGATGTAAACAAGGTTTTAAATGTTGACATAGTAAATAATGAATCCTTGCAGATGCACCGTTAAAGTAAAATTTTGCTTAGTCCTGATTCTTCCCTGTGCTTTGTGGAGCGCAGCGGTTTCTTGCACAGTAGAAGCACAGCTTCGCTAGAAAACTGAAGGAACCGTGGGAGAGGAACTCTGGATTTTCACTGAAGAAGAGATGGATTGTGAGCGATACAGCCTCTGGAAGTTTAAGAAAAGGGAGTGTAATGGCAGTCCACTTGTGTACTTTTGCATGTTAATAGAGTGAATTAGCTGGGTTTGTTCCTAACAGTCTCTGTTAGGCAAGGAGCAGTTACAGAACACGTGCAGCTTGCTCTCCACCCTGCAAGCAAGGTCCTGCCTGTGGTTTTCCATTTAATAATCCTACGCGCTGAACCTGCACGTGCCTTCGCATGCCGTGGCTCTGAGGCCAGTTCAAAGGCTGCAAAGAGGCCTCCTCCTGGGAAGCTTCAGTTCAGGTAACGGATCCAGGGGATAAGGAGCATTCTCTAACTTTATGGGGGACTGGTTTTTGCAGCGTAGGCATTGCGATTGTAACTTCCAAACCCAAAGGCAGTAAGCCTAAGTCAAAAAACAACTAGGAAAGGAGTTTTGGATCCCATACCAGATCACCAAGCTCCTTCAATAGGAAATTTTACTTCAGTACTTTCATGTGGTTTAAAACGTAAGTCTCAAAAATATTGACTACCTCAGGGTCTTTGTACATGTACATAATCAGCTTAAATGTCTGTGTGTGGAGAAAGAACATTTTTCAAGCTAATTCAGTATTAATGACAGCTTGTTCAACCCATTTTGATTTTCACTGGAGCGCAGTTATTTATTTCTCTGAACGGTGTGTCTCCATTCTTGTCTTAAATCTTTTGAGTGACTTTTGAAAGGGGAATGCTAACATTTGTCTTCAATACAAAAGGCAGTTATGAACTTTACCGATTTTTTAAAATTTTTTATTACCACTAATTAGGTGGGCCCCTAATGTCATCAGTGTCACTATGACTTTTTGCACAGCTTAGTACAAGCACACACCTACTGCAAATGTTAACGGATGCTAAATGTACCCTGAGAAGAGACTAGACTCTTAACAGGAATATCTCTTAAAATTAATTAGGAAATATTTAATCCAAATTTGAAGATGTACTTGCTTATCGAATTGAAAATCTTCTCTCTCACGTGTTTGAGGAAGTAAGTGGATAGTGTCCCAGACACAAGGATCCTAGTTTTCCCCAACATTTGCTTTTTCTATTACTCATAAGTCACACATTTGTTAGCTGTATTACTGGTTGCAGAAACTAATTGTCTCACAGTGGTTTGGGTTGGGGGATTTTTTTTTAACTATTGTTTCTGTAAATGTAAGATTCCAGATAAGTCTTTCATAGATGCTTTACAATGAACAAGAATATTAACAACTAATTCTGCAGTAAGCAGAAATCCTTAATTCTGCAATCACTTCTAAAAGGATATGTGTATTTCAAGCTGCGAGAATAGTTTTCATCTGTCTTTGTTTCACGAGGGATTGCTCAAGAACATTCTTTAATTATTTTTTTAGCTAGAGATGTCTAAAGATTGAAATTTCTGTAGGGCTACAGTACCATTTCTCAAAAGTACTTTAAATAAGGATTTTAAATAAGGCATATCAGATCTTTCTGATCAGCATTAGAATCATAGAATCGGATGATTGAGAAATGGTACCGTAGCTTGTGTGTTAGTTTACAATGACCTTGTAATACTTGAAAGGCAGAATACCACAAAAATAAATATGAGCATTTGGATTTACAATTCATATTATACATTCTAATGGTAACTCCATCTGAGTCAATGAACTAATCTGTGGTAGACATAAACCAAATGGAGAAATCTATAAAAATTATCTAAGTTATAAATTATTTTAGATGGGAGGAAGCTTAATGGTGTATAGGCCATAATTGGTATGTCTGAAAGACAGTTTCCCCAACAGGGTAAGAATCAAATAACATAAAACAGATTCTTGTGACCCGAGCGCTGCCTGAGAGGGGCTTAGAGTTACGAGAAAAAAGTACCACTTATGGCTATCAACATTGCTGGTATTTCCTTCCTTCTTTTCTTTCACAGACCCCAGTTTCATAGGCAATAGAAAGAAAAGCTCTGCATATGTGCCTTAATAAGAATTTCTTGGGCAGTGAAATCTGCCTGCGTTTAAGGGGATGGCTGATACTGCAGTGACATGTGCCCTTGGCTGTGTAGGAGTGTACTTCTCAAAAGCAGACTTGAGTGAAGAGCTGCAGATGCACCCTTCAAAGAGATTCCACAGTAAGAATGAAAGACAGCGGCTGCAGTTAGATGGTTCATCTCACAAATACTGGTGTGATGGTTGGTGTCCAGAACCAACATTGAGCATGAAATGAGGGTGACAACCCTTACAGCCTTTGGCTAGGAGGAAGGCTTTGATGATGTGAGTCCTCAAGTGACACAATGTCACATGCAAACATACCAAACCCTGACCCAGTTTGTCAGCAGCTGGGCAGCTACAATGGCTGTGTTCCTTGTGATCCCTCAAGGAATTGCTTGTCTCAGCCCTCTCCCACACATTTCAAGTATCCGTTCCACAGATAATGTTTTAAATGCTTAGAAATTGTACTCTGTACAACTTGGCCTGGGCCAGAAAGCTCCTCAGGCCAGTAACCCCGTACCTGCTGTGTTCAGTAGGCCTGGGCGAGGCTCAAAAAATCAGGAATTGATGCAACAGCTGCTCCACATAGCCATCCCTCCAATGTAGATTGGATCATTAGACTGTGCCTCCAATTGCAATAAAGATCTTTGTTAATTTGAGCTAAATTGCTCCAATTAGTAATGGAGAAGCCACCATGTCTTTATTTGTCCTTACTGCTGACCACAGGTGTGCCGAGGATGATGATGCTTAAAGTCCCACTGCCTGTGGCCATGACGTATCTAAAAAACCTCCGCACTGGAGCGCACGCTGACGCACGTCAAACCTAATGTAATTAATTTGCAACTTTTCCTCAAGGAGAGGCAGACCGTTTGGCGCCAGGACCGGGGCAGATTGTGGCGGCACTGCCTGGCCGGGCCTGGGCGCCCAATGGCGTCGCCGCGGCGAAGCCGAGGAGCCGCCTGGGAAGGGGCTGGCGGCCGATTGGCTCGGGCACCACGTGCGGGGAGGCTGTCATCGGCGGGCCGAGCCGCGATTGGCGCACGCCGCACGGAGGACGCCCTCGATTGGCGCGGCTACCTGCCCGCCGTCCGCGCCCACACGCTCCCCGCGGCGGCTCGTTGAGGTCGCGATTCGCGCGCGGATTGGGCAGGGCCCCGCCTGCCGCGCCTTGATTGGCTGGGGCGGAGCGGCAGCACCTGCTCCTCGGCGCCGCATCCCGGGGAGCGTCGGGGGAGGTGGCGCGCATGCGCAGCCGGTGATGCCCTGAGAAAAGCGGCCGGGACCGGCTAGCGGGGCGCGGAGGGGATTTCGCTGCCGGTAATCTGTCCGCCACCGCGGGGAGGGGGTGTGCTGGGACTGCTCCTGGGGCCGCCGCCTCTCGCTCCCCCCGCGGGGGCTGGCCGTGGGTGCCGGGTGGGTGCTCTTTGCGTGACGGTGTTTGATAACTAGGGCGGGCGGGGGGATGAAGCGGCGGCCGCCCGGGCCCGCAGTGGCGGCAGAAGGGTGCGTGTCGGGCACCTGCAGCTCCCGTCCTCTCTCCGCCGCGCCGCAGGTGCGAGGGCGGGTCTCCGCTGGCGTTCTGCGTGTGGCGGGGAGGAGAGGTCAGCGGCTCCCGCGCTTCACACACGCACCCCCTCACCTCCCGCGGGGTTTCCGCGCGCCCCGGCCGTTACTGGCCGTTAGGCCGCCCGCGGCGGGAGGGCTGGAAGCTCGAACCTGGGCTGTGGCGTCTCCGCTTTGCCCGCCCCTCCCGGCTGGCCGCGGGGCTCCTGAGGGCGGTTTCGGGGAGTGGGGGGAGCAGCCGCGGGGTGGGTTTCGGGGCCCGGCCCCACGCATGAGGAGAACCGCCCCGCAGGAGGAGCGCGGCCCCCGTGGCTACGCGCGGTTGCGCGGCGGCGGCCGTCCTCCCTTCGTGGGCTTCTGAAAAGCGGTCTCCGTGTAAACTGCGGGAAGAGACTTCGTTTCGGGCACTGCCCGAACACCGAGCGGCTGCTCTACTCAAGCTCTTTTCTTTATTTTTTAAATTGAAAAATAACGTCTTCCTGGAGGTTCTACTCAAGCACCAAACGAGCTTGAAAAGACACCTGCATGAGTACCACATTGTGGCTTGAGTCGTTGCTAAATTACGCATTTAGCGTTCATTTCAGTACAGTGTTTTTAACACTTTAGCAAAAGACAGGAAAGTACAATTTTCACACAAAATAAAGCAAAAATAAAAAGTTGTGTAAGAATCCCTGGATGTTCTTCATGGAGTGCTTTCAGCTGGGTGCTGTCTCTGGTCAGGTTGATGCCGATGCAGTTATATGAAGGAGGAATAAGGTAGCATGTGGTTATGGGTGGAGGTAAAAGCCCACTTTCTGTTGCTCTGGATGGAATTGGTGTTTGGCTCTAGGAGAAGCCCATGGGTTAGTGCTGGATGCAGGAGCTTTAGACCTCTGAGTGAGAAAGGGAGTAAGACTGCCATTAACAGCCTTTCTGCTTGAGAGTGCAGAAATCTGAGAGTTTCATGAAAAAGGCATGACCTCCTTCAAAGTCCAAGGAAAAGTTGGTAATAATCTAAAAGATCCTGACCTCTATTTAGATCTGCATCAAATGGAATATGGAAGAGACCATGGTGCAGAGGTGTGAAGATTGACATACTGTGCAACAATCTGTAGAGATCAAATCATTCAGGTGGGAAGGGACCCCAGGAGGTCTCTACTTCAACCAGCTGCTCATGGTTGAGTCAGCTTTGAGGCTAGTTCATGTTGCTCAGAGCTTTATCTGGTTGGTCTTGGAAAACCCTAAGGACTGAGACCAGGCAGCCTGTACCACTGCTTGCCTGCCCTCATGGGGGGTGAAAAAAAGTCTTAATATCCAGTCAGAATATTCTTTCAGTTTATGTCTGTTGTCTTTCCTAAATACTAGTACATGTCTCAGAAGCAGTGGCTCGTTACTTTAGGTGCAATATTATGCTGATGTTGAGGCACTGTTGCAGGTCCCCAGAGCATGCTTTGTAATAGTGCTGCTGCCTCAACTGTCTCTTCTGATGTACAGAAGTGCTGTAGTTACGCATGTTCCCATGGTAAAGAGTGACTAAGCTATGCAAAAACTAAGTTTGAAATTACAGGTCTGAAGTTATATATATTGACAGAATTGTCGATATGTTTATCTAAAGAAAGTTGAATATAAGGTGCCCATCCCAAAAGGAATAATTAGGAATCCCATTTTTGGAGGTGTGATTATTATTGGACAAATTTCTGTGACTCAACTTCTATGATTACAGCTTTTCAGAGTGAAGAATGACTACCCAGTTCTCTCATGGGCCATATTATAGCTGTATCACATTCCTACTCAAAATTACTGTCAAGATGTATGGCTTTGCAGTTACTTACTTGCTGTAACTCCCTGAAAGATGGTTTTGAAGTCACTGGTCTTTGGTGTTTAGGCCAAGACTGCTAGTAAATGTGTTCAGTGTCTGTGTGAGTGCTGTAGACTGGCATAACTTGTTTTGTTCTGCTGAGAAACTTTTAGCACTGGGCATCCTTTTGGCTTGCTTTTATGGTCACCTTGAGGAAAGACTAAGAAAAGTTTTTCATAGGTCTTCATGTGTTAATTAACAAAGGTCAGTAGATTTTAAAGACAATTAAATATGTAGTGTGAAGTTCTGTTTTGAGACCAGAACCTCTTTGGCTTAGTTGAGAGATTTATTTTACATTCTAAGATTGTAGTGCTCACAGAGCTCACAAATGTAGAAGATGTAACAGTCTTGTTTGAAACTATCTTTGCCTGGTAATTGAGTGATAACTGTAATTGTTCTTGATAATGTGTTTCAGTGTTTATGGGATTATTTTAAATTGGGATTGGTCAAAAAAGTATGCCTTCTGGAAGGGAAAAGTAAGAGATATAGTTGAAGGCTGAAAGAAGTTAGGAATGTCCTAGGTTAGGATCAGGGAGTAGCAGTAAGACTTGGCATGGATGAAGTGAGAGCATCAGGAGTTTTGGAAGGGAACTGTGTGGAAAGGTGAGTATTAGTCTGATTTCTCGGGTGCTCTTGCTAGTCTGTGTATGGAACAAATCAGATGGGGCTAATTATAGTAAAATTATAGCTATGAAAGTGAAAGGCATTTTGGATTGTACACAAAATACACCTGAAATATGTTGACAAAGATGTATCTCTTCATCTGCTTTAGGAGAAGAGGAGGATACCACCTGCATGACAAACTAGCTAAAGTCGGGTAGGCAAGTTTTGTGCTAAAAAAGCAAGTCTAATACCTGATTAATATATACCACCTTAGTTAAGAACTAAGGAGTCCCAGAAGGTATTGATATGAAATTCTTCAACTATTTGTCATAATACAGTGATAAAGAACAAGAACTTCGGGGTGGTAAAACTAAGTGCAATAGCCTCCAGACAAAGGTGTTCAAAAGTACACCATAAGATTGAATGTTCACAAGATAAAATAATCTTGCCCTGAAGATTTGGTCATTCAGTTTAAGTTCTAGAATTGGCTGGTTAAGAGTAGTAGTTCTTAACTAAAATTTAAATAAAATACAAAAAGTCTAGTAAAATGTGCAGATAACTTTTGAGATGTATCACTGTTAACTGAGAAAAGAAGGAACCATAAACTTACCATCCTCAAGCAAAATACACAGCAGGGTGAAAAATGCTGTGACGAATGGCATGGATTGTGGATAATAGTGGAGGAGAAGAAAAAAAAAAAGTACCATTATTAATGTAGTTTTGTGGAAAATAGGTGTTTGTCCCAAGAAGGGAGGCTTTTGATGGTTTCCTATTATTGACATAGTACTAGCATGTGAAAAACTTCTTTATGATACTTCTGGGTTTTGGCTGTAAATATAATCAGTGCAGTCAGTATTAAATTAATAGATTTTAAAAGGAATAAGGAAGAATAATTAGTTTTCCTTTGGACATTTGTAGTACATTCATACTGGGATGTGGGGTTTTTTTAGCCCTGATACTGTATGTGTTGCTTGATAGAACTTGCAGGTGTTATAAATTGAATGATAAATAATTCTTAGTGCAATTCTAATGTTTGAATTGCTTAGCAAATCTGATAAAGCCAGGAAGACAGACAGACTTGTGCTTCCAGTATAAGGTGGTATCTTGAATTGCTGGCATATTTAGGGTTGTAGTGGTAAACAGTTTAATCTCTAAAGAGCAATGATATAACTAAGAGGGTGGCTGCTTTCTCAGGTGCAGAAAGCACCTCAGTAGCAGAATATTTAGTATGACTAGTAGTGACTAAAAGTAACACAAGGCTTGAAAATGTCTTACAATAGCAAACTAAATATCAGTATTTGTCTTTCTCTTTAATGTTTTCTGAAACAATCTCACACTTTCTTTTGACACAGCTGGAGTTGTACAAACTCTGCACTCATCTAAACGTAGACAGTGGAAGAAGAGCCAAATACAAATGAGTAAATCTGGCAATGGACAAGAATGCATCCTAAATCTATCAATTTTATTTTCCCTGATGAAAGGGATGTTACTTTTTGCTACACTGTAGAGCCTGATTCAATTTGATTACTTGTTCAGATTGTTAAGGAATGAGAAATATAGAAGCAGTCCTGCTTAGTTCTTAAAAGCACATATATACTACAATCAAATTCTTGCTAGGTTTGTGGCCAGGCAAGATAAGGGAACAAGCTACAAGCACTTCCTTAGGGATAACAGGAAGGGAAAAAGAGTCTGAGTCAGGTCTGCATAGTAAGAAATGCTTCAAATTAAAATATAGCACTTTACTAAAATACTGTAGTGACAATATTTATGATCTTTATTTCTTATTATTTTAATGTGTTTTTTCTCTTATAGATAAAGTCTGGGGAAAAATTGAAATAGTATTGATAATATCTTTGCAATGATATTTAAAATTTAAAAATTTCAGTTCTTCAGATAACCAGCATGCACTTCCAGTGGGACTGGCTGTGCTTGAGTGTCCTGATAATTAGCTCAGTGACTGCAGAAATTGAAAATGAAGAAACTCTGGATGCAGATGTCAAAGTGGAGGATTTTGACAAGCAGTCTCAAGAAGCTGATGTTGACAGAGAGAAATCTTCCTTAGAGGTAAGATTACAGAAGTTTTTAGTTAAAGCTTGTTTAATTATAAGATGCATAGTTATAACTAGTAAAGAAATTGGTGGACAAACAGATTTAAAAAAGAGCAGGTTCACACACAGTTGACAGCTGCCATACATGCAGGACAAGCTTAATGCAATGCTCTGCTGAAGTGTAACACCAGATCTCCTGCCTGTGGTGGATAGTCATGAAGAGGGTTTTGCTAGCCTGTGTTTCAGAGCACATCCAGAACCTTTTATTGCAAGTCCTAACATGCCGTTTCTACAGAAGAGAGCAGAGAATTTCTTTTCTGTCTTTTAGGTTGTGTACCACACTCCAAAGCCAACTGGAGAAGTGTATTTTACAGAAACCTTTGATGGAGTATTGACTGGGTAAGTTTGTGCCGTAAAATTATAAACTTTTACTTTCAGCAGTTTAATTTATAGTGGCAGGACTTATTTTGTATTCATTTTTTTGCTAGTATCTTTATAAAATTAATTTTTACAGGGGTTAGAATTGGGAAGGCTGGTAATGGTTGCTCCAAGTACATCATAATGTTAAGCTGGACAGTTAACATTTCAGGTATGTTGCTATTTCTTGTGTTTTAAGGAAGCTTTCAATAAACTCTGGGTTCATGTACATTAAGAAAAATGATATAATTTAAAGATTTAGCCAGTTGACTTTAGCTAGCTGTAAGGTGAAGTGCATAGCCGTTACACTGCAATAGCAAACTCTTTCTTCCTCTTCACATGCACTTAGGTATGTGTAAGGCAGCAATGCCTTCAGTATTATAGATAAATCCTCTATTGGGGAAGGCTTTTTTAGCAGATTTTTTTTTAATTAATTTATTGTATTGCTTCCCATACTCAAGAAGAATTAGATATTTATGAGATTACTGAAGTGTTCCTCGGCAGTTTGACCTTACTGCATTGAAATTTTAGAAAAATCTTCAGGTTTATCTCAACAACTCTTCAGCCAGAAATTTGTGTCTTGTCTGTATCTGTTTTCTTCCAACAGTATGGCAGTGTAAGATGTAACTGCTGCTGGGTGATTAGTGTTGCTCAATGAAAAGCTGTGCATTGTGAGCTATAGTCAGTTGCCACCAATGTGCTGTCAATAAGAGTGAATATAATCTATTACTTTCTATTTCTGGAGTAGACTTACTATTTTTAGTTGGAAAACAACTTGGCTTTTAGTCCTCTTTCTGGCTCAGATGTAAAGAGTGTAGAATATTAAGGAAAAAAAAAAATAGTACCATAGAATCATAGGATGGTTTGGGTTGGAAGCGACCTCAAAGATCATCTAGTTCCAACCATGTAAATGTGGTATCATGAAAAAAGGTGTTTTCATACATTATAAAATTGATGGAAGAAAAACTAACACTCTTGGCTCTGAAGAGCCAGAGAGAGGTGAAACGAGATGTAATGTGATACATTCATTATGGTAGTACTTCCTGTGACAAGACTGAGACCCAGCTACTGTGTGAGTGAGGTTATACCATCATAAGACATGTATGTTTGTTGACAATGCACAATTTAAACTGTAAACAAAATAACATGGTAGCAGGCACCAGTAACTTTTGTAAGATTGAATATTACTCCATTTTTCCGATTGTTTCTAAACTGATCTTTTGTTCAGTGGCCTGATGTTCCCTGTAACTCTGCACTAGTCTGTCATTACTCGTATTATATTCTTTCATATTTTCTTATTTTTGTTACATATTTAGACCAAATGTAGAAGGAAAATAAGTTAACAAGTTCCCATCTTCAGTGTATCACTTGTCTTAATGATATGTCACTTCAAAATGTTAAGTGCAATACAAAAGCAGTATCGATGATGACAGAAAAATGATTAAATAGAAGAGGTGATAATAGTTGTTAACAAAAAAAAAAACAAACCAAAACTGAAAACCTTGATTAACAAATGCAAAAACTTAACAGGGATACTGGAATGTTATAATTCATCCCAGTTTCTAGCTTCGTGAGATCTGTTCAAAGATTAGTTTGTCTTCCTACTAATTCTGATATTCAAAGCTTTAGCTCCAGTGCTCGGGATTTTTTGATCTAGCTGTACATAATTTACGTAAGAAGAGTAAGTATGGAACTAAGACGTATGAGAGAGTAAACAGCATGTTGCCTTTCTTACTGAAAATGGGGGAGAAAAGCACGTATAAATTGACTAGGTAAATCGCCAGAACAGAGTATCTGTTTTGAGAATGGGCCTTGAAGAATTTTCTGCATGACTTTTAAAGATGTTTTATTTCATCCTTGGTCTTTCTCCTGATAGACCAAGGATCTAGTCTGCCATTTATAGTGTGAACCTGTTCCATCATCTCTGTTAACAGTGAACAAATCTGACTGAAATTCAAGCAGAAAAGATACTCATCCCTGAAATACTCCATGCAGAGGATAGTTCTTTACAGAATTAATTATGAGAATGTAGTATTGTAGTTGATACAATGAAGAGTTCAGCGATGCTGTTGGCTTAAGATATTCCTGTGCATGGTTCAGGATAGAACCACTGTATGACCAGATGAGGGTGGATGGCCATTTTTTGCTTATTTTTCTTTTTTTTTCCCCCTATCCTCCAAATGAACACTTTGTGTGTCAAGTACGTGCATATCTTTTCGGTAACATCAGTTTGATAAGCTGAGTTTGCCTTGTTCATAGTATCACGGAGATTGAGAGTTTGTTTGCCCTGTTGGGATCCCTTATGTGCAATACATTTGGAATCTCTTCAGTGCATAATTGCATTTATCGTTTGGACACTTTTACCTCTTCCTTTCATCCTCTGCTATGCATGTGTACTGTTAGGTAGTGCGAAGGTTTCTTCAGGTGATTTTTTTTTCTTTCATTATCATATTGCACCTTGCTATTTTCCATGTATTTTTGACATTATATGCTTATGTAATATTCCTACATTATGCCAAACTCAACTTGTATATAAAACTGAAATTTATTCAGAATAATTGAGTTACTTTAGAGTTATAATTGTATATTCATTTACATTCTTAGGAAGTATTTTGAAATGCTATATTGTTGTAGTCTGTTTTAATTTTTCTTTTCATGTTCTTTGAACTACTCAAAGATCTATGATGCTGACTGCCAAAATCATTATTGCAGGTTCACACCCTAGAAGCGAAAGCTGGTTTTCCTGTGCTTGTTAAATAATACAACTTTGCATAAATAGTTCAATGACTAGTACGCTTTCTGTTTTAGGTGGATGTTGTCTAAAACCAAGAAAGAAGACGCAGATGATGACATTGCTAAATATGATGGTAAGCAGTTTTAATGCTTACTTCCACTGTGTAGCTTCTGTTGTTCTGTTCCTCTTCACGAAATAACAACCCCTTATACTGAACTTGGCTTTGAAAACCTAGATGGCATAGGTCAAAAATGTTAGTTTGTGTAATGACTGTTATCCTGAAACTGAGATGTGAAATGTTGTTTGTTGGGTTACTTAGCGTGAAGATAATATTTTTGTCTTCCCAACAGTCTATTGTAATGAATGATACTAGAATACCCTCTGGCATCTGAATATTCAGTATTGATTGTGATAGTTCTCAAGAAGCACTATTCATAAACAGTCTTCTCTGAAATCGTGTCACAGAGATTTACCACTTAAATTTCAGTTGTTAAACAAGTTTCTAAAGCAGCATGTTCCATGTTGCTGCGTCTGTCCTACTGATTCATGGGTTGGTCTCCCAGTCTAGCCTCTGAAACAAAAAAGTTAAACTGAATGAGGTTTTTCTTTAAAATACTTTTTTCAGGTTCTCTGTACTTGAATGTAGGATTCTCCAGTGGTTCTTGTGGAGTTTATTCTTACAGTGGTCTAAAAAAACTGGGAAAGTAATAATGAAAAAGTTGTTTTGATAGGTTTTTATTATTGGGGTTTGCACTTATAAATTACTAGGCTAGAATTGCTTGCTTGAATGTAATTTTAAACCGTTTGACAGATGTGTGATCTGTGGCAAAAATTTTGCAACCTGAATTTTTTTCATTCAAGAGAAAGTGGGAAGAACAGAAGAAGTTTGTGCTGCAAAAGAAAAGTATTTTGCTACTGCTCTTATGTCAAATGAAATCAATTAGTCTTAATAGAAAGTGGTAAGCAGATGTAATTTGTAGGACTTTGGTGTGCAAAACAGTACAGAACAGATGTTTTTAGGTTTAGCAGTTGCCAGAAATAACTGGTAAAAATAAAGAAGTTGCAGAGGAGATATCCATACAGATGAAATGCTTATAAGAACTGACATCTCTCTGATTACTTGACCTCGTATTAGATAGAAATTGTCTCTAATGTCAAAACAGTCGTATTTGTTTAAAGTCACTCAGACAATTAAACATTAAGTCTGTGGTGAAGAGACTTGTTTGAACTATTTTCCAATTAATTTTTTTTGGTCTTGTTGTTTTGCCTGGCATTGTCTTAGTTTCCAGGAAGGAACACTATTGAAGAGGAGGGAATTTTCCTCCCTCCTGTTCAGCAGACTAGAAGAAACTAGGGAATTGTTGTTGACATACATATCTGTCCTTCCTTAATGACCTTTCACAAATTGCACTTCAGTTGAATAAAAGTAAATAGCTGTTTTGTTTGGATTTCACAGTTTATGAATCTTCTGTGAGACACGTTTTGAAGAACTCATTATGTTTTCTTTCTTCATGTTGACACAGGCTTTTTTCAATATTACACTGAATTGTAAAAGTCATCTTCTGTGCTGTTTTAATTTCTGGAAAAAAAATCGGTGAATCTTGCGCTGTTAATATCTGAGAAAATAGAACTGCCCCTTTAGAAATCTAGTTCTTTAAATATTGCCCACATGTGTAATCAACTGTATTTTTCCTCAAACTTGGAGAATTTATAATTATATAATCCTTTATTTTTAAAGCTCTAGGATTGTTTGTCTTTAAGATCAAATCTGATAATTCTTGAAAATATTTTGAAGGGAGGGAAGCTTCATCTCCCATATGATTGGATTTGACCTGAAAGATTCTATTTCTGTATAAACAGGAGGGGAAGAACCACGCAGGTATCTAGCTGGCACAAAGCCTTGTGGCTAATGCTTTTTATGTGATGGTGGTGGGAATAAATTTAAAATCTGGAGAAATAATCTAGGCTAGCATTATCTTAATTGGCTAGAACTAATACCTTTTTGGTGAAATGGGACAGTGGGTTTTCTGCATAGAGCTATGCATTCCTAACGTGTGGGCATCTCTTTAATTATCTGCTAATTTCTTAAGGCTGAAATGGATTTTTACAATAAAACTCATTAAATATGAACCAGAGCTTTGAAACGGTCTCTAGGTTAGCAATACAAGCATTAGACTTGAATAAATGACATCTAAAATATATTGATTCTTTCATACAATATTGCAATTAAACAGAAATCCAGTGGATATTCACACGTTACAGATTTGTGCAATAAACAATTAAATTTTGTGATGTAAAAACATTTTATGTTAAATGTGTATGTTTTTCTATTAAATTTAATTGGGTTATGGTAAGGATGCGGTTCTTTCCTACTTTGGAGTCCGTGACTGGCTGCTCTTTTAGTTGGAAAATTCTGTTTCTCACATAAAGCTGAGATTGATAACTTTATTTCTTTTGGCTGTAACAGTTATGAAACTGGGATTTTTACTGCTGTAGAAACAGTTACTTGGGGAAAGAAAAAAGAAAAAGCTTGTCACTTCTTGTTGTTAAAATTACTTGTACTCTTTTTCCCTAAGTTTCCTTTCCTCCTTGTGGTCTGAACCAGAACACTGGGTTCAATGAGTCTTTGGCATGACACAGTTTTTATTTTATCATCTAACTGTTGAGCTGGAATTCTAATGTTTTCTAATTCTGGAAAAGTGCTGGTTAAAACATTCTGTCACTGATTTGATAGAAGGATGTGAGCAGCAAATTTGTGTACTGTGAATGTTTTTGGTTTTTTTATTTGAGTGCTGTAGAGTAATTAGTTTGGAGAATTGCAAGTTGGACTTGAGTAATGTTCTGTATCCATGGTAGAATTACCAGTAATGAATTGGATGATTATTGCTTTAACTTCTTTGACATCAGATGTCAAGACTTATTCCGTACTTGGACAACTAGTCTTTATTTGGTGTTAACCCTTTGCTTTCAACAAGGCCATGATTTCTTTACTTCAGCCTACATTTTTTTCAAAGACTCTGTGTGTGTATGTTCTAGGAAGATGGGAAGTAGAAGAGCTGAAAGAAAACACAGTGCCTGGAGACAGAGGATTAGTGTTAAAATCGGTGGCAAAGCATCATGCAATATCAGCTATGCTAACAAAGGCATTTATTTTCGATAATAAACCTTTGATTGTTCAGTAAGTAATCCCTCAGATTTTTTACTTAATATTTATTATTATTAAAATCTTTAAATCAAGAAACTGATGTGAATCCCTGTAGAAAAATACTGACTTCCATAGAGCACTGACCTATCATATCCAGAGTTATCAGAACTATGAATGATATCAGCAGTATGAATGATTTAATAATCAAGTAAGATTGTAGTGCAGGTGTTAAGAAGTGATATTTAAACTCTTTTGAAATATTTTCGGACAGAAATCTAATATTTTACAAAATTGTTGAAAAGGCAAATTAATTTTCGGTCTTACTGTAAAAGATCTAAATCATATGTAGTTCAGGTACAGCATTTTCTATTTACAGAATACTGCATAGCTCCGTAAAAGCAACTAGTATCTTGAACGCATTATAGCACTTAGTGATGATGAGCACCATGGCAATAGGACTACTGTTTTCTGATATTCAGACTTGCTTTGTTGTACTTACAGACATATCCAGATAACTGCTCTGCCTATGTTCATTGGGTCATATGGGCAATTTCAAAGATGGCACAAACTTTCTAGACCCCTTGACCATTTCTATTTCACTTTGAGGTTTGCGTGTTGGTTGATACCACCTGGAAACCATTCTTTACTGGTGATACCAACTGTAGCAATTGCTACCGTGATGTGTTTTGACTGACATCGCTGCTGTATTAGCTAGTGTGGCAATTAAAACCTTTTGGTCATGTAGAAGTGTTTTGACAGTAGTGACTAATAGACAGTCTTAATGTATTCATAATTAGAACTGCAGATTAGAAGTCAATATCTATTTGTCTGATACTTGGAATGGTTTTTTTAACTTGTTCTTTGCCCAGATATGAAGTGAATTTTCAAGAAGGCATTGACTGTGGTGGTGCATATATTAAACTTCTCTCCAGTAGTGATGACCTGAATCTGGTAGGTGCTCTTACTTAACATTTGCTATCAGTTGTTCGTTTGAGGAATGCATAATTGTTCTTGTGAAATGTCAATAAGAAATTAATTCCTAATGCTTTCTAAATTCCTAAAAGCTTCCCAAATGCTTAAGCAGAAGATTGGGTAAGATAATATACATATAACTTATTATATATACACAAAACCTTAGGAGTTGTGCATTTTTACTGGTGGAATATTTGATATGTTGTTCTTGTTATAATTTCCATTTATTTTAACAAAACTTGTAGGTAGTCTAAAACTTAAAGTAAGCTGTTAAGATCTATATCCACACAAGAAATCTCTCAATGTGAATTTCGGAAGGTTAGAATGAAGAGTTTGCTGTGTTTAACATACTCTTAGTTCTGCATGAGTGATGTCTTATATCCAGGACGAAGCACTTTTGTATCTATTTGTCTGACTTTCTGCAATAATAGAAGCCATAGAATCTCAACTTGTAACTTGTGAAGCAGTTGAGGTATTTTTACTGCATGGCATCTTAGGGCCACAACTTGGATTTAGAAACTGAAAGTGGTGGAGAATCTCTGTTCGCAGGAAAAGGTCTGAATGATCAGGTATGAAAAATTAAGTGCCTTAGTCTGTTGGATCACTTTGTAGGTTGTTTCTCAATATATTGACGTGAACTTGCCTGCCCTTTCCAAACTTGTCTGTAAAACTATTACTATGCCGACGCAATCACATGTGCAGATGGGAGGTGGTGCTTTTAGCAGCAGTTACAGAATAGGACTGTGCATTTGGACAGACTTGGAATGACCATGGTGGATTCAAAATGTTACATCATGAGCTATGAGGAACTTGTGTTGACTCAGCAGTACAAACATGAAGCAATAAGGGTACTTCCAATCCTGAAGCAGGTTGCTGTGGCCACTTAAAGTCTGACTACCCTAGCTGTTACAGGTTTGTGGCTAATTGGTGTTGTTGAGCCAATGTTCAGTAGTATAGGGACAGAAATTTGTGAGACAATCAGAGTTACAACCTGTATAGGCTATAGAAGTTGTTGGGTTTGAGATGCATCAGGCTATAGGAGTTGCTCACCAAGATTTGGTAAACTAGAAAGGCAAGCTCATGGAAAAAACAGGGAATAGTCTAGAAGAAAACTCGTAACAGGAATGTGGGCAGAATCATTGTTTCTTCTCTGGGTAAAATTTTTTTTATCCGTGCTTTCATCCCCGAGACATCTCTGCCTACTGCTGCTGCCTTGACCTGTGAGGCCATAACCTTGACTTTCAAGTACTGAGAACAGCACTGAAGTGTGATGCCCTGTGTATGTGCAAAATGAAGACAAGATTGCTCAGGGCGGGCTCAAGACATTGCTTGACCTGACCTGCAAACCAGAGTCAGGAAGAGCTGCTTAACAGTGGGACCCTTCATGAGAGATAAGGGATAATGCGTACCTCTGCAGGAGTCTAGGAGATGGCAACAGGCATAAGAAGTTACTTGTAAGCATTTCTAAGATATATTAATAAAAGCTTTAGTGCAACTTCCTAGTAGTGCTCTTCCTTTTTCCTAAAATTTATATGCCATTGTGTGTTTTGTGCTCAAGTAACTTGAGTACTAATAGATAAGTATTAAAAATACAGAGTGCAGGAAAGCAAGTAGAGGCATGACATCTTTCGTAATGGGAAGATGTGTAAATGGTAGTAAAACTGAAAAGTTTTACATTTTAAAAGAAGGTGTGAGACCAAGCTATTCAGCTCACACGAAACTGTAATTCTCCAGCATCTGTCATCTTACTAGGAGGTAAACCGGAAGACAGCAAATGCAAAATTTGCATGCTCATGGCCTGGCTCTCAATTAATCCTGTACTGGTTTTGGAGTTTCACTGGCTGTGTGATGAGGTAACTTAAAAGAGTCTATGTTCTCTTTTTTCTTGTTTTTTTTAACTTTAAAATTGGGCATGTCTCAATGCTGGTACATATGCTTATAGTCAGTTAATTATTGTTAATTTTTAGCAGTGATGTTTTCCTAAGACTGTTGAATGTTGTAAAAGGGGCCAAACTTAAAATGCATGCACTTCTGTAGTGCATAAAGTGAAAATGTTTTACTTTGCATTCAAAAAGTTTAAAAATACAGACTAATTTCAAACAATATATTTATGTCAGAATATGTCTTTCAAGAAGAAAACTGTCAAGAATCAAGTGGTCATCTTCCTTCAAGCAATTGCTTAAGAATATAAGGCAGCATGTTACTGTGTATCCCAAATACAAAAATCATATAAATAGTTGAAAATAACTAAACAGCTTACTGCAACATACTCTGAAAGAGAATAACTATATCTGATATTTTCAGGGTTGTTTGCTGTTATTTAATGTAGAGCAAGAAGACTGATAAAATACTGGATAATAATATCCTGGGTTTTATCTTTACTGAAAAAGAAAATTGATACGAAGAACAGTAACTAGTTCCCTTCCATCTTTTAGTGTAATGTTTGCAGGAGGCTATAGATATTTGGGTGTTTTGATTTGTGACAGGCATTTCCACTTAACATAAGGATATGGTCTAAATAAATGTATTCATCTTTCCTTGAAGAGGCTTAAGTGATCTCTACAGTTAGTTGGTTCCCTGAGAACAGAGAGCACCCAGCAACTCAAGAGGACTGCTCAATTCCTTTCATGATTTACCCTACCAGTTTTCAGTTACCTTTGACAAAAAGGTAACTACGCTGCATGCCACAGCATCAAGGAAAAGAAGTACCCACAATGACTTTATAAAATGTACGGTATAACACATGCTCAGCTTTCTTGCTTCTACAGGAATACTTTTTTGACAAAACACCTTATACTATTATGTTTGGACCAGATAAATGTGGAGAAGATTACAAACTACACTTTATCTTCAGACATAAGAATCCTCAAACTGGAGAATATGATGAAAAACATGCAAGACGTCCTGACGTAGACCTAAAAAAATTCTACTTGGACAAGAAGACGCATCTATATACTCTTGGTATTGTTTAATTCTTATAGGTTTAAATTGGAAAGGGGAGATTAAAAATGTATTTCTGTCCACTGAAGCTTTGTATTTGAGTCTGCTTTTTTGGTTGTAATAGTCTGTTAATTCTGAGGGGTGGTTGATTAATCATTTGGGCTTAAGTGATTTAATAAGTGGACTTAAATGATTTAATGTCTGAGCTTAACTGCAGGACATAAAAGTGGCTTTGAAATGCTGCTGTTTAGTATTCAATTACAGGAAAAAACATATCAGCCCTGGCTGGACTTTAGCGTGAAGAATTGATTAATGCTTTTGGTACTTACTATGATAAAAATATTTTTATTAAAGATATTAAAAACCCCACAACCATCCAATATTCTAGGAAGGCATCAGAGTTCACAGGAATTCAGTTAAATCTGCAGCGTGCTGCACACAACTCTCCTCCACAGGTTAAAAGTTCTCATTAACACCTGCATGTGCAGCAGTGTGCGTAAACAGATGTTACTGCAGTCTCTGAATGAATATGGGCTGGTTTTAATTCATGTGACATCTCTTTCTGTACCAATGAACAGTATAGCAGAGATGAAAGTTTAATTCCTTAGTTCTTTTTTCCCCCCTTTTTCTAATTTCTGAGGAAGAATAAATAAGCAGAGAAGAATGGGCTAATCTGTGGCATACTGCAAATCCAGCAAAATTGACTGCGCTTTGGAACTTCCATTGAATAATAATGGAAGGCAGGTTCAACTGCTGTGCTGTGGTCAAACTTACTGTTCTTTAAAATAAATTACCGAAGCGTGCCATAGCATACTTTCACTGTTAGATAACAGGAGTAAGTGAAACCAAACACACTTCCTGTGGTAAAGGAATGCGCGTGTTCCTGTATTTGGGCTGCTCGATAGAAATTACGATTAAAGATATTTAAACTTGAATTGTTATAATTGTTTAAATAGACTCCATAGAGCTATATGATTCTAATACATTATACGACTGATAACATAAGTTTAAAGATCAATTCTTTGTATTGTATCTAAAGTGAGATGGGGGTTAAGTTTTCTATTGATGGATATCTTAATACTGTTGAAAACTTATTCTGCAAGAGCTTCATTAGATATTGGCAAACTGTCATTGCAAGACTGTTACCCAGTGTAATAGGTGTTTTCATCACCTATTTTTATAAAATTGTCATAAAAGTGGAATAGTATTTAATTTGAATTAATCTTTGTTGTGTTGAATGGACATTTGAATATACTTGTTAAGCACTTATAAATGTGCTCACTGGTTGTTAGAAATGGATCTGGATACATCATCTTTTACTGAGACTGATACTGCTCCGTTCTGTGACCATGGCTTCTCAGTTACTTATGCTTGCTAAAATACTTTAACATTCAAAGAGAAATTTCTGCATTCGCAGTCTGGCATTTGAGGGAAATGGCTGTCAGATTTGAATCAGAAAATATTGCTTTGATGATCCTTCGGCCGTGTTACCGACACAGTTATTGTGTTTCCGTGCTTTCAGGGGTGAAATTGTAATTTGGTAGCAGAGATGCCTTTTGGGGCAGAGATTTGTCTTTCTTTGTCTGTGTTTAAAAAAAAAAACCAACAGAATTTTGACCAAGTGGTAGGTTTTTGAAAAATCTGTTAGAATGTGCTTGGATGTGTTTCAGCAATTGAATTTGCTAGAGGTTTCATTTTGGAGGCCTGATACTGGTCCTACATCCCCACAGTAGCAACTTAAATGTTTTGTGTCCAGATCCAGTACCTGGGTGGGGAGTCTGTCTCCTGCTGTGCTAGTGAGGATCCTGTTTGCAGTTACTTGTCTAAGTCTGTGCTTATTATATAGGTTTCAGTTAAAGATATTTGTAAAATGAATGCTTCCCTTATTTATTTAATACAAATTTCTTCAATTTAGTGCTAAAACCAGATGATACATTTGAAATGTTAATTGACCAATCGGTTGTCAGTAAAGGAAGTCTTCTTGAGGATGTGGTTCCTCCGGTAAACCCTCCCAAAGAAATAGAGGATCCTAGTGATAAGAAGCCTGATGATTGGGACGAGAGACCAAAAATACCTGATCCAAACGCTGTTAAACCAGATGACTGGTAAGGAGAACATTTTTATCTGTACAATACCTTTTACATGCAGGTTTTTCATTTGAAAGATTTGACTGGTTTTATTTTGTTTTTTGGTAACAACAGTTAGGAGATGTTTCGCTACTAAAAGCGCTGAAGTTTGAAAACATAATTGAGCTGAGTACAAGGATCTGGTCATCATCTAAGGAAAGAAATAATTGTGCTTTTTGTTGATTTTTGCCCTCCATGGCTGCAATTAATAACTAAGATTACTATACCTGAAAGATTAGGGAGAGGAGGTGTTTTTTTACCATATGGTCTTAATTTGCGTTCAATGATTTTTGACTTCCTTCTGTGTGAACTACTGTTCACGTGGCAATGCAGGAAGAGGAGAGAAAAACTGAATGGGAAGACCTGCCAGTTGATGGCAGCAATTTCTGGGCTAAGTAGTACTTTGAAACAATGTAAATATAATTCAAATAGTTATAAACAGGTGGATGTCAGATTCTCATGATCAGTGTGTCTAATTCTGTTGTGCTTTTGAAAATAATCGCTTTCATGCCAGTTTCAGTCCTCTGAACAGAACATTGGTTCAATGTTAGGCTGCTGCGTTTTCTAATGTAAGTCTGTAATTGAAGGGATGAAGATGAGCCTTCCAAAATAGCAGATCCTGATGCTGTTAAGCCCGAGGGATGGCTTGATGATGAACCACAGTATGTTCCAGACCCTAATGCAAAAAAACCAAAGGACTGGTAAGAACTTGATCAATAAGTGCAGGTTGTTAATGTGTCCTGTAGATGAGCCTACCTATTCTTTGTGGCAAATCATGAGTTGTGGATCAGTAGTCAATCCAAATCTCATTGTCTTTTGAGGTACTAAGTTGGAATGTGTTTATGGCCAAATATCAGTTGTTTCCAGGGGGCTACTTTTAGAAAAACATGAACATGTTAATTACCTCTTGTTTCCTGAAGATACATAAACAAAAACAGACTAGGAAGGACTCCTTTGAAAGAATTTGCTACAGTGTTAAACCATGAAACAGTTTAAGTTGATAACTGGAAATCATCATATAGTCTCAGACGGATCTCTCAGCATCTTATGGAGAAGTGTTTCAGGCTGTCTGAAGATGCAGGAATATAATTGTGTTCAGTTGTGCTGTGGTAGTTATGAACATGTGATCTTTAAAAAAAAAAAAGGGTGTAGCACTCCTTAAAAAAAAAAAGTGTTTACACAGGTTGGGTAGAGTTCTGTGAGCTGGTCAAAATTCTGAGGCTGTTAAAGCAAAATGTGTATGGACCCTAACTTTAGACTGACTGCTAGTTTTCAGACCAGTCTGATCTCAAATCAGTTGTTTGGTTTTTTGGTTTTTTTTCTGAAGGGATGAAGAAATGGATGGGGAGTGGGAAGCCCCTCAGATCCCTAATCCAAAGTGCAAGACCGCACCTGGTTGTGGACACTGGGTGCGTCCCATGAAGAACAACCCAAACTATAAAGGAAAATGGAAAGCACCTATGATAGATAATCCTAACTATCAGGTAATAGCAATATTGTAGGTTGTTGTAAAAAGGTACAGAGTTCATGTCAAGGTAGTATATTTGTCTAGGCCTTTTTACAGTTTATTCATATTTTAGAATGAGTCTGTATACCCTCACTAAACATTTTGAGCTTGTTTGTATTTAATTTGTGCTTTTTTTTTTAATAGTGGAAAAGAGAAATGCTTCCTGTATTAAAACAATTCCTCTGTTAAAAGTTGCTTTTGCAATGATTTGCACTGGTACCACTTATTTAATATGCACTGAATTACATTATCATTTAATGAAATATTTCTTTCTTTTGTTGGGGTTTTAAGTGTGGGTCTTTTAAATGAACTTTTTTTTTTAATTAAAAAATGAAACCTTTCAGTAATCAGTTCAATTTTAGTGGAAGCATCAATTTTGGATAATTAAATTCCCCTCCTCCCCTCCAGATAAAAGAGGTAATCAGTTGGATGTTAAAGAGAGTTAGTTTGTATTAATTATGGCTGGGGAGTACTTGAAGCTTATTTCTTTGAGCTTAAGATCCTAAGCACATTTGTAAACAAAATTTGGCTCTAATTTGAACACGTATCATAAGGCTGAATGTTCCTTCCCTAAAATTTTTCCCTAACAATTCAGGTTACAGTGTCTGTCAGTTTATTTTTTTTTATATACTGGAAGGGACCGTGTGGATCATGGGTTGTAGTTCCCCTGCAGTCTTAGGCCACCAAAGAATAGATGCTTATCTCAGAAGATGTCATCACTGGCCACAAAATACTGACCAGTGCCCTTACAAAAATGTATATGCTATATTGATGAACAAAAGCCAAAATTATACATTGCGTAAGGAGAGACTAGAGGAAGAAGTAATACAAATGTCTTATTTTCCTAGACTTACTCTAGGAAGTTTACAAAGACTGTGCTTGGAATCACCAGTACCAGGAAGAATGGAGATACTTTGTACAGTCAGTTATTACTGTAACCCTATATGGACAAAAAAAATTATTTGAAGTGGTCTGCCCTAAGCCGGAAAATTGAGACCTGTCTGCCAAAATCCTATAGGCTATTTCCAGTTCTGGTTTTATGTAGGTTAAACTCTACTGCTTGTCTTTTTAAGTAATGCATTTGAAATAGTTGGGAAGTTCTAATGATTTCAAAATTTGTTTCACAGTTTGTTTTTCAGTGAGGTATAGCTAGTGGTGTTACTTTTTTTTTTTTTTTTCTCCTTAAAAGGGTATCTGGAGCCCTCGGAAAATACCGAACCCAGACTATTTTGAAGATCTTCACCCATTCAGGATGACTACAGTCAGTGCTATTGGTTTAGAACTCTGGTCTATGACGTCTGATATCTACTTTGATAACTTCATTATATGTTCAGAAAAAGAAGTAGCAGATCGTTGGGCAGCAGATGGCTGGGGCTTGAAGAAATTAGTAGCAAGTGCTAACGAGGTATAAACTTTACTATGTTCTTGATAGCCAAAAGTAGTGAGGAAGGTGTGTTGTTGGACGCGTTTTGTGTCAGTTAATGCTGACAGAATATTAATTTGCTTGCAATTAATAATTGCGCTGAGTAACTATGATACTTGTAGTTCGGCTTTTTACCTTTCCCAGATCAATATCCTCTTGAAATTAAAAGGGTACAACATTTTTACCTAAACACCTAGCAAGAAATTGGCTTCATTATAGTTATTGTCTTCTGCTGTTCCCAGTGCTACTAGAAATTCAGTACCTGTCAGCAAATGGAAGCTGAGTTACTTACACTCAAAGACTTCTTTTTTTTTTTTTTTTTCCTTTTCAGTTATGGCTGACTTGATTACATATGTTCTTTAGATGTTTCCCATGAGGAATGGATAAATAGTCCTGCGTTTTTTTCCGTTTAACAATTTGAGGTCTTTGGCTGCTTAGATGCGTGTTACACAGCTCTGAAAATAGCGCATGTATGTTTATAGAGCTGCATCTGTTCTGTTTCTGTGTGTGCATTTGCATTTTGTTGCTGTACTGCACTTTGCCAGCCGCCAGTTTTTTCTAAATCTCTTTCCTGTCCTGTGGGATGAACTTGTCCTGACATATGGGATTGTGAGCCCCTCTAGTGGCTGCCTTTACTGACTACAGTTTCTTTCTAACAGTCCTATATTTTCTTTGAGTGGCGAGAGCAGGCCTGCAGTTGTGGGAAAGAAACGATGGTGGCCAATTCCTGACAACTTCTGTTTAGCACAGGATGAGCAAGTAGCAGCAGCATATCTGCCCATGCAATTAGGAAAGCCACCTCCTCCCACAACCTTGCCCTTTCTGAAATGTTTGGGTTTATGTCTGGACCTGCATCTATACCTGTACACACAATAGCAAAAAATATTCCCTTGAGTCCCTTATCTCCACTGTGCCTCTCAAACATTCTGCTTTAGTTGTGATGTACCTTTTCCAGAGGTCTTGCTGTACCAGGCACTTGTCTACCTACCTCTGCTGTAGAAGTCAGAACTGGGCTGGGTGGACAATTTACTCCCTCAATAATTGGCTGTCAAAGGAGAGAATGTGGTAGGACAGGTGAAGCAGGACATTGCTCTTCGGAGGCTGGCTGCTGTTCTGAGGTTCTTGATGCTTTGGGAGCTTTCAGCTGAGTTAGCACAGCATGGGGAAAAAAACAGAGTAGCTCCAAAATGTTGCTTTACAAAATTGAGTAGTGGCCAGCCAAGTATGTTTGGAGTATCAGGTTGGTTCCTTCTTACTTAACACCTGCTATTTATTTGCAAACTGTTGTTACTTCACCAATATTGAAATCCAATATCGTTTTAGTCATTAAAAAGCAAAGGTAAAGAAAGGCTTTCTTTGGGCAACATAAAGTTTAAAATACATACAGTGCACTTGCTAAACTTATTGAAGTGTTGAGAGGGATGCAAATGCAATTTTTTTTAATTTTGTTTTTAATATAGCCTGGTATGTTTAGTCAACTGGTGACTGCTGCAGAAGACCACCCATGGCTCTGGGTTCTTTACATCTTGACTTTAGCTCTCCCTGTTGGTCTAGGTGTGTTGTTCTGCTGGCCAGCAAAGGTTAGAGAAATTTACTATACTTTTATTTGGTTTTATTCTTAATACTTTATTTGAAAACTCTTAACATCTGTGCAACAATATGCACTTTTCATGTGCCATTGATGTTACTTAGCTTATAGTGGCTGTTGTGTTTAATTCTTAATTTGAGTTTAAATGTAAATTGATTTTAAATTTGTTGTAGAAAACAGATGAAGATATTGACCTAAAAAAAATGGATGTATCTAACTCAATTACAAAGGGAGAACTAAAACAAGAGAGAGAGGAGTTAGAAGATGATGAAATAGAATTAGAAGAAAAAGAAAACGAAGACACTGTTGAAGGTGGTAAGATGAGCAAGCCAGCTTTCAGCTTGATTAAATATAAAGACATGAATAGGACTAGTTCATGCATTGCCTTGCCAATAATGACAACCAGTTACCTTAGAATATGCAAAACCTGCCTTGCCCTGAGTCATCTTTTTGATAACCTCCAGTGAGTGGCATTCCATGGCTAATAGCTTGTTGATAAACACAAGCAGAAAGTAAGGCTCTCCTCAGTATTTTTTCACTTTCAAGAAATTAACATGCTTCTGACAGGTTTTTTTTGTTTGTAGACAGTGATGCATATTTTCTCCCTTCTGAATATTTCATATCTTGAACACATTTTAATGGTTCAGGTATATGTACCTGAAGTGGTTAGTCACATTGTTGTCTTTAAAATATGTCTGGAATAGCTTTAAGTCTTTAATGTAACTCTTTCTGCTTACTCCTCTTTGGTAGGGTTGTACCTTGACCTATTCTGTTGGTCACTGATTTTAGTAACTCCTGTTTAAAGCCTGACAACACAGTAGACTTGAAATACTGAGGTCTGCTTCCTTTGCGTTGCTTTCTAGCAATGCATTGCGTGCCTGCAGAGCTCTGTCCTGCTGCCCCAAGGGAGAAATCAATGATTCAGTAGGTTGAGCTATACTTTGGCATCTAAGGATAAAATCATCTTGTGTTGCTGTATCAAAGATTACCGCTACTATTTAACTATGGCTTTGATGTTCTGTTAGCATTTCCCTGAGTCTATAGTAATGAATAAAAAGCAAATCACCTAACTCACAGTGTATTATCGTGACTTCCTTTGAGAAAATCCTTAGCCTCAGACCTCTGCAAGATTCTGCCTCTTCCTTGGTAGGAAAAAGAAAGTGGTAAGTGACTGGCATGGAAAGTTAGAAACCTGACAGATATTTGTGGGTTGTTTTTTTTCTTAGGACTGAGATCACTTTGTATTACTGACTGAAACTTTGTGTGTTTTGTCTGTCTCTGCACTATGTTCGCTGAGTGTTGATGGCTTCTGCCTATATTGAGTACATGGTTAGCACAATGCTCGCCACACCAAACTTAGTCCATCTGCCTTATCATTCGACAGCCTTACCTAGTCGTTTAATTATTTTAGTTGAGCTACGTGTATTTTTTACACTAGCATAAATTGTAGGTACAGCATTTCAGCATTTTATCTTCCTACATTTTCCTTTTGATCTTACCCTACTTTACCTGCTCTTTGCTCCTGAATTACAGAATCTGGGTTGGTTTTTTTTACCCAGTCTTGATGCAGATCATAGATATGTTTTTGTACCTGATATGCTACTGTTGCAAAGCTGTCTGAGATACCTGAATTCCAATATTCTTCTGTTAAATCAGTTAATTTAGTAAATTACAACACATCACTTAATAATATGTTAAAATTTGTGTTTGAATGTTAGAAATAAGGCAATCGCAGAGGAACACTGTTTAGCTCCTAAAAAGAATTCCACTTGGAACAGCTGTTCGTGATATTTTAAAAGTAGATTCAATTTTAGACCTTTACTACTAGTTACTAAACTGAACACAGTAAAACTAACATAGTTAGCTTTTGTATGACTGTTCCAAGGTTTTCAAGTAAATTCTGGGCTTCAGAGGGAAGGGTTATACTTTGCTGTCATATGACTTCCTGGTTTCTCTTTCTTTAAGAAGAATTGCTTGGCTTCCCGTCACCTTTCACATTTGCAGATTGAAATTTTCCCTTTCTTTCTGTCACTTTTTTGCTTCTTCATATCTGAAAGCATTAGAAAATTTGTCTTCTGCCACCTCCTGCTGATTCTTTTTCCTACAGAGAGAAGAGAAGTGGAGGAGACAAAAAGAGAGCTTATAAAGGAGACGAAGATGGGAAGTGAGGCTCTTCCTTCAGGTACTGAGAAAGGGAAGTAACTTGGGTCAGGACTTGAAAATGGTCTCTCCTTTCTGTTTTTTCCCCCTCTGCTTCCTTGTTGATTATAGAACTTCAAGCTGGTGGATGCCAGCTTTCATCAGATACGGATATGAGTTTCCTCTGAGACTTCTCAGTATGGTATCTGTAGTCATAAATATTTTCTGTTAGTTTTTTTGGATCCTAATTTTTACAATTCCTTTATAGTCATTATCTGCTGCTTTGTTTTCTGGAGTTGAAGGAAATGGGGTTTGAGCTGTGGAATGACTTGAGATCCACGTTTTTGTCATGAGGCTGTTAGAAAAAACATGGCACAATAGCAAATTTCAGAAACACTTGTAGATGTCTTTGGCTCCAGTGAGAATGAGTTGCTGGCAGATTGCTTCTTGAAGGGCATTGTCCATGGGATTTACCGTTTTGGTTTGTTCTATGTAAATTTTTTTTGGCATTGCTAAAGGATGAGATGTTCTTGACTTGTCTACTCATCTGCTTTGTCTCCTTGCTTTACTTGCCCTCTAGAAAAATATTCCAAGAAGTAAAAGAATGTTGCCAAGAAATGGAATTTCACGGGCACAGTCTGAACCTTATTTCTGAAGTTATACATTCATTTATATGAAATACTGTTTAAATTAATATTAGACTAAATTAAAA